>NC_136955.1:20001390-20006390 GCF_032717465.1 Coenobita brevimanus | reverse complement strand
CTCCAATATGTATCAAAGACGTTTGCAAGAGTCATGTTTGGTGCTGTACAATAACAAGAGTAGAAATGGTCTTGGACCTGCATCGAGCCACAACAAATTAAGCAGTTTTACTAAAGTTGTTGCTAACTCAGGTGTCAGTTGATGGCAGATTTCGATTCTCCATGTCAAATTACCTAATATGGTACCAATTTTATGTCTCCAAAGGCCTCCTTTTAAGAAATCCGCAAAAGCAGAAGCAGAAGTAGAAAAACACTGGCCACTCACTGATCTGCTGGTTATCGCAGCAGGTAAAAATCACATGTACAGTCAAAGACAAAAGGCGTGTCGTGAAATTTGGTGAAAATATCTGCTCAAATACTATAGTTTTGGAGCGATCTGCTTTGTGTCGAACGTTCGGTTGGTAGCACTGACTTGAGTTGCCATTTGCTCCAGGTGACCGGCCTGCTGATACCTGCATATAATATTTTTGTAACTTAACGAAACTAATCTACAAAATTATTAAATTTTTCTGGCTGTTGTTTTTTATTTAGTATTTATAAAGCGTTTCTCATCTTTTATTTTATGACCACATTCGCAACGTTACAATTCAATTAGCTAAACATGTCTTCGGAAGTCAGTTCTCCATCTTTATTTACTGTAAAATAGCTAATTAAGTTAATAATTATGACCTGGGACATTATTTAAGCGTTGTATAAAAATTCACTGTAGTATTCAACACATGAGAACAGAATTATTCTATTTTATGATAACTGACTTTTTTTTCTTTTAGAGTGGCTGGCAAACTGAATCCCACAGACGAGTTCGAAAACATAAACCAGACGACCGAAGTCTACGCACAACTGTCCGTGTGCTTCATTCTAGGTTCACTTCGTTTTTTTTTAAGGCGTAAGCACTGCTTGCGGGTGCTGCTTCCATCGTTGTGATTATTTCCTGGTCCTATAGTGGACTGGGAAGACGAAAACGACCTGAACGATGACGGTTCTCCGTTGTCTTCCTCCTGAAATCCTAATCCACCTTTCTAAGGTTATCCTTATACCAAATGTTTGAGCTTTCTGTTCAGGCTTCGCTTCCTGTAAATAAAGGAACATCATGCCACCTTTCTTATTCCTATTGGTTGGATGCATGTTGCTTGACCTCTCCATACCATGGTATAGTAGGTCTGCTTGACGTTTTTTATTAAGATGTAAGATGAAATGTCAGTTGATCATCGCCTAACCAATGGCATTTCGTGGCTCATACGAAGTTTGGACTGAGCAATTCTTGCGAGTCGATGTTAAGGCTTCGGAATTTCATGGGTTTATTCGTACCGTCATCACATCAGTAGCAGATATGAGGCTTGAAGAAGTCAGGCTAGCCAACCACGAACGTGTAACTGTGGTAGAGATTTCATAATGTTTCAAGTGCTGCACTTAATCTTCGGACAAAACCGCGACACGACTTTTGTCTTTGTCTGTACACTGGGTCAGAAAAGTATCGGTGCACAACATGCGTGAAACATTTGGGACCACAGAACGAAGGTCACTGAAATATTAGTATCCGACCAACCACACATTGGTAGCCCTGATGTCGGGAGGTGCTATATATCGTCAACTAGCAATATCCTTTTGCAAACATATAGCAAATGTAATGTTTATATAGACGGACACTGATGATACACAATGAGACGTTGGCAATGTCAGCAGTTGTTCGAACCTTTTCGGTAGGCATCGCACTCCCTGTGCACCGATACTTTTGAGATCCAGTGTACTCATGAAAAACACTGTAGTTTCAGCTGTGTGAAGGTTTTAAGTACATCAGGTGTTTACTGTACCGTATACGCTGTATACTGTACAGTACAGTAATTACCTATATTGCCCAACATGACGATTTCGTCATATAAGTTTCCATTTGTTGTCAATGGGACAGAATAAATCTAGATCCCTCTGTGTATGACCTGACGAATTCGTCTCCCTCTCTTAGAGAGGAGCAACTGCAGCAAGCTGATTGGTCCAGTACTGGGGCGGCCATGCTCAGTCAGCTGTTGGCCACTACACATGCATGTAGTTTAGTTATTTCCTACTGTTCTCGATCATGGATGAGTTATCGGGTATGTCACTGGTCTCACATATATTTTTCTGAAACAAGAACGCTTTTAGATCATGGGATATAAGCTGATTCCTTAGTTTTTGTTGAAATCTAGAATTTCTGAGCAGTTATATATAGGTGACGTTTCCGTCATATCAGTCATATGGTTATTCACACTACGATATCTAGCATGTGTAAATAATTGTACTAGTAGCCTACGATATCAAGTACGTTTGGTCATCTCCAGGCATGTGTGAAAAATATTAGTGTATCCCGAAATTTGCTTTACGTTTTCTTTAAAAACGTATAATGGCAGACTGAAGTAAATTTTTATTTTCTCTACCCACCTGAGTATGTGACTGTATATGTATCTACTTAGGGTGTATATGTATATGTCTCCTGTCTATGTATATATGAATATATCATATATCTGTGCATGTTGCATATTGTCACGGGGTTTTTAAAATATCACGGCTGTTTTTTAAAATAAATGCTTAAATATTATTTAATTGATAATAATATTCAATAATATTGAAGAGCAAGGACAATGATCGTCTTGCTACATCAAGCAACGATTACTTTACGCTGACTTGCTACGATTCTCTAAGAACGAGAATTTATAAACTTTCTCAACAGTACACAGCAGAGACTTATTACTCACAAATGCTGAATTAGTACTGTTAGCCTCTGGAGAAAGTTACTTCACCTCTGACAATAAATAACTAATACTAATAATAATATCAGGTTCTTGCTGATGCTTAACTCCTAGAAGGCACAACGGATTTTAAGTTTAATACAAGACTGGTCTAAGTACCAGTTATGAATGCAAACGTTTATGCAAGCTAGGGGCTATAAGAGAAATAAGCTTAACTGCGGAGAAATGAAACAAGAGTTTACATTACATTAAGCTCAAGCAAAAGAACTGTTAAATTTATTGATTACAAAAATAAATTTAACGTTACAATTCCAAAAATCAAATTAATGAGATCGCACTCCACTCACTCACACAAGCTAAATTCTTACGCCTAGGAAAAAATACCTTAACTAAACTCTTAAGACTACGAAAATACAAAAGGAAATACTGATCGATGAATGCTGTGTATCACCCAGGGGGTGGGAGCTTGGATTAACTGTAGCTCCTCTCTGCTTACACTTCTGGAGCACAGGACCTCTCTCCTTAGCCATAACAAACACTGGACTGCAGGTAAGTCGTGGGAAAATAGGGGGAGCAGTAGGCGCGCATTATTCTTAACGGTTGGAGTGAGCGAAACGCGCTCAAAACAAATCGGGCTCAGTGGAAGCGCCACATGTCTCATGCAAAGACGATAACGTATGACACTGAAAAATTGATTTTGACAAAGCTTCCGTCCGAATGAGCGTGTTAACTGAACGATAAACAGTGAGTTTTCCAACTAATAGTTCGTAGCTTCTCACAAACGGGAAATGTCGCGAGAATTTGATTCGTGACATTACGCCCCTACAAAATTAAATTTTTTCCTTATGGGAAAAAATTTGTGGGTATATATATATATGTACACATCCTAAGTCATTCACACAAGATTCACACTGTGGTGTGTGTGCTATCCTGCTACAGGAGAAAGTCGCAGTCGCCAGTGAGGCCGGGAAAAACCTCGTATTTACGTTAATAGAAGCAAGCTTTGAGGGAAAAACTCCGTGACGATCGGTGAAAATCCTGTACTCAGGTCAAACTGAAGCGAAAATTCGCTACATTTCCCCTGACAACAAGGTGTTGTGTAGCGAGGTGTATGTAATACACGGTGTAGGTGTGACAGTTGTAGTGTAACAGTACCTACGTGTAAAATGACACAATAAATAATAATATGACGCCAACGAAGGCAGAGGAGAAGAGGCGGCAGCGTACGGCAGATGATCAGCTGGGCCGCACAGCAAAACTGCTACACACATTGCTGTACCTGCAAAACCAATTAAGGTGGAGCATCAAAAGTGTCAGTGAGACAAAATTCTTATTAAGTTACAATTACTCTCTCTGCCTAGCAATCGGTACATGCTACGAAAAATACGCTCTGGCCGAAAAATACAAGTGACAGCCTAAGCTTCGTACATTCGAGGTCGCCATTAATTATAGCACACGATTAGTGTCAGCAAGTTGAGAATCCTTGTGCAAACTCGGGTCTTCCATAGCCTCGAACTGCACACGGGTCCTCAACCTGTGCCTTAACGTACAGTACTTATATTAGTATCGGAGAGCTGAGAATCCTTGTGCAAACTCGGGTCTTCCATAGCCTCAAGTCACCTCTGCGGAGTTCTCACTTCCCCCTTAACCTACAGTACTTATATTAGTATCAGAGAGCTGAGAATCCTTGTGCAAACTCGGGTCTTCCATAGCCTCAAGTCGCCTCTGCGGAGTTCTCACTTCCCCCTTAACCTACAGTACTTATATTAGTATCTGGGAGCTGTGAGAATCCTTGTACTGTAAACTTGGGTCTTCCATAGCCTCAAGTCGCCTTTGCCGGAGTTCTCACTTCCCCCTTGGCTTACAGTGCTTATATTAGTATCAGGGAGCTGAGAATCCTTGTGCAAACTTCGGGTCTTCCATAGCCTCGAGTCGCCTCTGCGGAGTTCTCTCTCGAACCCCCTTAACCTACAGTACTTATATTAGTATCGGGGAGCTGAGAATCCATGTGCAAACTCAGGTCTTCCATAGCCTCGAGTCGCCTCTCAACTTCTCCCTTAAACTACAGTACTTATATTACTATCAGGGAGCTGAGAATCCTTGTGCAAACTCAGGTCTTCCATAGCCTCGAGACGCCTCTGCAGTGATTCTCTCTCGAACTTCCCCCTTAACTTATGGTACATAATATGTATGTACAGGCCCTGGACATAATGTGTCCTGTGGGGCCAATGGGCGAGACATCTGGTCTGCACCCACTTCACCACTACCCTGTCTCTCAACT
>NC_136955.1:19924345-20001290 GCF_032717465.1 Coenobita brevimanus | reverse complement strand
ACTACAGTTGTGTGGAGTCGAATGCACAAGAGTCCCCTACTCAAGAGATAACTGCATAAAAAGTTCATATTTTACAACTTAAGATCAAACCACTACATTTAATATTACCAAAAACATTAGGTTACAAAGGCAAATGCAATCCTATATCATCAAAGCTTTCAAAGGAACACAACATAAAAGATTCATTTCCTAAATTTAGAATTACTATTAACGATTAATTTACTGCAGTAATGCTTGAAATTAAAGGGTGCGAGATATTGACAAATAGCACTACTGTAGAATTATGCTTATCAGAGAGTTAATAAATTTGGTAAAACTGTCTTTATTATAACATTTTTATCGATTACGACCTTTTATTCAAACAACAGTGTCGTTTTGCTTCGTGAGAGAGTTGCAACATTTTTTTTCTTTGCTGTGTGTACTTTTACGTCTTTTTCTGTCAACATGTATATTTCCTTCATGCTGGAAAACTAGCCTCGTTCAGCCTGTCTCAAGGCAGGATGAGCACTCCCTCAAACCCTCTATTACCAAACTGCATCAACCTTGTCTTTCTAAAGATTTTTCAACTCCCTTATCTTCGGGTGGAGTACTGGTACTCTCACACGCTTGTTCTCTAGGTGGTTACGGGTGAAGCACATATGCTTATTCCAAAAACTTATAGTTACTGAAATATTCCCGTATCAGATGTGTGCCCATGTTGTTAAAATCCCGTTAGTCACGGGGTTAATCTGTCCATAAAAGGAAGATTTCTTTGACATAAGTCTTTTCATAACTTTCTTTGATCATTTGTCAGTATGAGTTCAGCCAGTGTTCATTCACTAGCGGTCTAACATCCTCTCCTGACGATTGGTCATTCTCGCTGGAGATTTTGGTGAAATCTTTGTTGTTCCACTTATTATCTCAAAGGCCTTCCATAGAACTGACACAAGACTCTCTCTCTCTCTCTCGCTCTTTCTTTCTCTCTCGTGTTCTGGCCACTGCTCTACTGAACTTCCTTTTTGCATTCCTACCCATTAGAGCGGGCACACAGCACCTGTTTATGCACAAACTCTCACCCAGCTCTCTAGTACAACAATCAACTAGTATCTTATTCTAAGTTATTTCATCTCTCACAACTGTTCGTGCATCTGTTTTCCTCAGTCTATCTTACTCACTGCCAGTACTGTAATATCCATTTTTTAAAACAACGTGATCATTCCTCTCAAAATTTAAAAATCGTGAACATTACTTTCATGTTTTCACCCCCCCCCCCATTTTAAGGCTATTAAGCTCTAACCTTTGGTTTCATTCCTTTCTGCTTAAAGCAAAGAAAGGAAGAAAAAGACAGACAGGCAGAAAAGAACACCCATTTACGTCACCAGTTTCGTGGGGTTAACTCCAGTCCAATGATGCATATTTTGTTTTATTGTGATTTGCCACGAAGTAATTGAAATCAACTTAGGAAATGCTTTTTGTATCGAAACAGTTTAATGATGGCCATATCTATCCCCTCTAGCTTTAAATAAATCTCGCTTAAGCTGAATACAAAATTGAGTGATAATGATAACAAGAATAAACCTAAAAATGTTTCATTCGAGTGAAACTGTTTACCGAATATTTGTTTATCATGTTAACGTACCGCTGGAGGTGAGTAAGGGCCTGGACGAGAATGTCTGGTGTGAGAGGCTTGGTTGTGTTGAAGGTCAGAGCCATTATGGCCCTTCTAGTGCCGCGGAGACTGTACAAATAATCTATGTGAGCCTCTCTGCTCACGGGGAAGAAACCACTCCCGTCTTCTTCCTTGGCCAGTCTGAGTGAAAAGAAAACGCAAAGGCTTAAAATTATGCCTGTAAAAAGTAAGAAATTCATCAGGGAAGATAATCAGTTTTGCTAAATTCGCCATTATTTTCCGCTGGAATACGACATGCAACAAGCGATTTTACATCTGACTCCATTGCCACTGCTGGATGAACTGGGACAAGGAGGATACAGTCTTTGTCCTACAGTCTAACCAGCCCGTGTATCGAACCGAACTTTTTCCAGTTGCCAGCGGGATACCCTACTGCTGCTACATGAATTCCCCACAACAAGAGAACGTGGAGAGAGAAGAGCATAACATCATCGTTCATTATCATCATCTTATAATCTAAGTTCCATAACACATAGGATGGATGAGGGTATATTAACGTAAGAAAAAGGAAGTAATATTATTCAGTCAGAGGATACTAGTTTACATTCATTCTTGGTATCCCCTTGCGACCCGACTGAGCCTGGGGTAAAATATTTGAACCGGAGAGATCACATATAGCCTTCACTTACCCCTTCACTGCTCCAGTGATTTCCTAATTAAATCCCCCGATTACAGCAAGACGTTACAGGAAGTGATGAAATTTAAAATAACCTGTATTTTGAAATATTATGACAAAGAATTGCCAAATATTTCTTTCCTTCTCAGAATATCATGTAGGAGTTTCATTAATTCAGACCCAAAGGTAATAATTTATTGAAAATTTATCATGGCAGATTCCATAATTATTGAGTCATTCATCATCTAACTCTTTTCTGCCTCATCAGGAGCGAACGGGCCCACGGCTAGACTATTCAGTCTTAAAACTTAAAGCGAGAGTGACGCGCCATACTCTCCTCCATATGACCAAGAAAACCCAAACCTTCCACGGGTGTAAACTCTCGGGTTACATTCGCTTGGAGTTCCTTACCCAACTAGACTACCAGGCGACCAATTACATATAACAGGGAAAATTCCTAATGATATTTTTCAAGTGAAAAACTGTGCCTACGTATGAGGTATTTAATATTATTATTATTATTATTATTATTATTATTATTTAATATATCCTTGAACAACTGAAAAGCATTTCATGGGCATCGAATTTGGGGGACAGAAGACAAAGAGATGAAATCTCTTCTTCTCATAACACTGAGTTTATCCAATGCTACGTGTGTACTGTGCCATACTTTATTCACACTAAAATTAATTTCGAATAATTGATTGCAGTTACATTTTACAAAGCATGTTAAAAAAAAAAATCCTCCATAAATTACATTATCCACTTAACATATACAACCCTTATTTTTTAAATGGAGCACAAAAATGGGCAGGAGCATATTAGTCTTTTAATGTACTATGAGGTTTGATAAGTTTCCGTTACCACTTCCGAGCTCTTCTCCTGAGAAATCTTTTTCTCCTGAGAAAACTTTTGCCATTATACTTCTGTGAGCTGAGTTTACCACAGGAAAAGGAAGGGCATTTTGTAATTAATTCGACACTTTTCTAAATAACCTGGAGATTCACGTGAATTCTTGAAATAGCATGTAAACAGATAGTCTGAGCCACGGTCCGGTAAAACAGGTCACCAAGTTGGACTGTTCAAATAAGTCTCGCATGAGGTCACACACTCCACTGACTCTGGGGTCCGCCAACCTGTACTGTATTTCCACGGCACTTTATCTTTATATTTATTTTGTTTATTAGTTGTTAGGTCCGTTTCCTATATATTATTCCAAGCTGGATATTTTATTCACACCCAGTGAAAGATTTTCTTCCTTAAGGTGATTGGTTTCCTCTTCTAAGCTCTTTACAGTCATTACTGTAATCACATGTTGTGATACAGTTCTCTTCATTTCTGTTTGTTTTACCAGTGCTGTCATCTGTTCGGTATCAAAGCTGTTTAACATCTCTGGTAATGTTCTGATCAGTCCACCTTTATCTCCTCTTGCAAATCTCCCATTCAACTCCTGTGGTACCCTGGTCACTGAAACATTGACTAATGAAACATTACTCGTACACAACTTACAAAGCATGTTTATCCCTTTCCGTACGGTAAATAGTGATTTCCTTAGTCAGTATCATTTTATATCAACCAGATCATACCGTATCGCACAAATAATGCTATACCAACACACAGATTGCTGTACCTTCACGAATAATTCTGTGCCCGCACAAATAACGCAATTTCTGCACACATAATTCTGTTACCTTCACACCTAATGTTGCAGCCTCATTCACACAACTCTACTTCACAACACATTTCTGTACGCTCACATTACAGTACACACCTCTATTGCTGTACCTTCACAAATACAGTAGTGCCATACCCTGATACATAATGCTGTACCTTTATAAATAATGTGACACCTTCTCACGCACACAGCTCTGCCGCATTACATATTGATCTAAACATACACACACGTTCATTTCTGTACCTTCAAAACAATGCTTCATCCCCACGCACATAGCTCTGCCTCACTACATATTGCTCTACCCTCACATACAGTATACACACCTCTGTTGTTGTATCTTCAAAAATAAAATTGCTCCCTCACACACAGTTCTGTCTCACTACATATTGCTCTACCCTCACATACACACGCACTTCTACTGCTGTACCTTCACAAATAATGCTGCACCCTCACACACACACACAGTTCTGCCTCACTACATATTGCTCTGCTCTCACATACACACACCTCTCTACCACTACACATAGACGAAATCATTAAATACTGTAGAATAGTTGTATGCCAGTGAAACTAACCATCTGGCAAAAATGGAGATGAGACAGCTTCCTTCTTCAGTGTTCCTTGACTTATCGGCCTTTCAGTACCAAGTAATTGATATTTCATGGCATATTCTTATAATATTCAGTGAAGTGTATACAGCATAAGAGTTACTTGTTTACATTCACTTTCTGCACGACGACAAACGTTTACCACTTCTCTCTGTATGTTTTTTTTCTCTTGGAAAACTAAAATATTGTACTGAATTTCTCTGCCTTTTGTCTTGGGCTTGGTATTAAATCAACCATATGGAGAACAATTACTTGGTACTTGTGTTTTTTTGAATTACATGAACGTAAGACAAACGAAAAATTACAGAGTAGCCACATAGTTCTATGCCTGGATAAAACTGAGAGCGGGATACACTCAGCCAAGCGAGTGGCAAGCGTGACGTCATGACTTCCTCTATCTCCCTAGGGACCTGTGTATCGGCTAACGTGATTTACTGGGCCGTGGTCTGAGCCCACCCGCACTTGGGCGCTCATGACGACGACAGTTTTCAGCGATGGGTGAGGGATTTTAGGCGGTGGTTGAGATGTCAGATACTGTTCTGTGTGGGGACCTCGGGAGTTCTGGAGGTTGTTTTCAAGTGACAGAAACGTTGTTTACTTGTGAATTAAATGTTTTCTTTTTTTTATTTTTTCAGACAATATTCGTCATAAGCACTGGTGTAATAATCGATAGACAAGAGTTATCAGTTCAGACTTTAACTGCGAATGGCACATTCGGCACATCCACGGTATATGCTCTAACGTACTACTGCTCATCCCCTCATTTCATATACTACTAAGCCCACCTCCTTACTTCGGTCGAGGGCGTGCTGATCACCTCGCTTTCTCTACTACTCCAACATGGCCCACCCCTCCCTTCGGTCGGGATAACAATTTTACGTGCTGCTGTGAGCGGGTGGGATGATCTGGTGATTCTGGGTGCTGCTCAGGCAAAGATGGGAGTGAGGGTGTTTTAGTGATCAGGCGATTTTTGAAGGAAGGTATTGTGTGACACCGTCATGGAGAGCGCTGTGGTAAGTTATTAGATGATATTCGGTAAAGGGTGTGAGCCTAAGCCCAGGTAGTTAGGTGAGGAGAGTTTGTGGCGTTATGCTGCTGATCGTCGATGGACGGTGGTGGATCGTGTGTAATTGGATGATGTTATTTTTTTCGCCATTCGGTTCTGATTTAACTACAGGGTGTGAGAGGATGACAGCATAAGTACTCGTTTGTGCTGCAATATTGTTTTTGAGTTTCCTTTCATCATAATGTAGGTGACGACATTGTTAAGCTACTCTAACTGCCTACTAATATGAAACACGAAAAGCAGATATAATTTCTTTTATTCAGCTAGCATGATGGGACAGCCCTCTTTGTGGATAACGTGGTTAAAGTAATCGATTAGCGTTTTGTATGCCCTAGTGGTGATATTCTGTTCGAAACTGAGGTTTAGATCCATTTCAGGGTACCCCTCACTATTCAGGTAATCACTGGCGTAGGTGATATTACAGTGATTGAATGTAGCATATTATTGCTTCTGATCATCCTTCTTATTCGTTTGAAATCCTAGAATGACATACCTCGATTTCTCGGCTCCAACTCTGATATTTAACCTCCAGTTAAACTTTTTGTCCAGCACTGACCTCAGTGCTTTCACATCATCTGCTGTGGAAACGAACACCTATTACATCTTTATTTACGATGTCTCAGCTGACTCACATTCTTATTTGTTGACTGCACTTCTGGAATTCGCTAACTCCTTTTCGATAGAGTGATTTTCCAGTAGGAACTTGATATTTGCTGCTGTCCAGAACACCAGCTTTGACTAAGGCATCGTGATGGCTGCACTCTCTTCGTAGCGTTAAATGGTGTTTGATCCCACAGAACATCTTATCATAGTTTTCACAGAACCAGAAAAGGTGAATATGGGGAATGACAACTGAAATTCCCCTTTTTGATAGACATGTTTTATCAGATAGTTGTATGGCTCTGTAAATCCTCTGTTTTTACCATCTGTCAAACCCTCTAATCGTGTCAGTATATTATTTAGAAATGATTCCCTTGGCATACTCCTGTGGACAGGTTATGAGTGACATCAACGTGGCTTATTATCCAGGACAGGAATAGCCTTGAATGGTTTCGTTTCCTAATTTGTACTCGGTCCGGCTAAAGATGTACATAAGACCGTTATTGGTGAGGGAGATTTCACCATCATTAATACCAGCTTGCGTTCCATCTTCTTTCGTTAACTTACCTTCAGTATAGAGGTAACTCTCTGATGGGAGAAGATAAAGGTCATCGTTTTGGATAAGAACGTGAATGCCATCTGACTTATTCAAATCAACGCCCGTGCAGGGTTCATATTCTTGTTTTTTGAATTTTTGACTGAGTCGTCCACTTCCAGACCTTGACGCCAGTTGAGATACTCCATTTATTTAAGGGGAAAATGTCGAAGAGTAATATTTTCACTTCGAAGACTGAGAAGTTTGCCATTCTGATCCACTAAGTATACATGAATGAAGTTAAACATAGGAAGTGGAATAGGCAGGTAAATCGTGGAGACTGGTTTTTCATTTATTTCATGGCCAGGAGGGATATCGGGCAAGAAGCTGTTAAGAACATGATATAGCGATCCATTCATATAAGATCCCTCAATATCACAGATGATTAGGACGGAGTTTACAGGTAAGATGTCCACCAAGTTCTCTCCCTCAAGCCCACCAACGTTGTTGTGAACATAACCCCCAAGTCCAAGAGGGTGTCATAGTGAGCGGGGATGGTGAAAGAATATTCTGACATTGGGCTTTCTAATGTGAATCACATTTCAGGGTATTAATATTCACGATGATGTCAAATTCATCATGACCGTTTAATGAGAGTTGTTTTTGTACTGTGTCATTATAACTTGAATTTCGTAAGTCCCACTTGGAAAGGTGATGATAAACTCTTCATCACAGTATTATTAGAGCCATTACTTGTTGGAATTATCGATGTTCGGAACTGAGTGGTACAATATCTAGGTTGCGAAGTGCACTCTCATGTCTTCCAAAACCATCTTGGGGCAGGGTGGCTCAGTGGTAATGCGCCTGACTCAAGACTGAAGTGTCGAGAGTTGGCGCCCCACCCGGGTAACCGCCTTGCTAGGAGAGATAACACTTTCCCATCACCTAGCGGGGCGACATGAACAAGCAAGGTGTAGCTCGGAGAATTCATGTCTCCATTTTTTTCCCCACAACCATCGGAGTGTACGTATTGAAACAGGTCGGACTTAAAGTAACGAGTATTTGGTGATTGGTACTATACACTCGGATTCGACTCTCAATTATTACAAAGATGAAAGCCATAACTTAATACTTTAACTGAAGTTTAGTGACCTTAACCTAATGCATGCACTTTTCATTGAGGAGTTAGTTATCTTAAAACAGAGTTACTTATTCAGATTTTAGATTATAGTGACTGAGTGTCTTGATATTGTCGTTCAGAATGTGTCGCTTATTATCTTTCCCGCATAGTGCCACTTCAGCCTATTAATCTGAGTTATATAGATTCCGTGACGTTTATTCTGGGTTTCGCTCATCAAGCGGTTGAGCATCCCATCCTCAAGGAGGGCATTCTTGCTGTCCAATATGGTCAAATGCTGCTTAATTAACTTGCCTTCTCACTCCTTTTGCCTTCTTCACTTCCTCCTCACCCCCAAATTCTGAAAGGCATACAGGTTCACTCTTAAAAATCAATGAATTCTAAATGGTTTCCCAGCCGTCTTACCTTCCATTTTTCCCCAACGCCTAATTCACGTTCGAGAAGTTGTGTTCTGTGGGGTTGTTGGAAGTGACAGAGAGGCTAATTGCTTTTCCATGGCCTTGTACAGGTCACCCGTTTGTACGTGGTAACATAGGAAACCCGTATCAGTGATTGAGAGCTGTGCCATTTCACCCTAGCCATTTTTTTATGTGCCCATGGTAGAAATCATACATTAAGGTCTTGCCCAGCTCCAAGACGGATGTGCCTACATTAATTGGTTTACTGAACATCAGCTTCATCTTGTTCATATGGGTCATATGGATGGCTGTCAAGATCTCTGTGAATATTTGCTAACGAGCTATTTTGCTCCTTCCGGGCTTATCACCAACTCTACATCTACCCAGCCCCTCGCATTCTCCATGTTCTTACCAAAGACCGAGTTCTTTAAGAGTTTGTAAAAAGTCATTTTCGGACCCATTCTTAGCCTCATTTCACTTTTGCGTATTTGACTCCCTCTTCTGTCATTCCTTCCTTCATTCTATCCCCTTCCTTCTGCCTGTGGGTGACTCTGCACTGAGTGACAAGCCAAATGGTTTCCTGTACACCAGGAAACCATTTACTACGCTGGGTGGTAACCATATAACCAAATTTTGGCACCTGGTGGTTTAGTGTGTAATTATTGCGCTCCAATCGGATTGAGCCGGTGAAGATTTATATCCAAGGGGTGGTTGGGGTTGATTGCTCATGTAATGCCACTCGGGGATGAGTAAGGCTGGTCGCTCTCATCTTAAATGTCGGGACCAACTCCTAGCCCCGGGCTCCTACGCTCGTCATGGGGCAATGTAGGATTGGACAATAGATAGATAGACTCAGTCTAGGACTTCATCCAGGGACTCTGATCGAACTCTAAATTTGCTATATTCCCTAAGTACAAGTCCTAACTTCAGGCATTGCCTCAAAGAGCAATAATGTAGAACATACTTCTTGTCACATAGATATGGAACGAGCTTAATAACTTCATCCACCCCGATCTTCACTGCTGCTAGGGGATAGTCATTATGGTGACCGTGTAGGTTCTGGGGATACTGTAGGTCAGCCTCTAGGATGTAATCATTTTTCGAGTCACGGGTATATGCTTTTATTGTCTATCTCTTCCACCCACTAGAAGTTGCCTGTGGTAAGGAAATTAAGATATTGCCAGCCATAGAGATTACTTTCATCATAGTAGGCAATGAAGCTATTAGGTTTTGTTGAATCGTATTCATCCATAGCTGGATGATTATCCTTAGCATATCTGTGGATAATGGTATTAATGCCTCCTTGAATCCCTTTCTCCAGCAACAGTAGCATGCCAATCTTGATCAAGTCTAGTTCAATTCGTGTGTGTATGGGCAGGGCATTCCACGAAAACCCAGGTAAAATAAAGTAGTGCACAGGATCCAGCTCGTACGTCTTCATGCAAGTATCTCTGCAGTTCTCAAACACATCAGCGAGTAATGGAGTATCTGTTATAGAGTACAACATATGATAGTCTTTGAACAACTTTCACTAGAATGTTTTCCACAACCGCTGAGCCTGCTTGTAGTCTCCCTCGGGGTTATTTTCACTGTTGAGACTGGTATTTATTTTGATTTTTCAGAGGTAGGTGCTCATGAGGAAACTTCCATCACCCATTCAGCCACATGGGTATACACCCTTTTGTTCCAAGAGATTGAACTCTTCTTTTTTAAAGAATTTTCTCAGTGTCTTAAGATCTTTACCTTTGAGGTTGGAGATCAGCTTTGCAAGGGATGACATGAACCTCTATCAATGAATCTTAAATCCTTACCCCCAGCAGTCTTTTGGTTGAAGCTAAAGTAGGCCTCATCCACCGTCGGTATGGCTTTTTACTGCCCTTCCAGCTGTCCAAATTCCTTCATGAATAAATAAGCATCATTCCTAGAGAGGTTGTGTATGACTATAAGAATGAACTACAAGTTTCTAGCATTTAGACTGAAGTTGCTATGAGCATCACCTTTCTATTGTCCAATAAGATAATGCTGGTCTCTCACCTATCGTCATTCTCAAAGAATTCATCAGTGTAGACATAGCACTTGATCATTTCCCTGTGGCAGATCACCTATTTTTCGCATAAAGCCATCGGTGTATTCCTTTTAATTAATTCACAGATCCTCATACTCTGTCTGGTGAGGGAGCCCACGAATGTTTTGGGAGTATCAGGTTCATGATAGTGTTAAGTCCCCGTCCCATACTGCCACAGGCTCCAACAACAGTAGTACAGTATAGGAAGGACGTTGCCCAGTAAGCTGGGCAACGTCAGCCTTTCGGTGTACAGCACACAAGATCAGCTGAGGCGAAAATAGACACTGGCTTCTTAAGTTCAGTCTTTATTTTCCAGATACTTACACTTAATGCTTACCAGCTTCACTTCACTGTTTTCACAAGTACTGGAGATAATCTTCACTAACTGCAGTTACACTTAATGCTTGTCAACAACACTGTTTTCACAAGTACCAATGATATACAAGCTTCACTGCTCTAACACTGCACTACACTCAAACTGAAATGAAAACTGACTGAGACTGCTCTAGCCTCTTCCACATCTTTATGTATGTTTCCTGTATTCTAGAGTGTTCTACACTTCACAGTTCTAGTGTATTCCCGAGAGAACAATGGCTACAACAGTTACCAGCTTGGAGTCATCCAAAACATACCAGAGTTTTCATACACTACATAACACTCTAAATTATTTAGCATAGAAATTAAAATTCCATAATTTAACAATCACATCAATAAAACATTTTTGAGAAAAAGGGCGGAAACCTTAACGTACAACTTACAAAATATCAACTGGTACGGTCACAATAGCAGGCTAATTGGCAACGCTGACTTGTACCAGAACTACAGGAAACATTGAGAAACTTTCGGACTACTTAACTACCAAATCCCACTTCTCAACACTACCCCCTCCATAGTCCTTTGTCGTCCAGAAAAAACTACACAGTGTATACAAAAATAATCCTTTATCCAAACTAAACATTTAATTATACACAAAATAATCCTTCAGCTTCTCTGGCCTTCTTCTGTGCTGCTTCCGACGACCTCCCCCCCTCTTCCACACAGTGCACTCCTCCTGGAATGTCTAGGTCTTCTTCCTGATGTACTTCTGCTCTTGGGAAACTATCATCATCCTCTTGCACTTTAGCCCCTTGGTCCTCCTCAACATCCTCGACTATGGGTGAGCACGATTCCATGGAGACGTTGCAGCTGTATTGTCCTGGTCCATGGTACTGCCACAGATGATTCACGTGTACCACCTTTGGTAGAGATTTCCTGCCTCCCCATATCCAGTACATTATGTCTGACAGGCTGTCGAACACAGTGTAAGGCCCGTCCCACGGACTCTGCAGCTTCGGTGACTGTCCCTTCTTTCGCTAAGGATTGTGTAACCAAACTTGGTCATCATCCTTGAAGCTCACCTCACTTGCTTTGGCATCATACTTGCACTTCATCACCTGAAAACTTAAGGGCTCCTTGTACTCGTGCTGTACCTCAGCCAGCCTTTCCTGAAGATGTTTCACATATCTGGAGGTGTCTCTAGGCAGCTCTTCACCAGGTGTTCTTCCCATTAACAAGTCAATGGGTAAGCGTGACTCGTGGCCCAACATCAGTTCTGCAGGAGTGTAGCCAGTAGACTCATGAGATGCAGACCATTATGCCACCATCAACACAGGTAATTTCTGGTCCCATTCCATTTGTTCCTCTATGCAGTACTTGGCCAATTTTTGTCCCAAGGTCCTGTTGAATTTCTCCACCATCCCATCTGACTGTGACCTTAGTGGGGTCATCCTGGTCTTCTTGATTGCCAGTAACTTGCAGCACTCACACAACACAGCAGACTTGAAGTTTCGACCCTTGCCTGAATGTAGCTCTTGTGGCATTCCAAAACAACGGAAAAACTGGTCAACCAACACCTGAGCAATAGCTGCAGCCTCTTGATCAGGGATGGCGAAGGTTTCTGGACACTTTGTGAAACAGTCCATGGCAACACATTTGTACCGGTGTCCTCTTTCAGTGAGTAGCAAAGGTCAAGCAATGTCCACCGTAACTCCTTCCATCAGTGCACGCACTTGGTACAGCTGAAGAGGGTCGCAACCACGTTTCTTGGGTCCCTTCTTAGCACAACACACATCACATGCCCAACACCACTCTTCAACATCCTGACGCATGCCAATCTAGTAGAACCTCTGTCACAGCCGGCTTAGAGTTTTCTTCACTCCCTGGGGCCCACTAGTGATCTGGTTATGAGACTCATCCAAGATCCCAGACCTCATTTTCTTTGGAACCACCACTTACCAATACTTACTGAGGCCATCCAGTGTCCTCTACTGACACTCCACGCATTCTTTGTTTAAACAAGGAAGGTCCCACTGACTACAGCAGTTCCTGGTCGCAGGGCTTAACCTGGAAACTTCTTCCCAATATGGTCGCACTGTATTCCAGTGAGGCGACTCTAGCACTGGTTGTAAATCAGCATCCTCCATCTTCATCCTCTTCAGGTTTTCTTCATCTGATCCTGGCCCTGTCACTGCGGTACAGCTGCATTTCTTACAATGATCATTTTTACTACACTGCCGGCACTCTGGGTCTCAGTGCTGACAACTCAGGCTGTCAGCATTACCATGTACCCACCCAGGATGGTACTGAACCTCATAGTTGTGGTGATCTAGCTTCCTGAGCCAGAGTGCCAGTTGTTTCTCTGTATTCTTTAGCGTCTTCAGCCACTTAAGTGCTGTATGGTCCGTCCTGATGATGAAGTAGGACCAATACAAATAGGGACGGAAGAAATCAAGGCTCTTCATCACTGCCAAGAGCTCCTTATGAGTCACTGAGCTGTTCTGCTCTGGTGGGTTGAGCTTCTTGCTGTAATAAAGCACCACATACTCCTTGTCATCCTTCTTCTGCGACAGGACTCCACCAATACCATGATCACTAGCATCACAGTCCAGAATGAATGGCTGACTCTGATCTGGGTACAGCAATACTGGAGGGCTTGCCAATGCATGCTTGAGATCATCGAAGGCCTTCTGAGTCATTGCAGTCCATATAAACTTCTGCCTCTTCCCCAACAACTTGTGCTGAGGTGCAGCTATCACTGCAAAGTCCTTGACAAAACGCTGATAGTAGGTGCACAAGCCCAGGAAACTCCGTAACTCTTTCACACAAGTGGGAACTGGCCAGTTTTCCACAGCTGCCACCTTCTCTGGGTCAGTACAGATGCCGCCCTCACTGCAATGTGTCCCAAGCAGTTCACTTCTTTCTGAAACAGGTAGCACTTCTTGAGGTTCAGCTTGAGGTGCACTGCTCAGATCCTGTTGAACACCTCTGTCAACCTCTTCAGTTCCTTGTCGAAAGTCTGTCCAAACACAATTCCATCGTCCAGACAGATGAGAGCTGTCTGCCAGTGCAGGCCTTCAGGTACACGATCCATTAGATGCTCAAAAGTAGCTGGGGCATTGCATGGGTCAAATGGCATCACTTTAAAAAGCCATAAATCCCGCCCATATGACAGGATTGTTTTCTCCTTGTCCTTCCCTGCAACCTAAACCTGATGATATCCTGCCTTCTTGTCTAGAGTGGAGAACCATTCGGTACCTGACAAAGCATCCAGGGAGCCATCAGTTCTTGGCAAGCAGCATGAATCCTTCTCTGTCACATCATTCAGGGCTCGATAATCTACACAGCAACTTACTGAGCCATCCTTCTTCCTTACCAGAACCAATGCTGATGCCCAAGGACTGCTGGACGTTTCTATCACTCCTTGACTTTGGAGAGCAGTGATCCCCAGTGTATGTACAATGCTTCACCAGATCAGAGCACCCCAGGTATTGATCTCCAGTGGAATAGACATTGGCATTCATTAGGAGCTGTCTCAACTTCAGCACTTGTGAGCCATCCAAGCATTGACAACTCCTTGAAAATAGGTCTTGTAAGTGGTCTAGCAGATATCCACCTCCTTTGACTACATTCCTTTTACAGGCCTTCCTCTGATGCCACTCAGGGTCCACCGCCTGGCACAGTCCCACAATTTCTCCCTCGTTGATCTTCTGTGGCTCATGGGAGAAACTGGCCACCACAACCAGAACTTTACCTGCATCTTGTTCCACCAATGTTCTCCGCACCATCACTCTGGCCTTTGCCTTGAACCGTACATCAGGCTCCACTACCCCTGGACAAGTGTCAAAAGAGTCACTGACCTTGCACTGGAGCAACAGTTCTGATTTGGGAGTATAGCTGTAGTGCAGAACACCTTCACTTCACCACCAGAATTGGTACATCTCACAGCTATGACAGGAACCGACTCTCCTCGAACCTTCAGCTTCACTGAGCAGAAGTCCAGCTCAAATCCCATGGACATCTGATAGTCCAGGCCAAGAAGGCAAGGATCCTCCCTCTCAGCTACATAGACTGGAGGCGTAGCCTCTTGCCCTGCCATATCAGCCCGGACATCCAGGGGTCCCCTCGGTTCTGTGCAGTGCCCAGTTATGCCAGACAATTGTTCTGATGACTCAGACAGATACAGATGATGTAACACATCAGGCCTCACAAAAGTCTGCTCTGAGACTGAATCAATTACCAGGGAATACTTCTTTCTGTCTATTCTTCCGTCTAATCATACACTGTTGATAGCAGTTCTCTTGCAGTTTCTCGATGGTGGGGCTACTTGGGAATGCTGACTGGTGGTTGACCCTTAAAACCAGCCTTCACTAGTTTTCTGCTTCTTTCTGGTCTTCTACAGCCTTCTTATCCTCCTTTTTCTTCTACGAACACTTAGAACTGAAGTGTCCCACCTCACTAGATGTCCAATACACTTTTGCTACAGTTGAAGATTACCTTGCACTGCACTGTTCTTGCTTTTTCTTCCATTTGTAACAATCATCCTTCTTGTGTCCCGGCTTCCTGCAGAACCAGCAACCTCTTCCGATCACCTCCTGTTCCCTCTTCTACTTGTCGCAGTCCTCTTTTCTCTATTCTGGCTTTTCACAGTACCAGCAACTTCCTTCAAATTTTTCCACGTCATGTACCTGCCCCTTTCTTGCCTTGAAACCTGCAATATGACCTGCCTGAAAAGTGGACGTTCTGGACCTGACGTAGGACTCAAATTCTTGAGCCCTGGCAAATGCTTCTTGCATGCTTCTGGGTTGTACCTACTTCACTATCACTTTCAGTTCTGCACTATCAAGAGCATCAATCCCACGGTATGCCTTGTATTCCATAGTCACCAGGTCATGAGCAAGCTGCCGTAGGGATTCGCCTTGAGCTCATACACGGCTCTGGAATCTTGTTCAGTAAACCTCAGTCTGGTACGTGGCCCCTCATCTGTGCTGGAGCACAGATGAGGGACCATTAACATTTGGCCAAGAATCCCCATTGCAGCATCCTTGAGGCTTGTAGCAAGCTGCACTGCCTTCTGCCTATCATCCCAATTCTTTTGATCTGCAAGCAACTCAAACTGCACACAATAAGCTTCCCAAGCCATCAAATTCCTAAGGTTTCTTTTTAATTGGACTCCCATTATAGCCATGCATTTCACTGGTTTGGGGCCTAAAAACTGGGGCATCATAATTAAATCCAGGACTTAAAACTCTACCTTCTGTTTGTTCAACCCTGTAATGCTACCTATAGATGTTTGGGAGCCATCATGATTCACCATACTCTGTCCATTCTTTTTGTATGCTTCCTGTACACTAACCTGAGGCTCAGCGGTGCAATATTTCTCTACAGCCTCATTTTTCTCACTAATTATCTTCGCATGGTCGACTACATGCTTCAACTGGTTATCTACATGCTTTCAGCACTCCATCACTATTCCCTCATTAATCTTACTGGATTTCAGATAATTAGATGTGTGTGAAACCTATATGGTGATAAAATCTATAACACTTATCAACTGAAAGTGAAAATTCAGTGTTGATTCAGTAAATGTCCGCCGATTCGGTATTTCGTCGCACCCCTCTGAAGGTACTTTACTATCAGTTTCAGAGTCACTCATTGAAACAGTTATTTTAGAAAACTAATAATGAAGAGGTCAAATATTAAACATTCATGAGCATAATACCAACATAAACTCAAACAACTGATACTGTACGCCATACATTAAACACTTTCCACCTCATGAGGTAGGAGCACCACTCAGGAATGGTGTAGCTGTTAGCTACTTCTAGTCGATTTCACTGCAATTTACGTACTTAACAGGTACCACCCATTTACACCAAGAAAAGTATTCCTTCACAACATACCCTAAAGGGTAGTTTGGATCGAAGGTGGCTATGTCGGTAAATATCTTGACAACTATAATCGCTGTTACTGGTAAAGTCTTGTGTGATGGATTGGAGCGTCATCTGCAGTATGAATACTGTCATTGCCAATGTGGCAAAAGTTCTCTCCAGCCACAAAGAATTAAAGTTATCAGGTCTTGATCAGTGGAACTGATAAATTGAATTATAAGATACATATGCCATAAGCTCTGAAGTACATGGCAGAGTGCACTTGTCATGTTTACCCAGAACAAGCAACACATCTATTGTGAGTGGAGAAAGTGACTCTTCCACTCAAGAAAGTGACTGCCATAATGAGTGTCGATACCTATGATTGTGTGAGAAGGGTGGAGGATGTGACTCCCCCACTGTGCACCCATCGTTTCCCCGTGTACGTTCATTTGCTATTTCTGATGATGGGAATGGTTCAAAGGGTACTGCCGATCCTGGAGAGGAGGATATTGGCACGGATGAGGAGACGGAAGAGAAGGTAGGGCATGGAAAAAGGAAGGAGGTGGAGGAGGGTGAGAGAGAGGAGGGAGGAGGAAACGAGGTGCATCGAGCCTCGTGCCACCCCTCTGTCTTTTTACATGAATAATGGAAGTAGAAAGTTTGTTTAATGATGAAATCAGTGCTGATTTTTTATTGAAAGTTTTCTTGTGTGTATTTCTGTTATGATAAAAAAGTACAAATCACAAGGAAATAATAGTTATAGTGGAAAATGTAGTGGACTCGAGTAAGGAGGAAATGCGGTGCCTCACGCCACCACTCTGTCTATTTACGTGAGTAATGGAAGCAGAAAGTTTGTTTCATGATGAAATCACTGCCTTTTTTTTTTTATTGAAAGTATTCGTATGTGTATATTTATTATAATGAACAAGTCCAAATCATAGGAAAAACTTTGTTATAGTGGAAAATACACTATTTTCGATTATGGACAGTATGTGAGGTGGGGACACTCACCATCCACTCACTCAATGTAGTGCTGCTCTCGGGTGTCTGACCTGTCCCCTCCTCCATCCTTCATTCCTTCCATCTTCTTCTATCTTTCTTTCCTTCATTCTTTCCTCGTCCTTCTGCCTGTGGGTGACGCTACACTGAGTGACAAGCCAAATGGTTTCCTGTACACCAGGAAACCATTTACTACGCTGGGTGGTAACCATATAACTAAATTTTGGCACCTGGTGGTTTAGTGGGTAATTATTGTGCCCCAATCGGATTGAGCCGGTGAAGGTTTATATCCAAGGGATGGTTGGGGTTTATTGCTCAAGTAATGCCACTCAGGGATGAGTGAGGTTGGTTACTCTCATCTTAAATGTCAGGACCAACTGCCTAGCCCCGGGCTCCTACGCTCCTCATGGGGCAACGTAGGTTTGGATGATGGATGGATGGACAGTATGTGAATAACTATTTTGTTCACAGCATTTATTTTTAGGTCTGATGTAGTAGTATTTGTAGTAGTAGTAATAGCAGTGGTAGAATTTATAGTTGTAGTAGTAGTAGCGGTAATAATAGTAGTTGTTGTAGTAATGGTCGCATAGACCAGCGACTCCAATAGTTTAATGTCTTTATTTACACTGTAATATCAATATATATAAAATAAAATGATAATAGTAATAGTAGATGGTTGGTAACCACAGCCGTTGGCATGCTTGGGGCCAACGGATTGTAATATGAGGGTTAGTGTTAACCTTCACATTACAACTCCAAATGGTGGACTGTATTAGGAAGGTCGGTTTTGATCTTCACAATATAATTCCCCAATGGATGGAGGTGATTTAAAAAAAAAAAAGTAGTAGTAGTTGTTGTTGTTGTAGCAGTAGTAGCAATAATAATAATAATAATAGTAGTATCTGTAGTAGTTGTAATACCCAGGCTTCAAGTTGCACAACAGTGCCAGAATCGAGCGACAGTGCAGGCCAAACATACATTCCATGTGTGTGTGTGTGTGTGTGTGTGTGTGTGTGAGAGAGAGAGAGAGAGAGAGAGAGAGAGAGAGAGAGAGAGTGTGTGTGTCTGTCTGTAAGGCAGTGTGGTGGTGAGGCGAGCAGGCAGTCTGCCTCAAGGTCATTGCTATGGTTACCTGCCTCCGAGCAGCAAGTGCAGCTGATTATAGATATTTTTTCATGTAAATAGTGTTTCTGGTGGATTTTGGTCGTCTGAAAGAGTTATTGAAGTGTTATTTTTGTGGAGGGCTAATCTAAGCCTTAGCTGTGTCACCGAACCTCTGCACTGCATATGGACACCAGCAAAAATCAACAAAAATTACCTCTTTCCCCACTCACTCACTCTCTCTACATACATTTCACAGAGCATCTGATGCAATCAGCTAGAAGTCGAAGGATTGTTGACTATAATAATACTTTTTTTTTTTTGGGGGGGGGGGTTAAGTATTAACTGAGATATGAAGTTTTAAAAACAGACAATTTTCACGATTTTCACAAGAATGCCTGGCTGTGGGATGGGTTCGGGGGAATATGTGCCAGACGGGATGGGCTAATTGTCTTCAACTGGTTATCTACATGGTGTTTGCACTCCATCACATTATTGCTTACCTCATACCTCTCCTGCCATAGCTTAGCATATACTTCCTCCTTTAACTGTTCCTGTTTTTCCTTCATTTCCCCCTTGAAAGCATCTAGCCATCCTTGCATTCTCAGTTGTAACTCCCTCTGTTGCTCCTGTAATGCCTCTTGAAGCTGTTCCCTCTGTGCTATTGTTCTTTGATTTCTTCATTTTGTACCTGTAATTGTCCCTTAAGTTCTTTCTCTTCTTCACTGTGTGCCTGTAATAAATATTGTTCTTTGAGTTCTGTCTCCTTCATTCTGTGCCTGTAGTTTCACATTTTGTGACTGTAATAGCTTAATAATTGCTGCCAAAGACACTTCCTCCTCCTCCTGCTCAGCTCAGGCCCTTGTCTACACACTCCATTGCTCCATGTTGAAGATTTGTCTCACTACAGCACTCACTCCACATTCCAGACACCAGTTTTACGTCCCCATCCCACACTGCCACAGGCTTCAACAGCAGTAGTACAATATAGGAAGGACGTTGCCCAGTGAGTTGTTCATCCTATGGTAAGCCTTTCAGTGTACAGCAGACGAGATCAGCTGAGGCAAAAATAAACACTGGCTTCTTAAGGTCAGTCTTTATTTTCCAGATAATTACACTTAAAGCTTACCAACGTCACTTCGCTGTTTTCACAAGTACTGGAGATAATCATCACTAACTACAATTACACTTAATGCTTGCCAACAACACTTCACTGTTTTCACAAGTACCGATGATATACAAACTTCACTGCACTAACACTGCACTACACTCAAACTGAACTGAAAACTGACTGAGACTGCTCTAGTCTCTTCCCCATTCTTATATAAGTTTCTTGTATTCTAGAGTGTTCTACACTTCACAGATCTAGTGTATTCCCAAGAAAACAACAGTTAGCAACTCGGAGATATCCAAAACATGCCAGAGCTTTCTTACTCTGCATAACTCTCTAAATTATTTACCTTACAAACTTAATTTACGTAACAATCAAATATATAAAATATTATTGGGTAAAAGAGCACAAAATTAATGTACAACATACATAGTAACTACCGGTTCACTCACAATAGCAGGCTAACTGGCAAATCTGACTCGTACTGGAACTAAGAGAAACATTGAAAAACTTCTAGACTGCCTAACTACGAAATCCCGCTTCTCAACAATAGATTTCAAGTTTGGAATGTGCATCACTTCCATTGCATGTTGTATAACAGCATCAGCCATTCAGATCATGCAATTGCACATTCATGGTATAGGTCTTCTTTGGATCAGGCTGGACTGAGTGAATTTTTTAGGGTATGTTCAAAGTCAGCATTGATAATGAACAGATGGTGTATTTCTTTATGATGGTTTTGGAATTTTAAAAACCTTCAGCTAACCCCCAGCTTTTCAGGTGTATGGACCATACACTTTGATTTCTGCATCTCTAACCACTCTTGTTGTATAAACTGTATGCAACAGAAGCAAGGGGAAGTTCTGTCCTGATGGCTTTTATCAATGAATGGACTCAAATATTGCATAGAGATATAGTGTTATGTTTCATGGTTTGATATGAAAAGTAGATTCACGTGTGTATCCTTTTCAAGCCTAATGACTGAATGGGTACAACACTTCATGATCTTCCAAGTCTCTATGCAGTACACATTGACTGATACGTTGTTCTGACTCTTGACTCTATTGCTGTGCTTCATTTCAACTATGAAGGATATATCGGACCAATTGTACAGTCGAAGAAAAAAAGGCTGGCCGGGTAGATGGCCGGCCAGCCTTTTTCTCCTGATTAGGCACCATGCAGTAATGGTTAAGAAAAAAATGCCCCAGGGAAAATTGGCTACATGGCAACTTTCTGCCATCTCTCACTCATCACTCAGTGACTATAGATGATAGACATCGTGTTTCAGTGTCAATTAATACGCTACTGCGAGTGGATGGCCGCCCTCCCACAACCCGAGAATTTGTTGGTGTTTGCCTTGCAAAATCACGTGTGACACCCATACCTCACGAGTGGGAAGCCTCTCGATCGTGACACAAGGGTCAGGGTGATTCAGTGTCATGAATTAGGCCTTCAAACAAAGGATTTAATGAATGAAACTGGTGTGAGTGAGCGGAGTGTTCGTCGCTTGGTTGCAAAATTTCATGCATCTGGCAGCGCTGTTGTTCCTAAGCCTGCTAAGAGTACTGGGAGACCAACGAAAATAAGCAAAACTTCGCTCAGAGTTCTGAAGCGGAGCGTGGATGTCACTCCCACCCTTACGGCAAGGAAACTTAAGGAAGAAAACCCCCAGCTACTTGGTGATGTGACAGTTAGAACAGTGTCTGGTGCTCTGCACAGGCGTCTCGGTTACAGAAAAGTGGCGGCACGTCGTAAACCCGCTTTAAATGAACAGCAAAGGCAAGCTCGAAAGGCATTTGCTAAGAAATACTTGAAGTTGCCATTAGAAAAATGGCGTAGTGTCCTCTGGACTGATGAGTCACAGTTCCTTGTGAGTGACACAAAGGGAAAGAAGGTGTGGGTGAGGAAGGGTGTTAATAAGGATGACCCCAAGTATTGCGCCCTTACAGTAAAACACCCTATATCACATATGGTATGGGCTGCTTTTGGATATGGGGGTAAGGGGCCACTAGTGGTGCTTCAAAAGAATCTTATGGTAAACCAGCAAGTGTATCTTAAGATCTTGGAGGAATATTTGGGGGAGTGTTTCGCGAACAGTGGCGCCGAGATTCACCAGCACGACGGGGCTCCAGCACACAGAGCAAATTCAGTAAAAAACTGGCTTCAAGTTAATGAGGTCGAGTATATTTCCGACTGGCCAAGCAACAGCCCAGACCTCAACCCCATAGAGAACTTGTGGGGTATCTTGAAGAGGGAGCTGAGGGAAAGAGACACCTCTACGGTGGAGAAATTAGAGGCAGAGTTGCGTGCCGCCTGGGATAGGATTCCCGCCTCTACGCTTCATCACCTGGCCGACTCTGTTCCAACTCGTCTTAGCAATATCAAGAAGACTGGTTTATTTTCAAATAAGTCGCCAGATGTTGGTGAGTGTTCCATGATTGTGTTTTGATGTTGTCTATACAACTTTGTGAATCATCTGGGGAGTTGGGCAGGGAGGGAAGGTTTATGCGGTCATTGTAAGTTTAGGAAATGGCGACCCGGCCAGCTTTTTTTTCTTCAACTGTACTTCTCTGTCTCTTCCCATACCCTGTTTGAAATCCTTTGAGGGTTCTGATTTACACCCAATATGAGCAATGCACCATATAGAGTGTTCTTGATCCTTATTATGCAAGTTAATGAGTTTGTAGTCTATTCTGATACTTTGAGGGTGTGGGATGTATGACGAGGCTTTGAGTGAATCATACTTAGCAACTGTAATCTACTCCCATGGAATTACCCTACAATCCATCCTAACCCTTCTTGGATTAATCTTGCTAATTTTTCATCAGTTTTCTGGGTCATGCTTGTAACCACCTGATGTTCAAACTGTTTTCTATAATTCGTTTCTCGGCTTCTGGTGTCTTCTTACAGAACTAGATGTGGAGGCAGATGAAGAGCTTCAAGTTCATCCAACGTTGCTCTTTCACTCGATGGATAATCTCTCCCATGCTATCCCCATTGATGTTGTCATAGCAGTATGTCTTAAATGCGTCATCAATACCATGCCTCTTTTTTTTAAAAAACTTCATAGGCGAAGTTTCTTAGTTTTCTGAAACGACTTAATATTGTAGACACACTCTGCATAGCTTATATTCCTATTTGGACTTGTCCTTGTTAAAGTAGTAAGAACCAAGGGGAACCTAGTTCGTGTTCTTCCGGTGCTTTGCTGTTGTCTCATGAAATTTCATTTTCATGGTACCGTCTGAAACAAGGTACAACCTGCCATGGTGGTGTTAATTAACCTGTCGCGTCTGGCATATATTTCTGCCAACCCTTCTCCCAGCAGGGCATTTCTGAGAAAATAGCCTTTTTTTAATTCTTCATATCTCAGCTAATACTTAACCAAAAATACAAAAAACTAAATGTCATAATACTCATCAATCCTTCGGCTACAAGCTAATGGCCCCAGATTGTCCATGAAACAAGTATAGTCAGAGTGAGTGGGGAAAGGGGGCAATTTTAGTTGTTTTTTTGCCCATGTCCATAAGTGTGGTAGAGGTGCAGTGACGCAACTAAGGCTTAGACTAGCTTTCCACAATAATAACACTTCCAGAAGACTGCAGTCCACCACAAACACCATTTCCATGTAAGTTTTACAAGAACGTGGCGTGATTGCTGTTATGAGTCCGGTAACCATAGCAATGATCTTGAGGCAGGCTCCCTCAGGTACACGCCCGTGCACCTGCCCACCTCACCACCACTCCACCATTCCAAAACCACCGCCTAATAAACAAACACACACACACATGGAGATGTATGTCTGGCTTGCATTGTCGTTCGATTCTAGCACCGCTGTGCCTCTAGAAGTCGGGGTATTACAACTACTACAAATACTACTACAACTACAACTGCCACTACTATAACTAGCTACTACTACTACAACTACCACTACTACAACTACTACCATTACTACTACAAGTACTAGCACTACTACTACATCCACTACTAATACTACTATTACTACTGTACATAAAACCTAAAATAAAAAAAATATTGTGAATAAATTTTTTTTATGCAAGAAAGAAGGAACCAAAGGCCAGGAGCCCACAAACCGTTCCTTCCAAGCAATAAAAACAAAAAACAAAAGAGAGCCAAATTCAAGATCCATTCATTTCCAGATGCCTGGACACTGCGTTTGAAAGACTGGAGATCATAGGAAGTAGGAAACACAGACAGAGGGAGTTGACCTGTTGCATAAATGAAGGACTGGGAGTAACGGTTAACTCTTGCATTAGAGAGTTGGACAGAAAAGGGATGAGAGTTTCTTGCTAGACGGGTGCAGCTGTCATAGAGGTGGGGGGATGCAAGCAGACAGTTCAGAGGAGCAGTGACACCACTGAAATTGCGACAGAGAAGCGATAAAGATGGAACAATGCGGCGAAGGGACAGAGGTTGAAGGGAGCCAGTAAGAGGAGGAGAATAATATTGTTGAGATGAAAAGCTTTTGACTCCACCCAGTTGAGAAGAACTGAATGTTGGGAGCCTCCCCACACATGAGAGTTGTGATCTACACAGGGGCGAATAAAACCTGTGCATAAAGTCAATAACTGTGCTGGGGTAAAGAAGATATGGAGTTGACTTAGCACACTTAATCTCTTGGAAGCAGATTTTACAAGAGATGCAATATGATCTTTCCAAGATAAGTCCCGTGTGAATGAAACCCCAAACATGTTCAAGGATGATGCAGGACTGAGCTGGATATTATTAAACATTAGTTGTCGAGCTGATAGGTGTAAGAACTGAATCTCTGATGCATTAAAAACAAGATTACTTTCACCCCAGAAGGTTGTGACAGGAAAGATGCTGTAAAATTTTTCTATTAAGAATTGACCTGAAAACTTTTGAGATACAGGATGTTAAAACAATTGGACGATAGTTAGAGGGTTGGGAATGGTCACCCTTCTTTGGGACTGGCTGAATGAGAGCAAACTTCCAGCAAGAAGGAAAGGTACAAGTTGACAGACAAAGGCGAAAGAGCTCGCCTAGGCAGGGTGTAAGCACAGCAGCACAGTTCTTGAGAACAGCAGGAGGGACTCCATCAGGCCCATATGCCTTATTAGTATTGAGGCCAGCAATGACAGAAAATACATCAGCTGAAGAAATTTTAATGTCAGTGATGAGGAAGTCAGAGGGGGGAAATGATGGAGGAACAGCACTGGAATCGTCTAAGGTGGAATTGGAAGAGAAACTCTGAGCGAAGAGATCTGCTTTATCAGTAGAAGAAATAGCTACAGAGCCATCAGAATAGAAATGAGGAGGGAAGGATGATGAAGTAAAGTTGTTAGAAAGGTTTTTGGCAAGGTGCCAGAAGGAGCGGGAAGAATTCGAGTGAGAGCTGAGAGAATTTAGTACGGATGTAATTACTTTTACCAGAGTGAAGAACAGACTTAGCACGATTCACGTAGTTTTTTCACATAGTGTCCGTAATCGAAAATATATTCTACTATAACAGAATTTTTTTCCTGTGATAATAAATATACACACACGAAAACTTTCAATAAAAAATAAGGCACTTATTCCATCATGAAACAAACTTTCTGCTTCCACTATTCACTAAATAGACTCAGCGGAGGTGCGAGGCTTGTCCCATCGTGCTTCCTCCTCCCTTCCTCCTCCACCTCCTCCCTTTCTTCACTCAACCATACTTTCCACTATAACAGATTTTTTTCCCTTGTGATTTGTACTTTTTCATCATGACCCCCAAATTAGGCACTGATTTCATCATGAAACAAACTGTCTGCTTTCATTATTCACATAAATAGACAGTGGTGGTGCGAGGATTGCCCCTTCCTCCTCCACCTCCTCCCTTTCTCCACTCCCTTCCTCCTCCATCTCCTCCTTTTCTCCACTCCCATCTCCTCATCTGTGCCAATATCCCCCTCTCCAGAATTGTCAATACCCTCTGAACCATTCCCATCATCAGAAATCGCACAAGAACGTACAGACGGAAACATTGGGTGCACAGTGGACTCATGTGATGCACCCTCCTCACATGATGCATAAATATCGACACTCATCCTGGTGGTTGCTTTCCTCAGAGGAAGAGTCACTTTCTCCACTCACAACTGGCAATAACGTCACCTCCAGTTCTTTCCCTATTGCACTATCATTAAGGCCTTCTCTTTTCTGGCCTCTGGACTTCATTGGTGTTGAAGTTAGCAGCTGTGAGTGCTCAGCCAAGGATCTGGACACAGGAAAAACCTTTTGCACAGATCTATCCATCAGGGGGGTATGCAAGCAACTGGAGCGTGACTCGGATGCATGCAAGAGGGTTTCCAAGGGCTGCGTGTGGTGAAAATAACCCACAGAATATTCAAACAATGCTGTGAAACACTAGATCAAGTATACAAGCCACCCGGACATCCCCAGGTCATCATGTATACATGTCACCTGGATGCGATGGGTTAAAGGAAAGAAAATTTTATATGGATCACCTAAGTTTTTCCCTGAACAACTTTAGGGTTCCATCTACCGGTTATTAGAGGAAAAAAGTTTTCACTTTTAATTACGAATTTTACTCTTCTGAAAACACACCTAAGTTTGTCCCTGAACAACTTTGGGGTTCCATCTACTGGTTATTAGAGGAAAAAAGTTTTCACTTTTAATTACAAATTTTACTCTTCTGAAAACACAATTTTTTTTAACAGCCTAGAAAGTCAAGGACACATGGCAATATCGGATTCAGTATATTTTCATCTGACCATCGTTAACCCTCAGTTTGGAAAGCACCAATCTGACTAAACCTACGTAGCGTATCACCTGAAAAATTGATTTCAAAACAGGGTGCACTATTCAGAGACTGTGATTACCATTTCCTTTTTTTGACAGATTTTTACCCACAAACATTCAACCTCTTTCACCTTCATGGCATTGTATGGCATCTTAAAGTCACATATACTACAGTCAACACTACATAGTTGTGGCAGTTTAATTAGTTAATAATTTATATTAAGGGATTTCTTTTGATTGCTACCTTTCACTCTTATGTAAGCCCCTCAAACTGATTACTGAGGATATCGAGTCCCTTCACGTTATCCTATACAAGTATATTATTTATATATCTTTCCAATAACCTTAAATGAGTATATTTAGAGCAATAATTGTCTCCATCATAGGAACTAGGAAATCTGATGTGTTAAGTAGTGATGGTCCACCATTTTTCACCATTTTACGGAAGTAACAGACTTAACCCTCTCACACACCATAAGTTTCCATGCACAGAACCAAAATCTCGTTCAGGCCGTCTCCGCTTGCACGGCAAGGAAAAGAGTTCAATGGCCCATTTTACCCTTACAAAGTTCTTATATTGTTATAAATCACTTCCCTTCATCTTCGTTGGTGTTTATACTATCAGATAAGAAAAAAAACACATAACAGATGAATAAATGTACATAAATGAAGTCTGAATAAACCTTATTTATGTGAAAAGTAGCTTCTGATAACTTCCCAACATCACCATGAAATATTTTTCCCGCGACGCACAGCTGCAAAGGACATGTCTATATGCAGAATATCACGATCTTTCATCTGTGAAAGTTTCAAGTTGATAGGTCCAATAGTTTTCAAGTAAATAAAAATAAAAAACTATGAAAATTGCCTAAAAACGTCTGATTTGTTTTTTCGTATGTTGTTAGTGACACTGTAACAAACATAAATGTAAATTCTTTCCAGTTTTGTAGTTCAAACGTCAAGGAAGCCCATGATATAATTCATAGTGTTATAACCATTATTGTTATGGAGAAAATGAATTTTGAAAAGTTACAATGGGTTGCACGCGGTTTGTGCGCTGTGACAGCTCGTACGCTCAGGCCCATAGGCTGAGTATGTTCGTCTTTCATAACTTTTCCCCTTTTATTTTCACACATATGTTACTTTGCTTTAAAAAGTATGCATGGGAAATCATCAGCTTGATCAAGCTTTTTTCAGATTTTTGACGCGAGCTATACTTTACGAGTAAAGTGACTGAGTGAATAGCAATGAAATGCACCACATTTTCCCTATGAGAAATATATAGTACACACACAACTTATTCCTTACAATACAATAGTATAAAAACTAGACAAATAAGCTGGTTACTCACATCCTCTAGCAGTGTTGTAGTGTTTCTTGAGAGGATATGGAGTTGCAGAGAGGAGGACACGTATGATCACAGCCTGAGTGTGAGTGTGAGTATTTGTGATGTGTGAGTGTCTGTGTGTGTGAGTGAGTGTCTGTGTGTGTGTGTGTGTGTGTGTGTGTGTGTGTGTGTGTGTGTGTGTGTGTGTTTGCAATACGATTTACTGCTGTATGCTTTCATCAGTATGATATTGATGAAAGCACAGTCCTGTGCAGAGCAGCACATCGCAAACAGGACATATATAGCTGGTGTCCTTCCTCCTCTCGTTGAAGTAGCACAACACACAACACAGCCTTTTCTTGTCAGGGATTCTCTCCAGGGTGTGGTGCAGAGTGGAGTCCAAGCGTGTTCTATCATCGATATATCGACGGCACTTGGATGGCGGTGCTCCTCCATCTCCTCACCTCCATACTCCTACTGGAGGTGCAGTGGCAGCTGCTGGCCAAGTAACTCCTGATGGGCCAGCTACTGCGGGAGGTGGAGCAGTCGTGGCAGTAACTGGCGGAGTTACTCCAGACGGGCCAGTTACCGAAGGTGATGGAGCGATTGTTGCAGGAGATGGAGTGATTGTTGCAGGAGGTGGAGCGAGTGTTGCAGGAGGTGGAGTGATTGTTCCAGGAGGTGGAACGATTGTTGCAGGAGGTGGAGCAAATGTTGCAGAGGTGGAGCGAATGTTGCAGGAGGTGGAGCAGAGGCTGCAGTTGATGCTGTGGCTGCTGCAAGTACAGGTGGTCGTCGGCACAAGGGAAGGTCTGGGGGATGGTAAAGGGCATGACCCGATGTCGGCCTCTCCTCCTCCTGGAATGTCAGGATTTTTTTTTTTTTTTTATATGTCCGAATCTGGGCATAGGCTTCATAGCCTGCTCTCAAGGCCCAGTAGTCCTCCTGCATACCATACACCTGTATATGTCACCACTTCGGCGCTAACACCCACCATCCATATTGAATACATGTTAGGGCTCTCTCATATAGGACTGTTGTATCGGTATTAGCAGGTGTGTTTTTACGACATGTCAGCAGGTCTTCTGGTAGATCAGTGAAGTCTGATTTCAGGAAATTCAAATCCTTAAACTGTTCCATGCCCCAGTGGAGATTTGAACCTGGGTCCAGTAGGACTGCACGCCACCTCTCTACCGACTGAGCTACCACATATGTGCTCCTGGAATTCCAGGAGAGTCATAGGTCTCCGAGTGTTCTTCTTGTAGAGGGTGTAGGCATTGAATAGGTCCATGTGGATGAAGTAAAAGGCCTTTTCTTTGTCCACTTGACCGTCCTGCTTTGGGCAGGGTAGTTTTGGATCATCTAATAGAAATGATCCACCCCGTCCATATGCCGATTGTAGTCCCCCACCATGACAAGCTCGATCACTGTTTACAGAATGTGGTGGAATCTCCCATCTGGACCCTTGACCTTCCCATGCACCTGCTTAGGGACGGTGGTGTCACTGTGGAAGGTGGGCACCATACTTGCGATATGTTTGTCCTTCCACAACAACACCATTACATTGCCCTTGTGTCTAGCTTCCACTCCATCATCAGGAAGGCATTTAGCATTGCTGATGTCCTGTGGCTCCCTCGATGCTCCCCTTGCCAGTCATACTATGCCACACACATACATTCCCTCTGCAAAGAGGCGTTCGCACAGTGATACAGAGGTGTAATAATTGTCCATATACAACTTGTATCCTTTGCCCTTCAAAGGTTCAATGAGGCCCCACACTGTGTTCTCTAGAGACTTCTTCTCCCCCGTGTATACTTCCAAATTCCAAATGTAACCACTTCTTGCCTCAGCCAAGATGTATAGTTTTATGGCATACTTCTGGGGCTTCATATGGTTGCATACACGGAAGGAGAGCTGCCCCTTCCAACCCAGAGATCCCTCATCCAGGCTAAGATGTTCACCTGGGATATAAACCTCCTTGAACCTCTGAAGGAGTTGCAGTCATTACTCGTTTTACGATGATTCAGTTTACGATAATTCGCTACAACGATAATAGAAAAGTTCCACCCCAAAATTCGATTTACAATAAATTTCCCACTCTAGCGATTTTGCCATCGGAAAGTGCCAGGCACACGCAAGGTGACAGTCGCTTGTCTCAGGCAAGATGGCGGCCCCGGCGTGCAGCACATTGTTATGGTTCAGGTCCCGCCACCCCTTCAAGCCCTGTCTTTTCAACTTGTTCGTGTGAGCCCCCCCTGTTATCGTCACCTCTCAGCCAAACATTGTACTACAGTACTGTGGATTCGTGTGCCCAGTGGTAAAGTCAGTGCGAGTGTAGGCCCCAGTGCTATGGTTGGTGCAGGTATGGGTCCCAGTGCCAGGGTTGGTGCAGGTATGGGCCGGATTCCCCTCCCCCTAACCTGTTCCTGTCTGACTCAGAGGCTGACCGTTAGTGCCTGTAAGCACAGGCTGTCTCCCACCCTCGGAGGGACGACTTGGAGATGACTTGGACCAACACAGGAAGGGATGAAGGTGGGTTGTCATTTATGGTTCAGTCTTGGTTAGGTGACTTTGGGAAGTTGAGATGATGTAACCCCACTTTTATAATGGGTTTCAATCTCTCGATTAATGATAAAATTGGTATACTATAAGGTATGACCTGACATAACCCCATCATAAAACGAGTAATGACAGTACTCCATCATGTGCGAATCCTTATCAGCCGGTCCTGATTGCCGTAGGGTATAGTGAGACTATTGAAAGCATGAAAGTGCTTCAGGATGGCCCTGAAGCGCTTTTCACTTATAGCTCGCCGAAATATGGGGTAATCGTGAACCTCTGATAAATGCCAATAGTGTCTTATGGTTGGCAGTTCACAAATCCTCATAAGAAACTACAATCCAAGGAACCGAGCCATTTCCTCTTTGTTGCAGAGGTACCAAACATATAGCACAGTCCCAAGAAATGTGGCATATTTGTTTGTCTCGACTGTCAGGTAGGTAACTCCCTGGAAAAAAAAAACCCTGGAAGTATTGGAGTAGTGTGGTTGGTGTTGCCATTCTTAAACCTGAGGTTTCAGTGAAGGGTCCAGCACTGGGTGTAAATGACCCAAAACCCCAAGCTTCCTCCTGACGGTCATCACCTAGGGAAATGCTTGGCTGTGTACGCATGTGGCGTACATGACCCGAGACAAATGACTACCTTTTGGCCACCCACCACAACTCGCCTAGGCCCACGCCGCCCTCGTCTTGGTGGTTGGGAAGGAGATGGTGACGGTGATTGTGTTGATGATAGCTGGATGGATGAAGGTTCAGGTGGTCCTGGTAATGGAGATGGTTGTGGTGAGGGTTGTGATGAAGGTGGTTGTGGTGGTGATGGTTGTGATGAAGATGGTTGTAGTGAAGATGGTTGTAGTGAAGATGGTTGTGGTGGTGGTGGTGCTGCTGCTGATGATGCATGCTTATATTCAGGGGAAATGAAGTCTGAAGAGGACAGTGACTTTTCAGATTTAGCTGGGGAAGATGATACGGAAATATCTCGGACGGGTGGTGAGATGCAGGCGGGTTGAAGTGTGGTGAGAGTGTAGGGTGACTGTGGGGGGAAAGGGGTCAGTGTTAACGGTGAGTGGGTGGATGATAAGTGGCGATAATGTAGCTCAGTCTCCAGGGTCGGGATACTTTCAGTGGTGGCAAGAGTGGTGGCAGTGAAGGCATGGGTGTTGGGGAGGATGGGAATGATGGCAGGGATGGAGGTGGTCTCTGGGAAGGTGACAGATGTTGTCTGAGTGATGGCAGTAGGAGTGGTAGTAGCACCAGTCATGGCAGTGGTGAAAGGACCAGTGGTGCCAGTGGTGAAAGGAATTGTGGTAGTGATGGTGCTACTACCACTCTCTACGGTGCTTATCACAGCAGCCTTGACCGTGGGTTTGCCCTTCCTTATCACCCGTAGGGTCATATTTCACCCTTGCTTTCCTGTTCCTCACTCTCTTCTCATCATATTCACTTTCACTGCTTTCTTCACACTCACTTCCACTGAATAAGTATTTCAAATATTCTTCCTCCAACAGGCCCTTGTGAGATATTTTTCTGGTTTTTAGTGTTAAAAATGTAAGAACAGCAAGGGAACGGTAAAGTTGGTTTGAAATTTTCAAATCTGGCTTTCTTTGAAAATATATAAGAAACACTTATGAACGTTCTTCACAAGCACACTGCACTATATATAACACAATATCACTATACACACGTAAGGTATGGACGGAGCGGTAGTAGCCAAATGGGGGTTTAAATGCCCAGCTGCGCGCTCACACACCCTCCCAGCCAGACTGACGGGACAATACTGAGCTAAATATGGGCTGCTTACCCTTCAAATAAGCTCCCAGCTGTTGCCATACATTTCTCCCAGACCTGGCAGCCCTCAGCTTTGACTCAACCAAGTTTGACACAAATCCATCCACAGGAAAAGTTTCTACGATGATTTATAGGGAAGTTGCGTTATGTTGTGACATCAGTTACTCTTCAGATTGCAAGGATTATGACTTACATTGCGTCATTGTGTGCAAAGAGGTTAATCGTAAACCACTGAATTCCAGAAAGTCATGTGAACTAAACATTTATTTCAGGAAAAAAAAATCTTATAAGACCTTTTGTATAGGTATTATGGGTCACAAAAGTATCGGTGCACAATATGCATGAAAAATCTGTACCACAGAATGGTCACTGAAATATTAGTGTTCGACTTACCACAAGGTAGCCCTGATGTAGAGAGGTGTCATATATCGCCAACCACCAACATCCTTCTGCAAATATATGTATATATATATTTGTTTATATAAACAGACATTGCTCATACACAGTAAGACGTTTGTAAAGTCAGCAGTTGTTCGAGCGTTTTCGGTAGGCATCGGGCCCCCTTTGCACTGATACTTTTGTGACTCATTGTACCTCATTAAAACAGTCATTTTCTCTGGGGTACAACTATCATCATAATAGAAACCTCACCAGTCCAGGATTTTACTGGTTTGGCTTTGATTTTGATGACATCCAAGTGAAAGGTATACATTTAATGTCACAGAATTTTTTATGCCTTTATGGTTGCAGATATATATATATATATATATATATATATATATATATATATATATATATATATATATATAAATATATGTGTGTGTGTGTGTGTGTGTGTGCATTTATTACTATGGTGATTTATGTGTTAACAGGGTTTGTCAGTTACCTAGCCAATGATGTCATCTGCAGCCTACTTACTTCCACCGAATTAACTACCTTGTCTTGAGGTAAGGAGATTTGAAAGCAGAGATCCAACAAGATAAGCTACTTTGGGGGAATTTTATTACTGGTACATTTCTTTTCCTATACGAATAATAATGGCAAACATGTCATTAAATGGAACGATTCCAACAGCAGCTGACAAATCCACAATTTTCTAATGCCCTTCTCAAACTGTCATGCACCTCTAGTTGGCGAATCTGGGTGCGAGAAGATGAAGTTAACTCTGGCAATATTAATTCAACCAGACTGCTTAGATTGCACTGATTTACAAAAAAAAAAAAAAAAAAAAAATCTGAGGCAAGCATGTGAATAGGTGTTTTTGACTAATTTTGATATGCTTAATTCAAATTTCTGAACAGTTTTGCTCTGTCACCTCTAGTTTTTTTGCTTTCACATATCCCTTTTTTTTTTATTATAATGCATATATTTATAATACAATGAGTTTATTTCACATATTAAAATGGCATATTACAGAACGAAACAAAACAGACACAGAACACTGGCAGAACTAAATATTACCATTACTTGGATATAAGCATATATACACACCATAGTACTACAGACAGTCAGAAGTGAGTTTTTTTTTGGACGATCTGGTATACTTTGCCTCTGGGATGTTGCGCAGGAGCATCCAGCAGAAGTCCCCCATCATGCTGGGATTCCACTTGCTTTGGTAATTGCTCTCCATCTTAGTAATATCTTGGTGGAACCTTTCCCCATGTTAGTCACTTACTGCTCCGAAGTTCTGGGGGAAGAAGTTGAGGTGGGAGTGGAGAAAGTGAATCTTGAGACATTCGGCACCCCATATCCTGATAAGCCTGCAACAACTTCTCGACATGCTCTTGGTAATCTAGTGACCCGTGAATTACCAAGGAAGCCATGGCAGACTACCTTAAATGCTTCCCATACTCTCAATTCCTTCAAGGTGAGCTTCCCCTCGAATACCTCATCCTTCAGCACCTCCCGGATCTGAGGTCCGATGAAGATGCCCTCCTTGACCTTAGCAGAACTGAGAACTAGGAACAGAGTGCACTGGTGTTGGAAGGCAGCGCCATCCTTGTCCATGGCCTTCACGAAATTCTTCATACGGCCAAGTTTGATAAGAAGAGGGGGAAGAAGCATCTTGTTCATATCCACCAGAGGATTTTCTTGGGCACTGTGTTTCCCAGGCACGAAAGTGCTCCTAGACCCCCAGTCCTTCTGCGTGTAGTGCTTGACATGTTTGAGCTTGTTGTGGAACGTGTTTTAAACCAAGGTCCAAGAAAATGGGACGGTAAATGGATTTTTGGCGAATATTTTGGGTCTAGGCCTATATGTATACATGTACATTCATGTATACACATATATCTCAAAAACTAGAGGTGATGAGTGAAAACGGATTTCGAATCTGAAATCAGCACCCCAAAATTTGGTTAGAACACCTAATTTCATGCTTGCCTCAAATTTTTTGTAAACTAGTGTCATGAGAGCTTTTACGTCTTCGGCAAGTCATTACTGAGTACAAGCTCTTGCAAGCTGCATTTTACAAGGAATACGATAAGTCAGAGTTTCAACCTTTTCAAAACTAGAACGATTAGCTTGGACGAGCTTATAAAGACATTTCCAAAGAAAAATTCTCCATCAAAATATACAGTAGAGTTGTGTACAGTGAGAATTCCTTATTCGTTCCTGATTCGGGGCATACTAAAGCACACAAAATGAACCTGTTAATATTCAGCGATATTATGACTGGTTGCAACCAGGGTCGGTTACAACTGACTTTTTTGTTCTTTTGTTCGAAACGGAGATATAATGTGAGTTACTTACGTCAGTCAAAATCATTACAAGCTCCATCGTCAAACGAGACGATCTGATGTGAATATCATATACTTCCTGCCAAAGAGAGATCTACGAAACACTTGCTATGATTTTGTGGCAAACGATATGGAATTGTAGGAATTTCGAGAGTACTGTAGGACTGCCTGGAATACACCTTGCTGGTTTATCGAGATTAATAAACTCTTGCATCATTTTGAAAGAAATTATCAAGTAAACTTCATCCAGATATACATTCCCCATAGATCTGCTTTTTCACTTTAATAAATATACATATACAATACGAGCTGGAAATGGGTAAACAAACTCCATGCAAATAAAGTCCCTCAGTGACGTTAACTCCAGGAAATGAATATCTACGAAATTTAAATGGTGGGAAAAGGGGGAAGGGAGTTGCCAAAACCACACTGATGTGGCTCCCAGAAATGCACATGAGTGTGGCCCCTGATGTCCTTTCAGAAAAATGATCCCAATGGTTCCTTCATTAATACAGGCAAACATGAACTTTGCAGTCCGGGTACAAAGCTACAACGATTAATGGAAGGGTATCTGGGAGTGAACAGTTGAGATAAAGTTTGAAATCAGAACGATATTTTTTATTCTCAACATCTAAGAAATAAAGAGAGAAATAATGTCAAAGATATTCTAGCAAGATAGGCTAGTGAAATCATTTTCAATCCCAGCTAGCTTCACTTTGATAAAAATTACGCTTGACTTGTCATAGGTGTTACAGGGAGGATATCAGTTTTTGGATTTGGTATATAAAGAAAAAATGAACATAGACGGTCAGTTAAAGAAGATATATTGTAACCTTCGCAGGAGATACTGTGGAATTAATGATCTAACTCGAAAAAGTAAGCTTCCCTCAGGCACTGTGAAGGCGCGATTCCACCGGGGCAACACGGGCAACAAGTGGCATGCGACTCGCCTGGCTTTCAACATGTATGTTGAATGCGGCATTCAACCAGGAGACATGTTGACTGCGACATGTCAACACTGTTGTTTCATGTAGCATGCAACATGCCAATGTTTATGCTGAATGCCACAAAACCATTTCCACCGATTCGACAAAAACTGAGCAAGTTGTAAACACGATGTAACAGACAGACAGACAGATATGTAGATAGACAGAGCTTGACAAAAAAATCATACAAGTAGATACCGTGTAAAACACACACACACACACACACACACACACACACACACACACACACACACACACACACACACACACACACCGTTCGCTGGTGCAGTGGTAACGTTCTCGCTTGCCAACTGGTGGACGGGAGTTCAAGCCTCGCTCAGGTTGTGAAAAGTTTCACTGACGAAGTGGGTGGTTACTGTCCCCCTTAAGCAAGGGGACGGGTGTGTGCGTGTGTGAAGGTCACAGCCTTGCCCTTAGATCGGACTATATGAGCTCTCAGCTCCCTTCCGGGAGGGTAAAAGCTGACGATCACGACCATCAAGTGATCCTGACCGACCCGGTGAATTACACACACACACACACACACACACACACACACACACACACACACACACACACTGCCGAATAATTTATAAAAAGATTTGAATGTATAGAAAGACGAGTGCTGAGTGCCTGCCGTCAAGAAGAAGACACGAATGCAAAAATTTTCTGAAGTACCGTACCTTAGCTTAATAAGAGACAGGATAGAGAAAATAATTTAACAGATGAAAGATTTGCTAGTGTTGGCACAGTATTAGGACTGGCGGAGGGAGAGAAAGAGGGGAGGGGGGACGGAGAGAAGAAAAGTAGGGAAGAGTGAGAAGCTACGTACAAGACAAAAGTCGAGAGAGAGAGAGAGAGAGAGAGAGAGAGTGTGTGTGTGTGTGTGTGTGTGTGTGTGTGTGTGTGTGTGTGTGTGTGTGTGTGTGTGTGTGTGTGTGCGTGTGTGTGTGTGTGTGTGTGTGTGTGTGTGTGTGTGTGTGTGTGTGTGTGTGTGTGTGTGTGTGTGTGTGTGTGTGTGTGTGTGTTTGGCTAATCCCCGCAATGCATCTAGTTTAGCCTGGTTATTCTTGTATTGTTCCAAGTGTATATCCCACAGAACAAGTTCTCTATATTCTTCTATAAATTCTTCGTTTTTTTCTTGAGACCAATTCATATTGTTGCTTTCAACATCGAATCCTTCCCGCGACTGGTGGGAAGGCCGGCAACACTAGGCAACAGACTAAATCTTGTCGCATGCGTCACGTTCTACGGGCAACTTGTTGCCACCTGTTGCATGGCACACAGTCGCATGCTACATGTTGCCTTGTGTTGAACTAGTTGGAACACACCTGGCCTATGCGACAATGCAGCATGCCACATGTTGCCGAAATGTTGCCTCGGTGGAATCGCGCCTTGAAGGATTGTTTGAGTCGACAAAATGTTTACATGCGACGTAAGCCCATTAGACATAGATTCAAAATGAGAAGGATCTTAGTGTCCGACACTTGTAGTCAATGGCAAGCAAACTTGATAGATATGCGAAAATATAAAACCCATAATAACAATACGAATAATACTCGTATTCTAATCGTTTTTGGTATCTTTAGCAAATATGCCTGGGTTACACCCATGAAGAAAGAAACAGGGGTGATGATTACGAATGCTTTTCAGCGATTCTTTAGGAAAAGTCCCCACAAAATTATAAACAGATAAAGGGTTAGAATTTATCAATAACGCAACTCAAAACCTACTGAAAAAACACAAAGCTCACCGATTTGCACCTGAAAATGAAACAAAATCTCAAGTCGTAGAACGTTTCAAAAGAACCTTAAAGATAATATGTGGAAGTACTCTGCCCACAAGAAAACGATGAGGCGCATTAATATCCTTCCTGCCTTAATTAAAAACTATAACTCAAGCTCTCACAGGAGTATTGGGATGACGCAACTCGAAGGCTCATGTTCCATTAACCCACTGGCGCTCAGCGTCCTCAATATAGGACGGAACTGGGCATTTTCAATTTTAATAAAGAAGGGAACCGTGGGGTAGGGACCTATGAACTTCGCGACTATGAGCCAACAGGCGGAAGGCGGTATGCCTAGTACCCTTCCGGCAGAATCCCTCGCACAGGAAATTTGGGAGCCAGTGGGTTAATACAAAGCATGTCTACGAAACTATTTTCCTCCGTCAGAGGCTGCAGTCAGAGTTTTAGACTGGAGGCAATGTTAGGATCAGTAGAATGTGGAAAGCTTTTAAGAAAGGCTATCTTTCTAACTTTACGATCCAACTGTTTGTCGTATCAGACGATTTAAAAGACGAACCCACTAACATACAGATTAAGAGATAAGGACGAAGAAGTTGTTGGGAGTATTTATTGACAGGGAATGAAATATCCATTAACATGGCTAGAGGACTGTTGGTTGCGCAATAAGCATCGAAGGTTGCTGCAATCAGGATTTGTGGTCGTGCAATCAGAGTTGATGGTACCAGCAATCAAGATTGGTTATCTTTTTTCTACTCAAAATAAATTTCATATGTTGATAGTTAAAAAAATTACCTCGTTAGTTTCAGAGAAAAATTTAGAATGCGGCTTCGAAATATGAAATTAGATGAGAAAGGCATGGACAAAGAAAATGCTAATCTTCTCAAACCAGTGACTGAGCTGATTTTAAAAACAGTATCAGCCATTCAAACGTGACAACCTCAACTTCCTGCTATTCAGCCTCAATTCCCAACAGTACCTTAACGGTACTCATGTTATCACTCAGCTAAAGTTTTAAAGTTGGGACGGATAATGCAACAGCACTTAAAAATAATCTGAGTACTCCTAAAGAATTGTGATCATGCATATGGTATAAAACCTAGTGAGGGCAGTTTAGAATTTACACTTGGCGGAAGTGACATAGATTTTGAAGAAAACAATGTCATTACTGATAACACAACGTATCAAGTGACCAAGGAATGTGGAATTTCCTGACCTTAAAAGAATCTGGACAGGTATCAGATAAGGTCATAATACTTGTAGGAAAATTATGCAGAAAACAAATTCATCTTCAATACAAGACAGCAACATCAAACCAAACAGAGCAAGTAAATGGGCAGACATTACAAAATCGATATATGATATCTACCTTAATCGTCAAATACGTCCAAGTAGCTTACTGTACCTACCTGTGGTAGGTGGGGGCGCTCATCATCCACCCACTTAGTGTAGTGGTACTCTGTTTTTAGGGTAGCTTTACACTGAGTGACAAGTTAAATAATTTCCTGTAAACCAAGAAAGCATTTACAACGCTGGGTGGCAACCTTATCACCAACCAACACGTGTTCCCTGCGTGACAACAAGTGGGTTGGCGGAGGGTTAGTGCCCCTTCCCGGAAAACAACTAACTAAAAATACAAACAAGAAGCCTCGGACCAGGACTGACCAAAAGGTAACGACTAAGGACCAAACAAAGGACATGGTACGAATAGCTACATGGAATGTAGCAAATGATGAGGTGAAAGAAAGATTGTCCAGGTGCTTGCGGGTGCGAAAGTGGATTCATGTGGATTAACTGAATGGAGAGGTGAGACTGTGAGAGAAGGGAGTATGGATGGGGTATATGCACGAGAGTAGGTGAGATGAGAGGGCAAAAGAGGGAGTGTCTATTGTTGGTACAAGCGGAAGGAGACTATAAGAGTATGGATCAGTTGGCTAAAGGATTGTGTGGGTAAGATTCAAAGTTGGACTACAAATGTGGGCGATTGTGTGCGTGTATGCGTCAACGCAAGATCATGCAAGCAAAAGTGACAGAAAAGTTCTGGACAAATGTGGAAGAGTGCATGGAAAAGTTTGAAAGGAATGAGAGAGTTTTTTTGACTGGAGATATGAATGGAAACGTTGGGAGTGTGAAGATGGATGGAGTAGTTGATGAGTAGGGTGTGCAGGCAGAGATGGATGATGGCAGTGCTTTAGTGGACATTTGTGCCGAGAGGGGGTTGGTGATAGCTAATACCCTCTTCAGGAACAAAATGATCCATACGTATATGTGGCGAGTGATGAGAAGGGTGGGTGGTGAACTGAATGAATGGAAGGCAATGATTGATTATGTGTGTGTGGAAGAAAGGATGAGAAGGTGTGTAATGGATGTAAGAGCATACAGAGGTTGGGGGAGTGGACTTTCTGACCACCACCAAGTGGTGGTCAGAATGAGAGTCCAAATAAAATGGAGAAACAGAAGTAGGGAAGGACAGGAGGAAGTAGTTCATAGTAGGAGTGTGGAAAAATTACAAGAGGATGGAAAAAATGCATAATATAAGACGGAAGTGGAGGAGTGATTCGGTAGATATGGATTGGACCACATGGGGGATGTGGAAGGTGTGTGCAGGATATTCACAGAGGAAATCTATGCAGCATGTGAGGTGGTGTATGGGGTGAAGAGAAGACGAAATGGGGTGCAGGGAACAGCATGGTAGAAATGAAGAGGTGAGAGAGGCTGTGACACAAAAGAAGAAAGCATATAGTGAGTGGATTCTCATCCAAGGGCGTGGAAGAAGTTGAGTGACGGAAGAGAGTTATAGGTAAAGTAGATAGGAAGAGAGAAATGAAAAGATTAGTAAGAGAGAGTAAGATGAGAGTGGATGAGGAATATGGAGGAACTTGAGTGTAACGTGGAGGGAATGTAAGAAAATGTTCTGGAAAGACGTACAGAGAGTTAGACAGGGTGCCAAAGAAGTTAGGTGGGGAGTGAAAGATAAAAATGGTAGATTGCTAGTAGAGAAGGGAGAAAAAGTGAGCAGATGGAGAGAACAGTTTAACCCGTGGATTGCCAGCCACAGCTCAGGCTGGGTAGCATTGCATTGCGAGCCACAGCTCAGGCTGTGTTGGTTGTTCATCACCGAGAACAACTCGACCCCCCACGCAAACTTACGCACGACAGTATGCAAAGACGGAGAGAGAGAGATTTTTTTCTTTTCACCAGATGATGCCCTGGATGTTTATCTTCAAGTTTATAATAAACAAAAACTTTGTTTTTCATTTTTTTCACTACCGTACGTAAACTTACTCATGGCCATATGCAAAGACGGAGAAAGATTTTTTGTTTCACTAGATGATGCCCTGGATGTTTATCTTCAACTTTTAGATAAACAAAAACTAAAGAAAAAACTTTTTTCCTTCAATTCTTGCGCACCACGGGGTTGGAAAAAAAAAAAAAAAAAAGGTAATTGCGCAATGCACGGGTTAAGGAATTGTTGAACATAGAGAATGAAAGTGTTGCAAGTATAGGTGGCTGGGGAAGGGCTGAGAGAAGGAGGGATGTGAGAAGTGAGGAAGAAATCAGTAGGATGGAAGTTGTGGAAGCAATGGAGAAAGTTAAAATGGGGAATGTCCCAGGAATTGATGGAATGTGTGGTGAAATGATGAAGCATGGGGAAGAGATTGTAGCAAAATGGATGTGGAAGATGTGCAGATTGGCCTGGGAGGAAGGTAGCATCCCAGAGGATTAGAAGTCAGTATAATTGTTCCCATGTACAAAGGAAAATGGGGAAAAGAAGCGTGTGGTAATCAAAGGGGCATTTGTCTTCTTAGTGTAAAAGGAAAAGTATATTGTAGGATACTTATTGACAGAGTTAGGGAAATAACAGAGGAATTAGTTGGAGAAGAACAGGGAGGTTGTAGGAAGGGAAGAGGCTGTGTAGATTAGATATTCATTCTTAGATCTCTAGTGGAAAAGTTTCTAGAGAAAGGAAAGAAGTTGTATGCGGCCTTCATGGATTTGGAAAAAGCATATGACAGGGTGGATACACAAGGATTGTGGAAAATATTAAGAATATATGGAGTAACAGGGAAATTGTTCAATACTGAGAAGAGTATGTACGAGGGTGCTAAGGCTGCAGTACGTGTGGAAAGTGAACTGAGTGAATTTTTCTATTTGAAGGTTGGATTGAAACAAGGATGTCATGTCCCCATGGTTGTTCAATCTGTATATAGATGAGGTTATAAAAGAGATACAAGGTAGGGCAGTGGATGCTGGAATGGCCCTAGTGAGAGATGGCAGTGTTTGGAAACTTCCTGCACTGTTGTCTGCAGATACTGTGTTGTTAAGTGAAGACGAAGGGGAGCTGCAAGGCTTGGTGGATAAGTCTGGGAGACTGTGTAAGAAACGGAATCTAATGGTGAATGTAGGGAAAGGTAAAGTTATGGTCTTCGAGAGAAGTGAAGTCAGTGAATGTACAGTGAGGTTGGATGAGAAGGAAATGGAGAATGTGCGTACTCTTAAGAACTTGGGTAGTGTGATGAGTAAGGATGGAAGTTTAGAGGGTGAAGTGCTTGAAAGGGTAAAACAGGGAAGAAAGGTTGCTGGTTCCTTGAAAGCAGTGATAAGAAACAGGGAAGTGAGCATGGAAGTGAAAAAATTGCAAGGGTAAAACACGGCAGAAAGGTTGCTGGTTCCTTGAAAGCAGTGGTAAGAAACAGGGAAGTGAGCATGGAAGTGAAAAAGTTACAATATGACAGTATTGGATATCATCTCTAACGTATGGACGTGAAGCTTGGACTTTGATGGGGGGACAGAAGTCAAGAGTGAGAGCAGTGGAAATGTGTTACTTGAGAGGAGCATGCGGAGTCACATGGAGAGGTAGACTGACAAATGAAGAAGTGAATGAGCATTGTGGTGTGGATGTGGATGTGATAGGAAGCGTTAAGAGAAACATGCTGAGGTAGTTTGGCCATGTGAAGAGGATGGAGAGTGAAAGACTGACGAGGAGAGTGTATATGACTTAGGTGGAGGGAAGAGGGAGAAGGGGAGGCCAAGGATGAGATGGAGGGATGGAGTGGAGAGGTACATGAGAGAGGGGGGTGTGAGCTGGGAGCAGGGCAATGAAATGGCAGGGGACAGGGCGACACGGAGGCGATTTGTTTGTGGCCACCCCTTACGGGATTGAGGCGTCTAGCAATAGACAGATAGCTTATCTGACATCAATTAATAATTTACGACCTGTGAAGGATGTAGAACCTCTTTTAGTCTTCCATTGGATCGAAATGTCCTTCTTGACGTACTGTACATCTTCTAGTATTCCTGAAGATGCAGGCTGGCAACATGAATGTCGTCACTGAAGAACAAGCTGTTAACGACAAGCTTCTGCGATTGGGAATGTTCGATGAAAATAAAACAAGAAATATTGACCCTTTATAATAAATGGGGCTCAAAATACAGTTGTTCACAAGGACAAGCAGAAAAAACGAATTATGCCGTTAATCATCACCTACCTGTATCCCTCAGGATTGATCCGTGAGACTTGAAACATCTGTCTGCTGACACATACAGAAATGGATAAACTTAAAAAAACAAGCTCCCTTTATCCTAAAACTAAGTAGGACACAAGTTACCCAGTTATCTAAGCATGGCAGTTTCCTCTTTTCCTTACCCACTTTACTGGCAGCAGCGGTACCCTCAGTTCTTACGCTGATGATGCTTGCCTCGTTGCTAAAGCCGTGAAAAAAAAAAATAATAATAATAATAAAATAAAAGCAGATGACAGAGAGCTAAAGAATTGCAGAGATACAGGAGGAAGGGAAGGGTCTATCTTAACCCGTGGATTGCAAACCATAGCTCAGGCTGTAGCGTCACGTTGCGAGCCACTGTTCAGGCTGTGCTGGCTGTGCCTCACCGTAAACAACTGGACCTCTACGCAAACTTACGCATGGTGCTACGCAAAGACAGAGAGGGAGAAATTTTTTTCTTTTCATCAGATGATGCCCTGGATGTTTATCTTCAATTTTATCATAGACAAAATTATTTTATTTTTTACTGTTTTCATTTTTTCACTACTCCCTTACGTAAACTTATGCATGGCCCTACGCAAAGACGGAGAGAGAGAGAGATTTTTTTCATTTCACCAGATGATGCCCTGGATGTTTATCTTCAAGTTTATCATAAACAAAAACTTAATAAAAAAAAAATCCTTCGTTTTTTGACCACCACGGGGCTGGATAAAAAAAAAAAAGGAATTGCGCAATCCACGGGTTAACCTCTCCGTGGCTGCCAGTGTCGAATGACGTTTAGCCGATAAATGGCCGCAGGCATCGTTTACACGCGGCCTTTAAAAACGCGAAATTTTTTGGGAAGTGAACGAACGTTCTGAACGTCTTCAGACTGACCTACACTACACTCCCATACACACCATCAAGCAGGAGCCTGTTGCTATGAGTGGATTTTCGATTTTTTCGCTCCTGGCCATCCCTAAACAAGCACAACTTCACCCATTATCTCGACCCAGACAGAAAATATCTTTATCCTCTCTTGCAAAACACACACAACCACCTGTTTACGATTATGAAGTAATACAGGCACAAACAAAAAAGACATGATAATAAGAGAAAAATACATTTTTGTCTTCGTATCTTTACCTATTTGCTCAGGTTTGTCGTAATGGTTTGGATCATTCGATGCAGTGCGATTTGTGGAAAACAATGAAAACTTTCGGGAAGTGAACGAACATCTGGGACCTGAGACTGACCTTCACTTCACGTTCTCACACCACATTTGTCAGCAGTGGTGGGCGATACCAGCTATTTCATATCCATACAATACCATTTACTTTTTTTACTAGTATGGGCGGTATCGATTACTGATACCGATACCTTGACCTTTGCCTAAAATGATATATATATATATATATATATATATATATATATATATATATATATATATATATAGATAGATAGATAGATAGATAGATATAGATAGATAGATAGATAGATATTCATATATATGGGGCCTCTGTGGTATAGTATGTATTTTCGTACACTGAAGAACGAGGGTTCGCGCCCCGCCAGGGTAATAAACTTTGGGAGCTTTCTTCAGGCCATGTACTGCATTGGCGGACACAATGGGTGCTGTGGTTGAACCAGTGTCGCATACTATAAAGTATGCTTGCACCCAGTCGGCTTGCACGGGCTGATTACACTTGGTTTACAGACTACACACACATCCAAAGCCACTCCAACACTACACTTACAAGCACTTCTCACCCTACATACGGTCTCTGCTGGACAGCCTAAGCCACTTGGTAGAGATACATTGGCTGTATCGTCCCAACTTCGGTCGGGATAGGCCGGTCCTGCAGTGGACACACAAACGTCTAATATATATATATATATATATATATATATATATATATATATATATATATACATATATATATATATACAGTATATATATATATATATATATATATATATATATATATATATATATATATATATATATATTACAGACTAGGGGTTCCAGCAGTGTGACAATGGTCTCCGGTCAAGGTCAGTGGTGTGACTGATATAGACACGATCGGTACGGTCACATGTCCGGTGACGTGGGACGAAAGGAGACAAAAACAACGGGCTACCAGACGCAAAAATATTATCCCTGCCTTTCAGTGTACTAAATAATTATTTCTCTGCATACTTAAATCACTTAATTTCTCCTTTAAAATTGCCAAATTGGAACATTTTTCCTTAGTAATCGAAATATCGACACCTAGGCATTAAGATTAGGTAGCTGGTATCGAAAGTATCGAAATTTGGGTACCGATACGCCCAGTAGTTCACCAGCTGCTACCGTGACGAGTGGATGTACGATTTTTTTCGCTCGTGGCCATGCCTAAACACGCATAGTTACACCCATTATCTCGACCCAAACAGAAAGTATCATCTTTCTCCTCCCTTGCAAACACTCCCACCCTCCCTCCTTACGATTAAAAATAAACACAGGCATAATAAAAAAAAAAAAAAACTGAAAATTGAAGAAAAATTAATTTTTGTTTTAGCCTTTGTGGTACATTGGTAGAGTGTGCGTTTCGCACGCTGGTGAGCACAGGTTCACCTCTAGCTAGAGTTGTAAAAACTCTGGGGAGTGTTCACCAAGCCACTTGCTACTTTGGCGGACACAAGGGGTGCTGTGGTTGGACCAGTTCCGCATACTTGTACGCTTGCACTCAGTCGGCTTAAGGCAGGCCGATTACACTTGGTTTACAGACTACATACACATCCAAAGCCACTACAACACTACAATCACACTCACAAGCACTTCTCACCCTACATACAGTCTCTACCAGACAGCCTAAGCCACTGGGTAGAGATACAGTGGCTGTATCGTCCCTGCTTCGGTAGGGACAGGCCGGTCCTCCAGTGGACCTCAACGGCTGATGATGATGATGATGATGATGATGATGATGATGATCTTTACCTATTTGCTCAGGTTTGTTGCACTGTTTTGAATCATTTCACATATTCTTTGTCTTTTACAAGCATAACAGGAAAGTTTTCTGTGATCATGTGATGCTTTCGTGGGTGGAAAGAACTTCCCTTCCTGCTAATCAGCTCTTGCGAGGTGCGAATGGCAGGTTGTCCCGCATTTTAACCCTCACTATCCAGCTTGTACACTCAAGGGATGACGTTTATCTCGCTTAGGTCTGAAAACATACACTCACCTCCCTTTTCCAACAAACTCCATCACCCAGACTACAAAAATAAGTCGATCTATCAGAAATACAATAAAACACCAAAAAATGCAAATTAATGCATAAGAGACTGACAAAGAGAGTGTATGTGAGTGAGGTGGAGGGTGGAAGAGGGAGGGGGAGACCGAGGATGAGATGGAGGGATGGGGTGGAGAGGTATATGAGAGAGGGGGGTGTGAGTTGGGAGCAGGGCAGTGAAATGGCGGGGGACAGGGCGACTTGGAGGCGATTTGTTTGTGGCCACCCCAAACGGGATTGAGGCGTCAGGCAATAGATAGATAGATAGATAGATAATTTTCTACATTCAAACCTCGCATATTATGTACTGAAAAACTTCAAAATACACATATATAGTTATTTCAGACCTTTTCAGCATCATTGACAATGTTCTTTGGGTAAAAAAAAAAAAAGTGCAATGTTGCATCACTGCAATACCTATGTGTGACTAGTATCAACTGCCTAAATATACGCAACTTCTGCGTTTGATTGCATGCCACAGGTTGGGTCGAGGAAGCTGAAATTTGCACTGCCAGGTGCGTTGGAACTTCCTCTTCAATATGACAAGGAAAAAAAATCAATTTTTGAAATTTCAGAAAATGGCCCCAGCCTCGGCCAGGGATGCAAGTAAAATTCCGGACCCACAGCCACAGAGGGGTAAAAACTTCAGTCAAGAAAAAAAAAGTGGTTCCTGGCACAACAATCCTCACCCAACAGCAGTTATTTTATTTTCAACCACGCTTAAGTTATAGCCCTGTGAAAATCCTTGATCTTGCATTTGACCTTTCAAGAGATCACTCAAGGTCAAAGGTCATGTTGCAAAATGAAAGGCCATATGAGACTTTCTATATCTCGATAATGGTAAATTATCTCTATCTTCAGCCAGTTTCTATAGTAGGACTCGCGCACGTTTGCGGCTGTGGTGTGGCCCGCACCTGTGTACAGTGTTGCCACGTTTTCTATACCGTTTCTCTCTCTCTCTCTCTCTCTCTCTCTCTCTCTCTCTCTCTCTCCTGGCGGGAAATGTGAGCCACCCTGAGTACTTTTGATTCTTTTATAAGTTATTTATAAATGTGCTTTCATTTGTTGATTTGGTTTTGTCATATTTAGTAGTAGATGGAGTGTCAAAGTTACTGTCTGCTGAGAGGTTTGTTACGTTACTGATTCATACACCCCGACGTAGTGGGGTGTGGGTGTAGGTGTGGGTGGGAGTGTGGATGTGGGTTTGTTGGGGTGGTGGTCCAGGGGGGAGGGGAAGTGTGAAGGGGGATTTGACCTGAGACACCCAGGAGGGATTAAGAAGGGAGGAGAGGGGAAGGGGGGGCTGGATTCACCAACCACGTGGTCAGTATTAGAAGAGAGAGAGAGAGAGAGAGAGAAATTACGTGTATAGATATATGTGCATCAATAGGAACAATGTATATCAGTGTGTGCAGTATGTACAAAGGAACAAATGAATACAAAGAAGGCAGTGACAGACCTCTCTCTCTCTCTCTCTCTCTCTCCTGGCGGGAAATGTGAGCCACCCTGAGTACTTTTGATTCTTTTATAAGTTATTTATAATTGTGCTTTCATTTGTTAATTTGGTTTTGTTATATTTAGTGATGCCGACAATGCATTCAGTGCATGCCTCTCTCTCTCTCTCTCTCTCTCTCTCTCTTTTATTATTATGGGTGTGTAAGTGTTGCCACTCACAAGAATTTTACATGAATTATTTCTTTTACTTTGGATATTGGCATATTTCTTCTTTTTTCAGGCTCATTATCTTATATCCATAACTGTGATATTATTACCCACCCTAAAACTACGCTAAAAACCATTAAAAGTGACTACAATATCTTTTAGCAACACTGTACAATATGTATGCCATGTTTCTGTGTTACTGTATAAATATTTTATGCATAATAAGATTACTGTTGATTCATCCATCAAAATACACAAGTGTAAGTTTTATTCATCTGAATTTATCGAATTTGTGATGCCTTGTACATAAATAGCTTCCGTTTCACATCGCAAGTTGGGGAAACGTGGCACCATTGTCCACAGGTGCGGGCCACACCTCAACCACAAACGGGCGGGAATCTGACTATAGTTATAGCCCCCTGAATATCGGTGACCTTGAGTCTGAACTTTCAAGGCCACTTAACCCCTCTGTGGCCATGGGTCTGGAATTTTACATACATCCCAGGCCCTCGCCGGGTGCTTAATTTTTTTTTCTTGCCATATTGAAGAGAAAGCTCAGACGCACCTAAAAGTGCAAATCCCAGCTTCCTAGACCCATTCTGTGGCTTGCAATGGAGCACAAAAGTTGCAGAAATATCGGCAACCGATATCCGATGCCACGAGATGTGCAGCACTGCAACATTGCACATGTTGTTATAATTTTTTTTTACCCCCCCAAACAATTTGAGTGGTGCTGAAATGTTGCGCATATATTATGATATCGAAGATTTCTGTACATAATATATTAAGATTGGCTAAAAAAAAAAAAATATATGAATATTTTTTCACCTTTTTGATATAAAATATGTTTATGGTAGTGTCAAGTTATTGTTTACATTATCGTTGTGCCCATGCTTGGAAAAGGGAGTGAAAGAGTTGAATTTTCAGTCATAAATGAGAAAATTGCCCATCCCCGAGGCTAGGCTCTGCCACGGGGGATGAAAGTGGAGGGTCAGGTGGATTAGCACCTGGTCAGATCCGATTAGGAATAGGGGAGTGAAGTCACAGTTTGCCATTCCCATACCACGTGCATGGCTAAAAATAGAATCGCAATGCAGTTTCAAAACTACGAATAAGTCTAATTATTACAAACAGAGAGAAAGCAGAAGTAAATACGCTTACAGATGTGGGAAAACGTATTCGTTCCATAATAACATGTTCACCTTTCTCTATCATTTTGCCTCGTTATTTTCGCAGTATATGATGCTGTTTGTCTGCTGTGAGTGTGGGAAAGTATATTTTCTGCCTGGGTAAGTAAAAAAGGTAAAGCTGGATGTTTCCCAACACTTTACACGGTCAGAATACGATAAACTCGGAGTATCGCACGTTAACTCTGTGTGATATCATACTCACGTCCTATGCATACTTATATTGCTTTCAGCGTGGTTCTGTAATGATTGCGAATAGTTCAGAGTTATAAACAGGAAAAAAAAATACGTGGATAACAATACAGGAACATAATATTACTTTCAACGTGGTTCTGTAATGATTGCGAGTAGTTCAAAGTTATAAACAGGAAAAACAAAAAACGTGGATAACAATACAGGAACATACATTGATACTGGCAGGGCTGGCAGGGTAGGGTGGAAGGGGCTAGATGTTTGTTGGGGCTAACTTCACACGGTCAAAATATGATAAAAGAGGCATATCTCACGGTTGCCTTGTAAGACAGCATTTTCCATACCCTATGCCCATTCAGTTACAGTAGAATCAGAAACTGCAATCATTACCACTTTATCTAGGGCAAAAAGGCTGTAATAATCATATAAGGAAATATAACGGGGCTGGCATCTGAGAAATAAATACAAAGCAGAATAATTACTCACCTCAAGTGCATGGTGCGATTAAAGGAGTCAGTGCAGGCGAACTTTTACCTATCTCTGCCCTCCCCTAGCAGGTCAAAGGTCAATAGAAATAAGGCAGTCTGAGGAACACAGTCTTTGTACAAAAGTCACTTACTAAACATAATCTACTTTTCACAGTACCACTATCTTACACTTCTGTCTTACTTCGTAACACTACACTAAGTACTAAACACTATAAACACTGCACTCATCCAAACAGTCAGTACTTTGCAATGGAATGATGTTCGGGGAAGCAGGGGGAGCAGAGAGGCACCTAGCATGAGTGACACCGCCAGGAGGTCAACTTCCGCTGCCGTGGTGGCCTTTCTGTGGTGGCGCAGACGCGGCAGCGCACCTGTGCACTCTTGCCGCCTCTGGTGACACTTTGGCCTTCAGGGGGTGGTGGTAACTTCTCAAGGTAGTGCTGTGAAGCCCACTCGCAGCAAACCTGTCACGTGCGTCCAGCACAGTACTTGTATGCCCCCGTGGCATTGATGACTGCAGACCGTATTCCTGTAGAAGTTCATAGCGCTCGTCTTTCCTGATACCTGGCAGTAGTAGTGATGGGCATTCAGCATGGACATCTCCATCAAAGAGAAGAGTTTCTTATATCACTAGATAGGACAACGAATGCACTCCACATTACCAATCTGCATGTCACTTTTATCAACCATGCAGATGTTTCAATTGGAGTTCGTTTGGCTTACAAATAGACTCACCTGTCACACTGTCTCGTTTCCTGTTGTGGACGAGAGCACCTGTGTGTACAGTTGATAACACGTGCACATCATGCTTGTCTCGCCAACGCAGGACAAGGAGATCCGTGCTACACTGCAACACAGCTGTGCCTCTTTCCTGAACATCGCCAAACTTTGGCATGCTGTGCTGTTGTTACATACAGTGCCACAGCAACCAATCCTATGTGAAAGTAGGTGCACTGCCAATTCAGGAGAGGTGTACCAATTATCCGTGTAGAGGATGTACCGTCTACTCACGTAATTTTCCATCATTTGCTTCACAACTGCACCAGAAATCCCAAGACGATCCTTATGTAGAATATCGGTCGTTGCACCTGTGTAAATAATCATGTCATGCACAACACCCATATAACAATCACACAGTACAAAGATCTTTATGCCAAAATGATGCCGTTTTGATGGGATGTACTGCCTGAACGAGATACGTCCCCAGAACAACATCAACGACCAAAACGTTGAAATTTGCCTTTGAGGTTTTCCAACTGTCTGTTGGGTCCGAGGTTGTATTGTTGCTGAAATAAAGGAACCTGAGGATGTTCTGGTATGTGTTCGGTGACATGTACTTGGTGAATACATCGACCTGAGTCAACACATAGATAGTGCAGTAGCTGACATGCACATGTTTTTTCACTAAGGGCATCAACATCGTCAATGCCATGAACACATACATGGTGGGTACCATCACGTCGATCCAGTGTCATGTTCTGTAGGTTTCCTTATGTGCAAGGTCAGCTGTCGTTTGTGCAAAAAATCTATTTTCTCATCACAACTGATCGTCATGAGATGCAGGTCAAAAAATGCCGGAAAATAGCTCATTATCAAGCTCGTTGCTGTCAGTCCAGTCGTGTCCCTGACTCCGGAGTTTCTCTCATCAAAGTCAAATGACCTGGGTTGAAAGTCCGTCATCTCTTCCCACCTGTAGGCTACACGTGAAGGGAAGTGTTGCACTATTCTCTGCTGCCTTCTACACAGCGAGGCAGTCTTGTGCACCTTTCGTCCTCGCTGCTGAACACACCTGACCCCTGGTTCCGAGGAGGAGGTCCCCAGGGCAAGGTGTGGTGGTGAAGGGGCACGGGAGGTGTTGGGCAGTGGTGAGGGAGCACAGGCGGTGCTGGCAGTGGTAAGGGGACACAGGAGGTGCTGGGCGGTGGTGTGGGGCCACAGGATGCTGAGTGCACCTGCACTCCAGGCTTCCCTTCCTCTCCTCCTCTCCCTCGGTGAAGAGCCACTTCACCACTGTCCGTCTCCTCTTCGTTGGTGGTGGAGCTGTACAGTGAGATGGTGGTGGCTTCTGATCACTGTCCAAGGAGATGTTGCTGTCATCCTCCTCAGTAGTGGGAGAGTGATACCACTCATCACCACTCTCCTCACGACTCCCCACCATTCTCCCCACCTCCAGATCAGACCTAGTTCGGTCCTCATCGCTCTCCCTCCCATGGGGAAACACCTCCAACCCTCTCTAGGGGCTGGTGCGGGTAGGGGCCGGGAGAGAGGCGGAACTTGGACATCTACTCATCACGGAAGTGCACGGTGTACTGATGTGTGGGGTGTATGGGAGTGTAGAGTAGGTCAGTCTGAAGATGTTCAGAATGTTCATTCACTTCCCCCAAATTTTCCCCATTTCTTATAGGTCACGCTCAAATGACACCAGTGGCCATTTATCGGCTAAATGTCTTTCGACGTCGGCGGCTACGGAGGGGTTAAGGTCAAAGGTCATAGTACTGATTAAAAATACATATAGGACTTCCTGTATGTATGTTTCCAGTTGTAGCTCCCTGAATAACCGCGACCTTGAGTTTGACCTTTCACGGTCACTTAAGGGCAAAGGTCATAGTACCAATTAAAAGCCCATCTGGGACTTCACATATAATGATAATGGTAAATATCTACCTGCAACCAGGTTTGAGTTATAATCCCCTGAATATCCATGACCTGAGTTTGACCTTCCAGTGTCACTTAAGGTCTTGGTGCCAGATGAAAGCCCAGATGTGAATTCCTGTACGTTGATAATAGTAAATATCTCCATCTTCACCCTGTTTCAAATTATACCCCTCTGAATATCCGTAACCTTGATACTGACCATTCAGGGTCACTCACCTCCAAAGTTTAATCACTTTTTGGGGGGACCAGTGCCCACATATCCTGAAAGTTTCATGTAATTTTATTAAACCGTTTTTCCATAATGTTGCTAACAAACAAAGAAACTGAGAAACTCAACCAAAAACAATACCTCGGTGGACTCTGTCCGGCCGAAAAAAAAAAAAAAAAAAAAGCCAGAGATCATTTCTTAAAACCTAAAGAAATTTGGCAAAGGCTTTGTTTTAAGACCATACAATGATTACACATTCTGTATAAAGCACTAAGTTATTATAATTTCATAAGATTCGCAAAAAAGTATAACATTCATCTTTTTCTGATGATACACATTGATATATACTGTATATGTCTCTGTAGCAACGAAAATGCGATATACTGAATCACGATTCAGTACCGGGTCCTGGAACTCATTGGACCTGCTGCCATAAACCATCAACGACACAGTGCTATTACTTCAACTCTTAGAGTTACTCCTTCCCTCGAATTCAGGCTCTAAATGACGTGTAACTTCCCTACTCAACCTACAGCATCCAACAACTAAATAATGTAATCTGCTGAGTCGTACTGTGAAGAAATCGTACTGTGAAGAAATTAGACTTTCCCAGCATTATGCAGAGGTTGTTTTTTCCATCTGAAATATATGAACGTTAACATCTTCGGTATCAGACCTGGAAGTTCGAATGCATCAGCAGCAATGAGGGTAGTGACGTCCTCCTGCAGTGGGGTTTACCATTCTTCATGATGAGGTAACTTTAATGATACCCGTAAGATACTGGCTCACGTTGCTTATCCTCCAGAACCCAATGATGCTGGTTACTAAAACTTACATCAATTGTGAGGTCTCTGCAACAACCGAACGTTACAAGACAAAGACCCATGGTCTGCAGATGGAGCTTATGAGTGCCGTAGAACACCTTCATGAAACCACACACACCACAAAGCCAGCAAGGAGATGGGACGTGTGTGCTGGGCAATCCCCAGGTCCTATCCTTCCACCTTTCTATTTTTTAACCAGCCCATATCCCGCTGACTAGGCTAATGTATGGCCCGGCATGCACTAAATGTGCAGGAAATCTTTAAACGAACAAACGAACTTCATGAAGCCCTGACGCAAATGAACGAACTTACTATTAATTAGCGTATCAGGGATGATGCCATGGTTGACGATACCATTAAAGGAGAAATTGGGAGCAAAATAGCTCGTTAACAACAGGCAGCAAGAGTTGCACAGGGTTAGTAAACACTGTCTGTCCAAAACTGATGGGCTCAAACAGTTTGTCAACAACAAATATGAGGTTATAGATGCTGAACTGAGAAGTGAGTGTGATATAGCACAAGATATTGCTGAATACAATATATCTGAGCCTGAACCCATTGAAAATTTCCAGACAACTCTGGACACCATCAATATTATATGCACTCTTGACAATCATATAAAGAGTGGTCAAGAGCTATGACTTCTAACATCTGCAATGCCTAGTGATTCTAAGTCTTTCATAGAAGAGAATCCTATAATGGATAATCTGACTGAGTAGGCTAATGAGCACTTCCACTTTGTGTTTAGAAGTTTTTCGACTCTTACAATTAATAATGAATCGGCAACAGTTAGTAAATGTGTTTGCCAAGCCTTAGTGTCTCGTGAGGAGGATCTGGAGTCAAGTGACTCAAGGAAAGCTGTGTGATGTCCAGGCAGTTAAACGGCGCAAAACTGCATACGGTCCTTCCCTGCTTTGTTCCCTGGTAGCTGATGGCGAGCGATTTCAAGTCTGTTTATGCCAGTGGTTGACCAATTGTTTGACCCAAGGTTACCCCAAAGTTATTGACAATAGTCGCGATTTTAAACTTACCATAGACTCAAAGACTGAAGCTAGCATGCCTGTCAGTAACCTCACCTGATCCAACGTCGTCCATCGTTGCTCAGCAGCATAACGTTATAAACCCTCCTCACCTTACCATCTGGGCTTAGGCTCACAGTCTTTACAGAATATAATCTAATAACTAACCAAAGCACTCTCCATAACGGCGTTATACAATACTTTCCTTCAAAAATCGCCAGATCACTAAAACTCCCTCACTCTTACCTTTCCTTGAGCAGAACCCCAAATCACCGGATCATCCCATCCGCTCAGAGCAGCACATAAAACTGGCATCCTGACCAAAGGGAGGAGTGTGCCATATTAAAGTAGCAGAAAAACTGAGGTGATCAGCATGCCCTCGACCAAATGGAAGAGGTGGTGGGCTAAGTTGTATGTAAAATGAGGGGCTGTAAGTTAGAGCATATTATACCGTGGATGTGCCAAATGTGCCCATCTCAGTTATAGTCTGACTCAAACTCTTGTTCGATTCATGGACACTAGTGGTTATAAGGAAATATTGTACGACTTATTAAAAAAAAAAAAAAACTTTATTCACTAGAAAACATCAGTTTGTTCAGTAGTAAACAATATTTTTGTTACTCGGAAACAACCCCCAGAACTCGCGAGGTCCCCACCCAGGACAGTATCTGACACCTCAGTCACCTTTTCAAAACCCTCCTCCACCGTCCAAAAACTCATGTCGCTCTGCGTTTGCACATCCAGATGGGCTCAGACCATTTTTTCATATGCTACTTCAAGAATTAAAGAACTAAAATCGATCAGTATGTGTTGTTTTTACTGTGTTTGTTGGGGGAAAAGTTTCCTTTCCGTTAATTTGTCATCAGAGAATGCTCCTGAATCACAAGAACCGACTCCAAAACCAGTTATGCCAACAATACAACAATACAGGCTGTCCAGTGTGATGCAGCAACAGGTTGAGGGTACCTAGCATTGAACCTCAAATAGATTTTACAAATTCAGTTTCTAATATTCTCACAAAAATAATATCTAAGTTATTATTTTTTTTTTTTTAGCTCTGGACCATTTTACTGATATTAGGAAGCACTTCTTCCATCCAAGGAGATAATGAAGGGTATATTCAAAATATACATTCCAGGAAGTATACTGTAATCTGAATAAATTAGCTGGGAGACTGCACGAATATACTAACAAAATGCATTATCAGATTCAGGAGGTTATGAGAGAGAGAGAGAGAGAGAGAGAGAGAGAGAGAGAGAGAGAGAGAGAGAGAGAGAGAGAGAGAGAGAGAGAGAGAGAGCATTATTATTGATATTACTCACTTTATATGCTGTGTGTGGAAGGAGGAAGAAGGCAGTAGGAATCCAGCTGTACTGGGAAATCTGCTGCATGCCGACAGACGGCGTGGCACCATCCTTCCCATCACATAGGCACTTCTCCACATCTAACATTACAATGAAGAAAAAAATGCACAGTCATAAAGATGTAAGTAGACGTAGCCAAGGAGTGTAATTATATTGAGAAGGTTGTCTGGTTGTATCGTCGATGGGAGTGGCACTAGGAGAGAAAGTAATGCTTAGCCGTTGTAGTTGTCAGGGTAGAACTTCTCTGTTCCGTTATTCTCTTCGTATTTTAAGTGAGATGATGAAGTATGCAGATTTTGGTCGATGGAGTTTATTGTGAGACAGTTATATGAATAAATGTTCAGAGCTTGGCATGACCGGTGTAGCCTATGGTTTTGTAGCTGTCTGTGCTAGCTGCAGTCCTCCTACATTACTCTCACTCTCCTACTCCCTATCACTCCCTGGGGATCTCTCCCGCTGTCTAATGATCTCTCTCTTGTTCTCTCCTTCTCAAACTAACCTTCCTGCATGTGATATTGGACTTACATCCACCTCTAGCTTCCAGCTAAAGTGTTCGGGCATACATGTACATATGTTTGTGCTTGTGTGTGTGTGTGTGTGTGTGTGTGTGTGTGTTGGTCATGTTTCCGGCACATGATCAAAGGTGTTTCGCATTCTTGATTAGTCTCGGCAAGGGGGATATGTAGTCATCTCTTCCCAAAGAACTAAGACATAAGTACCTGTTTTACATATTGTTACCTGTAGCTATATAGTTACATACTGTAGTTACATATGGTATTGTATTATAACATAGTATGCCTACATATCGCTTGGTCACGCCCACCATCGTACCAACGACAGTAAATATTGTCATAATATATTAATGCGTACTTATACACATTACAATTAACTTGCAAGTTAATTAAGTGAAATACATAATATTGTAAAAGTTACATAATTGTGATAATGTAGTGAATATAAGTGTAGTCACCGTAGTAATATAATTGTAACATAATAAAATGGTACATGTATAATAGTAGTATTAAAATAATACAGTGGCAAGTCTACTGTAGTCAGTTATACAATATATATGAGAAGGACTTGCTGTATATCTTCATAGATAAATGAGACATAGTAGTATAATTTAAGTAAGCCTATATTATGTGTAACCCATATTTTATTATATATATATATATATATATATATATATATATATATATATATATATATATATATAGATATATATATACACACACACACACACACACACAATATTTACACACTTTGTCTCACTTGTACAGAACAAACAGAACAGTTCTTAAACACTGATTCCAGGTTAGCAACCCTTGCTTCCATTCTGTGCATGGCCAAAAGTAATATAGCAAATATGATGGAGACAATTACGGAGATGACTGGAGCTGGGCTGTATATATAATATGGGTTGAATATAAACCTACTGTATTCTTCCCAAGGTTGTATTGTCTGATTTATTAGGTGCATGGTTTCATATTTAGGTGAAGTCAACTTAAAGTGTGCACTTATATTTAAGTTCTCCTTGGTAATGGCTGGAAGTACTTGTGTGTGAGGTTGAGAATGGAGTAATGGTTTTTAGTGGCCACGTCAACTTAATGTGTGCTCTTATATTTAAGTTCATCCTTGGTAATGGCTGGAAGTACTTGTGTATGTGGTTGAGAATGGAGTAATGGTTTCTAGTGGGCAAAGTGGATAGTGTTGGTGTCAGAACTGCACAGTAATCAGGTAAGATGTATAAACCAGATGCTGATGTATGGGCTGGAGGTGTTGGGCAAGTCACAAAAACTTATGTATTTTGAGTGAAGTAGAAGTGTGAATATCCAATGCATTGATGATGGATGAGTTTATCTGGAGCGAATGTGAAGTTGCAATGATGAGGGATGTCATGACCTTTTATGATATCCATTTCACAAGGGACTGTGTCAGCTGGCAGAAACGTGAAGATGTAAGCAGGACAAAGATGAAATGCATGTAATGATATGCGACATTTGTGTTCAGTTGTTGTTTCACTAGTGAAAGTGACAGTGTCCTGTTTCTGGAAATCATGTTGACTTCTGTTTTGATGTTGATGGTGACTAATGAGTTATCTTTCTTAGAAGGAAAAGGGTATATTAATTCTGATAGACTGAAAGAAAAAATCATTTGTTACTAACGGTACGGTACATGAACTGCTATGGATGTTGTCGTGAGTGTTGCTTCCAAATATGGATAATGTAACATCTGATTTCTTTCCTCACACAAATGTTTCAAACCATGCTTATGAATGCCTTGACTAAGTATTTGATGGAGATTGTGAATGGGTAGTAGATTAATGGTGATCCTTCCGTTACCAACATTAGCAATTCTTTTCATGAAAGACTGGTAATGAGCTCTAGTATTGTCTAACCGTAGTATTATTACGTCAATATGTTCCATGATCACTGAGAGGTGTTGGAATAGTGTATTGTTTCCTTCTAGAGCATTTACTTTCTCCACAGTTCCTAGAGCTGATCCTTCTGCCTTCCTTACTGTAGGTTCTGTACAATCGTCGGCATTAAGGTGTGCTGGGTATCAGCCAACTTATGTTGATATGAGAGAATTTGTGCAGTTTTGTTAATTTTTTTATCTATTTCCTCTAGATCATTTTCTGTAGCCTATCCAAAAATGCTGCCTATAATTGCTCCACCTAAGCCGAACAAACCACGTCTGTTACGTGTATTTGTGATGCCATTTCCTGCCCTAAGTGTGTTACTCCCAGCTGATGGGATGTCCTGGATCATGGTGATCATTATGTGCTTGGCTTTTTGTACCTTCCAGTCTGTTAACTTCATTAATTCAGGCATTTCCTGCGCGCGATGAACCCGTGAGGAAGGGTGTGTTAATTCCGTTTCCAGAGTTCTAAGTGGTCCTGATAGTTTCTGTAACATTAATGGTAGGTCTTGCAGTACGTCCAAACTAATTTCAGTACTTATTATGTCCTGTACAATTGCCGTTGAAGCTGCTGGGGCAATTAGGCACCCTTCTATAACTACATGATGAGGATATAAGTGAGGTGATCCTCTCGATATCAACAGAAACATGATCCATGGAATAATATGCCTCATCTTTACCTACCGAAAGAACAATACTATTAGATATCTAATCCACTGTTGTTAGCAAGTTATGCTAAGGTTGATGATAGTGATGATGAATACTAGTTATCTCATTCATCCATCCATCATGCATTCCTATATTGCCCCATGAGGAACGTAAAAGCCTGGAGCTAGGCAAGTTGATCTTGACATTTAAGATGAGAGTGACCAGCCTTACTCATCCTTGAGTGGCATTACGTGAACAATAAACCCCAACCACCCCTTGGAAATAAATCTACACAGGCTGACTCCAATTGGAGTGCCTTAATTACCCACTAACCCACCAGGCGCCATAATTAGATTATATGGTTACCAGCCAGGACGGCAAATGGTTTCCTGATGTAAGCCTGCAGGAAACCATTTGGCTTTTCACTCAGTGCAGAGTCACTCATTGGCAGAGGGAAGAGGAAAGAATGAAGGAAAGAAGGACGGACGAGGAAAGAAGGAAGAGAGGCAAGGGTAGACAACCAAAGCAGCACTACATCAAGTGAGTGGATGGTGAGCGTCCCCACCTACCACCAACTACTGTAGTTATCTCGACTTGTTTAATCTTATTACTTATAAATGAAGTCTAAATCGATTCCTGTCTTGTAAATGCCTTGTTATAGTGAGAGCTGTATTGGTTGCACCTATGTTTGTCTGTTTGGTATGCGACCGCAGTTTATTCCGATGTGTTCATAATTGCTTCCGGCTGTTTAGTGGTAGGTGGTGGCGACCATCATCCACTCACTTGATATAGTGCTGCCTACTTCTTCCTTAGCCTTTATCATTCTTTTTATGTGCCTGCCCTCCTCTCTTCCTATTTCTCCCATCTTTCCTGTCACTTCTTATTGCTTTTCTTTCCTTTACAGGTGGCTTTACATTGAGTGACAAGCCAAATGGTTTCCTGTAAGCCAAGAAACCATTTACAACGCTTGGTAGTAACCATATAACCAAGCCATACGTACTCCCTACGTGTCAACAAATGGGTTGGTGGAGGGTTAGTGCCCCTACCCGTAAAACAAATAACTCAAAGTCAAGTGGCCACCCTTTACGGGATTACGGCGTCTGGCAATAGATAGAGAGATAGACAGATTATTTTCACCGCGTGTACTAGGCTTTTCGGTTGTCTCCGGTGTTTTTTAGTTGCAAGCTAAATTTCTTGAGACCTTTTTTAAGTGATGAATATGTATTTCTTTTTCATTGTCACTCGATAGTGACTTAATCACTACCTTATTGGCTTTTCTCTTAATGACTCTGTATGGGCCTTCAAATTTCGGTGACAGTTTATTGTCTCTAGTGTGAATGATGCCATAGACAATATAACCTATGCTGATGTTTGATTCTTTTTCCTTCTTATTATATAATTTTGTCATTTCTTCCTTGGACATCATTAACTGTTTCTTTACCTTTGTGTGTATTTCTTGAAATTCATATAAGCGAAGTTTAGGATAATCATCATAATTATATACGGGCATTTGTTCGTCTTCTAACGTCTCGTAAGGGAGACGTTTGTCTGACCCATTAATGATGAAATGATGTGTATCTCCTATGGCTTTGTTAATTGCACAATTGAGTAATACTTCAGCTCTGGGGATCCAGTCATTCCAGTTAGCATAATTTTCATTGAAAATGTGCCGTCGTACATCTAATACTTTTTTATTTTGTCTTTCCACCAATCCATTGGAAGCTGGATGGTAGGCCAATACAATAAACTTCTTTATATTGTTTTGTTTACATATTTCTTGCAAAATTTCAGAGTTAAGTTCACCACTAATATCACTTATTAGCAATTTCGGTGTGGTGAACCTGCAGATCACACTATCAATGAATACCCGTGCGACCGTTTCTACTGTTTTATCCTTAATTGGAACCAAGATCACATATCGTGAAAAATGATCAGTAGCAACAAAAAGATATTGATTGTGATTCGTAGTCAAGGGTAATTTAAGTAAATCAACCGCGACAATATCCCATGGCTGTTTAGGTACAGGATATTTCCCTATAGGTGCAGGTGATAATGTGTAACCTTTGTGTCTTGCACATGACTCACATTTCTCTATGTGTTTATGTATGTCTTTGCGTAACGTTGGCCAATAATACGACATCCGGACCTGCCTGACTGTCCTGTCCTTGCCAGGATGCCCTGCATGTGGACTATCGTGTATTATCTTTAAAATGTGAGGTATCATTTTACTAGGCATGACTAACTGCCTAGTAATTTTTCTCTGATTTGGTTGTCCTGGATTTTTACCCTATAAGGCATTGTTTACCATTGTGAATTGTTTAAGCGATACATGTAACTTGGGTAATGGTATATCATCACCTGACTCGATATATTACTTTACACCATACTGGGTCTTGTCTCTGTACCTGTGAGATTTCTTGATTTGTAGGGATCTTTTCACCATTGTTGGAGAGTGATTCACGTGGACTTATTGTAGCGACATTGGCTAATGGATTTCTCAATAACCCAGCAAGCATGATTTGTTGGATCAGAGCTGTACCAATGCTGGCTTGCGATGGCACGTGGTGTTGGAATGGTACAGGCAAGCCAGATGACCTGAGTCGTCCCAGTGCAAGTGCCGACAACCGTTTGCACATAGATCCAGATTCGGTTCTGTCCTGGCCCAACATCATGTCTGTATCAGAAGCCAGTAATCAAATCTGAATCCGGTGCAAGTAATCGGGCCACTTTACAAGTGTGTCTGGATAGCGAGAAAGTAACATATCTTGAAATTTACTTTTTCTTCCTTTGAGGGAATAATATTGTAAACTTTTATCCTTTAAATGCTTCTAAAAAAAAAAGGGGGGATTCGAACTTTTGTCCTCTGAATGCCTAACGCACAGTCCACAACACCTGACAGCTGATTTACTGAGTGGAGTCTCTCTTACCCAAGGTATATACATTTATGACTATACACTATGTTGCCAGCTCAGTATCTCCGTCTGTCCCAAATAGATCTTTTCCACGTGACATCACGAGTCATGTGACTTTTGTTTACGGCGCCATATTGGACGGCAAATTGTCGGACGTCGAGAGAGAGAGAGAATTGCAGAATCCACAATGATATTCCACTGTTGTGCCTTCGGCTGTAAGGCAAAGTAGAAAACTGGAAGTGGGGTACACTTCTACTGGTTTCTAGCCAATGAGGAAAGGTGACAGAAGTGGATAGCTGCCATGAAGAGGGAGAATTGGCAGCCGACGGCCTACTCCTGCCTCTGTAGCAAGCATTTCATATCAGATGAGGCGATGATTTGTGAGTAGATACGGGCATATTTACCATTCTTTGCAGTTGTAGGTGTCATAGGATATCCTAATTATGTTAATGTCACAGAGCAAAAGACCCACACGGCCATGTGTGTGCGTGGGAAATGAGGGGGAGGTCCATGTCACAGGCCTTGTTTTGATTTTGTTCCAGAGTTTCACCCAAACCAAATCGGACATACCAGTGATGGTCAAGAATGTTAGATGCATAAGTAAAACTTATTAAATTACAGGTTAGGTCATACTTAAAGTTAGGTTAGGTTAGGTTAAGTTAGGTTAGGTTAGGTTAAAGCTTATATTTTTATATTTTCAATGTTTTTCAGTGTGATTCATTTAAAATTGATATTTGTTCATGGTGGATGATTTTAGTAATAGTGCAGTACAGAACATTGTTCAACATTTCAGTATGAAACTTATATACCACTGTGAGCCTGTGTGTTAAACAGTGTTTCAATTACAACTGAAGCATAATTACTAGTACTACTATTTATAATTTTCTATTTTGATTAGAAATGAATGTTGCTCCACAGAAAGGAAAACTGTCAATATATACATGCTCCAATTAAATGTACATTTTTCACTTAGTACAAAAATAGTTACAAATAAGAGGATAAAATTTACTTACCGTATATCAACAGCCCCCTATATTTATCTTTTATCAGGTATGTAGCTACTAAGATTCTTTTGTTAATGTAAAATGTGAAATCATTAAAACTATATTGTTGAAGTCTTTTAGTTTTATGTTGTGCTAGCCTACTCATCAGCAGGAAATAAAGTACCTTAATTTAAATCTGTGCCAATGTCATGTTTCAGTTGTAATGCAAAAATTTACTTCAAGAGTAATTTTGACAGTTTTGGCATATACTATCAATTAAGCATTTTATGTAAAACTACTTTAAACATATAGTACCATATATAGGCTGTGTGTATGTATCTAGGCCTATAATTACTGAAATGTCCAAAATAAGTATATTTTTGGTAAATTTACAAAATTACACCCAACTCAACCTGAAGCTTAAAATTTTCATTTTTTCATGTTTTATAGTGTGATTAATTTGAATCTGATATTTATTTCTGTCGGAAATCACTTTTTTAACATTCCAAACCAGGCTAACCCAAGCATCCTAACCTAACCTAACTTAGGACCTACCCTGAAGATTAATAAGAGAGGATAACTGCAGTAGGCCAATAGGCCCATGCTAGACAGCTCCCATAAGTGTGTGACTAATTTACCCTGCCTACAATAGCCCATACAGGCCCATGCTAGGCAGGTCTCACAGGACTGTGACTACAAGAATGACAAATTTTGTATGCATCCCATACCTGTCATACGCCTACCTAGCCTATGCATAAAACTTTCTAAGTAGGGGGCAGCAACTAGGGTACCTTACTGGGAAACCTATTCATTAATTACTCGATTAGTCAATGTATACAGTTCCTCCCCCAATGGCCCCACGTCAATAATTTACTGATTACCAAGACGATTTACAAGTACCATATGTCAGTTCCAGCTATCTAATTTGTGCATATACAATATGACATGTCTGTTTACCTTGAAGAATACCCCAGTGAACTTTGATGGAGTGTTTACCAAATAGCGATAGAGATCGCCATATCAGAGATCTGGTTTCGGTCCCCAGTCCTTGAAACTGGTGAATTTCTCCCGAGAAATGGTGTAAGGATCTAGCCCCAAACACTTTATGTTGTTCTTGTACAGATCTTAGTGGCGTTGATTCAGATTTCTGCATATATCTGACAGTTTCATCTCTGACAGCACTGTCTGGACAGCCATTACTGTGAGGAGTTTGCCGTCCAATATGGAGTCGTAAACAAAATCACGTAACTTCTGTGACGTCACTGTAAAAGATCTATTGCTGCCAAGGGATGGAATTTCTTAAATGAAACAAATTAAATTAACTGCCTGGTGTGGGACTCGAACATGTGCTTCCAACTCAAATACCTGCATCTTACCAATGGGCCACAGACGACTGTCATTGTCACAGTACAAATCTGACCATTTTATAGACCGAATTGCATATATTTTGTGCATATACCAATGCCGATTTTACATTAATATTATCAATTATGATCTAGTAAGCTGAAAAGTTCAGTTCCACAAAAACATTACCAAAAATAAGACATTCATTTTATAAAAAGACACTCGCCTGTGGAAAACTCCCATCTCTGTCGAAATTCTGTATTATATAAAATATATTTCTGTTATCCAATATATGAAAATGATCTGTGATGGATGATGTATATCACTCAGTTGATAGCTGCTTGATTGGCGTTATCAGCAATACATAGATTGGGCCAACATTTAATTACAATTCTTGACCCAGTTTTCGAAAAAAGTTATATTGATTTATCCGTCCAACGGTCCAATATATGTTTTACACCAATAGGCCCATTATATATATATATATATATATATATATATATATATATATATATATATATATATTGTATATATATATATATATATATATATATATATATATATATATATATATATATATATATATATATATAACCATTACTGCCAGGAATCGGTCCAATGTATGGTTGCCATTTCAGCCCGGTGTCGAAAAAAAAAGTTTTATTTATATATCGGCCCAACACAAGTTTTTACATCATTTGGCCTGCTGATATAGACAGAATATTATGGCCAGGAATTGGTCCAGTGCATGGTTGCCGTTTTCCCTTAGTTCCGTTATCTGCCAGTGCTGGCCTGCCATTTCAGTGTTTGCTGGGTACGTGTCAATTCATGTAAATATGTACTGCAGTATCAGACCTATTCATAACCATTACAAAATCATCTCAGCCAGCATTGGTTATTTATCATACCATTAAAAGTAAAAACTACATATCCGTTTTTCTTCTCTTTTACAAGTTGAGAGGCCACCTTTGAATTACCTTGAAATGAGCTGAACATCGTTCATGTCTTTGTTGAATAGAATAGTGATATTCAGCACAGTACAAGGTGAATTAAAGGTGGTTTTGCAGCTTGAAAAACGTCTGGTATATACTGCACACATATTTCTACTGGACAGACTGCCAGACCTGTATAGGAACCAAATAGTTTGAAATAATAATAATAATAAACAGGTTTAGCATTGGAAAGGGGAAAAAGTACAAACTACACAAAATCAATATTTACTTTACCACAGTAATAACGACTAAGAAAACACGGAGTTTTGCTAAGTCAAATTTGGTGTAAAGAGTGTAATTTGCCCTGCAAATATCGGAAAGATAGACATAAGTGGTACTGCGGGCGGTGGAAGAAAAGTCGGAAAAGTAAGGGGAAAATCCTGTGCAAATTCACTGTTTTGAATAATAATAATAATAATAATAATAATAATAATAATAACAATAAATAACCAATTGTTATTTAGAAAAGTTATAGTACAATGCATAATTTTCTAATTTTCTAATAAAAATAGAATATTTAAGATAATCGATTGACTAGCCATTTTTTGTTTCAGTGTTCTCTACCTAAAATTAAGTCAACATAAAAATTGCAAAATTTTTATATAGGCAAACATTAAACAAACAGCTGGAAACGGCATGATAAGGGTTTCACTATATAGACTTAATTCAGGTATATGCTAGCATTGGCAACAATATTCTGTTTCATTTCTGGTTTGCCAGAATTGGAATGGAAGAGTACTTTGTGTATTAAGCCAATGCAGGTCACATGCGATTTGCCGCAAGCAGGCGGTACCAATCCTAATCTAGAATGAGCCGATATTGACCCAGTAACCCCATGTTATCAGGGAAGGCATCTGCTGCCAGATTTACTTTACCTTTTATGTTGTGAATGGTTACATTGTAACTCTGGATTTTACAATTCCATCGTGCTCTCCTCCCAGAGAGGAGTTTTTCTTGGAACATGCCCATGAGAGGCTTGTGGTATGTGTATAGGTGAATTTCGTATCCGTACACGAGGTTGTGAAATTTCTGTAGGGCAAATACTACCACTAGGGCTTCTAAGTCTGTTGTACAGTAATTTTTCTCTGCTCCTTTTATCTGTCTACTGGAAAAAGCAGTGGGTTGATATTTACTTCTTTTACCGTCTTGCATCAATACAGCACCTAAACTTTTGAGGGAAGCATCTGTGCAAATTATGAAGGTTTTTGTGAAATTAGGATAGGCCAAGCAAGGTGCACATGTAAGTTTATCTTTTAATTAATTAAATGCTATTTTTTGTTCCTCTATCCATTGACATACCACTTGATTTTTCAGTAGGAGAAATAAGGGTTCTGCTATGTGAGAGTTTTATAAACTCTCTGTAGTACCCAGCGAACCCTAAAAATTGTCTTACTTCATCCCGTTTGTGGGTTCAGGGAAATCTCTTACTGCTTGTACTTTGTCCCCAGAGCTGTGGATCCCCTCTGCGTCTAGTCTGTGGCCTATGAATTTTATTTCCTTAACCCACCCCATCCCGACGTTTTCTGGGCAGTGGTACGCCCCAGTCCCGACTTTTTTGGACCTTTTTTTTTTTTTTGGCTCAAACATCCGCTTTTGGCGAGAAACATCGAAAATTCATAGAGAAATCGCTCACCTGAGGTTTAAAATACTCGCTCCAAGTAGAAGTACGTCCTTACCTTACAGGGTTTTCTATCAGGCTGGCTGCAAAGAAAACTAGTTCAATGGGAGGATAACTCTTCTACACCACTCATAAACGGTATTTATTTATTCATTTGGTACGAATTTATATGTAGTACGAGAGTATATTGGTTTTCAAACGGTAATATAGGCATTATAAGCATTGTTTCACTCACTAAATCATCACCATTCCTGACCTTTTTTTGCCACATTACCTGATCATCATTTCTGACTGCAATGTTTGTCCTCCACATTGTCATCGATTGGGGAATCACTCTGGCCCTGAATTTCGTACTGTGGCATGACATGGCTTTACTGGCCAGGTCACTGATAACAGGTGAAATGCTGAGAAAAGGTCATGCAGGGGGGGAAGGAGGTCATGCTGGGTAAGGCATTGTCCCTGCCTGGCATCTTGTAGAGGAAGGTGTCCTGTGTATACGTGCCAAAAATCACTCGCGAAAATTGAAAATTGTGCAAATTAGGGACCTTGCAATGTCCTTGCAATGTTGCCGCATTAATTTACGTCTCCGGGATATGAGTGCACATCATGTGAGGACGTGAACTCACGTCTCCGGGACGCGGTGGGTTAAAGCAAAATTTACATTTAGACAGCTAAATTTTAAAAACCTGCATTGGCTATCTTGTGTGGGAGCTGGTCTAAGGCTAGGCGCACACTCAGACACAGGCGACGCAGCACAGAACGGGGCAGAAATCCGCAGATGGTGATGAAAAATGAGAGCACACATATTGGGATGCAGGGCAGCACAGCACATGTGTAAGTATGTGTCCAGGAGGAAGGTGGTAAAATGTGTGAACTGCAGCATAGTGCCCCCGGGTACTACCCGACACCCCCACCAGGACCCCACAGAGGAACTGCAGCCGAACTGTGAGACTCAGTGCAACAACGGCACAAGTCAGCCCGAGCCGTGCACCCGACACACAGCCACCTCACCGTCGCCTTAGCGGGAATCCAACACTACCTTCACGGAGAGGTACCGCTGGATCAGATCGGGGTGGAGCTGCCTATCCAGCTCCAAACAGCGCCCCTCAGGAGATGGCTGATAGCCGCTCCTGTCTTCAACAGGAGTGTACCTATAGCCTCTCTGAAGGTGTCTTCTCCTTTGGGACGGCCAATAGCCGCACGCCCCTTGTAAGGGAATCAGTGTCTCACTGACCTGAGGGTAATCAGGAGATGGCCGATAGCATCTCCCACCTTCATCAGAGGGTGTTCTTCCAGGGACGGCCAATAGCCGCCCTACACCCCCTCCTGCAGGAGATGGCCGATAGCTGCTCCTCCCTCCGGCAGAAGGAGATGGCCTGTGGCGGCTCCCACCTTCGTAAGACGGCCAATAGCCGCTCCGAAGGTACTGCCCTCGAGTCGGCCGATAGCCGCTCCTCCCTCCGGCAGAAGGAGACGGCATGTGGCCGCTCCTGCCTTCGTCAGACGGCCGATAGCCACTCCGAAGGTGCTGCCCCCGAGTCGGTCTATAGCCGTTCCTCCTCCCTCCTGCAGGAGACGGCCTGGAGCCGCTCCCACCTTCGTTAGACGGCCAATAGCTGCTCCGAAGGTGTCCAGAGGCACGCTGATTCCCCCACTCAGGCCACGGCCAATAGCCGGGCCTTGGCGCCTCATAGTCGTGCCCTTGGGCATCCACGGCCAATAGCTGGGCCCCACGGCCCGAGAGAGATGAGAGCAGTGTTACCGCCCCAACGTGAGACGAGTGCCCAGACTCCCAATGCAGAAGGATCCCAGAGAGGCCTTACAGCCTCCCCCGGCCTTTGCTCCCTACGCGTGGCCCTGGAGACCTGGAGAGGACCCACCTGACGGACCCTGATTCAGGTCGGTGCCGCAGCCCCTCCCTGATGGCGCCCCTTGACTCTGGGGGCCACAGTCCTAGGGTACTTCAGGCCCTCCCCAGGACTCCCGGGTGAGATCTCCCCACGCCCTGATTGCGGAAGACCTCCACCTCCGGCTGAGACTGAGCCAGAGATTTCTGGACCTGTTTGGCCCCAGCCCTGAGGGCCACACCCCTGTACCCAGCCCAGAGAATACGGGCCCCTTCGCCACCTGCAGCCCTGGAGGAGAGAAGACGCCCCTGCGAGTTGTCCCGTACCCCTGTTCCAGCAGAATTGTCTCCGGCATGTCTCCCCGCCGCCCCCACTGTATAAGTGACTTATGTTAAGTGTGTGATGTTGCCCCAAAGTTAGTGTAACAGTGATAGTATATGTCGAATAACAGGGCAAGTGTTCAGGAGAAGATAGCAGGAGAATATGCGATATCACGGGGTGGATTAATAAGGACGAATGTAGAGACTAAGTTCTGGTGAATCAGACTCACGAGTGACCCCCTGGTGTAAAATCAGTAAGACCCCCAACACGAGAGATTCTCTCTAGTAAAATATCCAAACGTCCTTTGCTACCAGGAAATAGTGAAGAGAAAGTGTTAATACTACCCTCCCACTTGTATTACCATAAACATAATGAGACTCTCAGTGCCTTCCACCCTCCCTTAATAAATCTCCTCTCAGCAGTCAGTGCATATGTAAAAACCTGGACTAGCAATATAATCAATTATCAAAATCCCCCTGCTACCAGAAAATACCAAGTCAGAATCTGTAACATCAATTCCCACCTAATATTAGTATAACTATAATCAGACCCTCCGCACGTCACCCCTCGCTCACCCCCCCATGTGAGACCCACTCCTACTCTCCCACGTGCACCACGACCCTGTGTTCCAGGTAGACCTGTGCGCTAAATTTAGAGTGTTAGCTTCAATGTCTGTTAAGCTAGTATCCTGTAAGATACTGATTATCTAGTTAAGGTTTTATTATCCACCATATATTGTGTTGTACTATCTGCTGTTTTTGTCCTGTGTCTGATTGTGGTAATATACGTGTAAAGGTTATTGCCTGGAGTTTTTGTGTCCTACCTCTCTTTATTGCACTAAGCCCCGGTCTCGAAAGAGGACCCCGCTACACATTAGGTGTTCCAGGACCGAGGAGTTGGGCCTTTTTCACCTAGCATTACACTGGTGGACAGCGGTGGTTCTTGACCCGGGCATAAAAGAGAGGTAGTGAAGAAATATTTGGCAAAGTGGCAACAAAACCACAAGTGCAATTACCTAAGTTTGACCCCGACCAGTACGATATACACACGTATCTGGCGATCATTAAACCCTTACTGGATATTGGCTTTGATAATGACCAGCAAAAAGTCGCACTATTGGGCAAAGCGGTGGCGAACATAGCACCGAGTCGTCCCGGAGCTCACCTTGCAGAACTTCACAAAGTTCGTCATTCAGACCGTCACCCCATCTGTAAGGAAGGTGGTGGCACTATCCCAACTGGATAGTCTAAAATTTGACGGGAATCTAGATGATACCCTAACTCAGGCAAGACGCCGAGTCACCGCTGCCTACCCAGAGGCAGATGAAGAGACCCGGGAACAACTCACGTTTCATACACTCTTCAGGATTCTCCTCGGTTTCATTAAAGAACATTTCATAATACATGAACCGACAGGAGACCTGGATAAAGATATCAATATAATGAGGCGCCTTCTAGTCGTCCACGCCACCCCTCAACTTATCGGCGAAATAAATCAATTCCCCATTAATCTCATCACCGTCAACCCGTGGGAATTTTCTCCGTGCTGCCACGAGTGCCCGATCCACGACATCCGTGAGCAGCTAAAAGCTGCCCGGCGCAGCCAAATGACACAAGGACGTCTACAAATCTCCCCACTATACGCCGATTGCCCCGAGCCTCAGGGAAAGAAAATACCTAGGAGAAAGCCCAAAAGGCACCCCCCCCCACTGCCCCCGCATCCCATCGTAATGATGGGGTCCACCTCACATCTCCCCCAGTCTACGACAGGGGGAAACGTCATCTTTCCTTTTCCTCTCCTCTCACTATCTCTTCTGTTCTACCTTCCCCTATTCCAACCCTATTCCTAACCTTCCCACCCCACACACCACTATACCCCCTCAACACAAAGCCTGCCTCCCCCTTCACAGGCCTCCTAGGACCCTTATCTCATCTTCCCCTAACCTACGTCCTAAAACCACCTCCCCCTGTCTACTGCCTTCCACCTACCACCCTGCACCACCCACCACCATCACTTCACCACCACTCGCCTTCCCCGCCAACATGGTCAACTCATTCACCTTCCCTATCACACCCTCCTCCTCCTCATCCTCACCCAGCTTGTTTTCCTCGCTCACCTCCCCTACCCCACCTTCAACCTCACCATCCCCACTGACCCCCAGCTCGTCCCCAATAACCTCACCAGATGCCTCGCCACCCACCACACCCCGCACCCCACCACTCATCACTATTTCACGAGCTCAGCCCCCTGCAACCACCTGCACCGCCCCATCCCTGAACATTCAGACAACACCACGAGGCCACATCTCCCCACCACCACTGGCTCCTTCTCCCCCCACACCTCACCCCACCTTTCCTCGCCTCTAATGACACACACCACCTGCCACACCCGACTCCTCAGCCCCTGCCAAGCAACCACGGTTTCAGCACCACCTGTCCGCCAGCACCCCCACACCCGCACCATCCCCTGGCTTCGCACCCACTGCCCACCCCACACCACGAGCACAGAACCCTCCTACCGTACAAACCACCCCACCACCAAATACCGGGATGGAGCCACAAGACCGCACTCCCTCCTCGCCACCTACACTACAAGCCACCTCACCTGCCACCTCACCACCACTACTGACCCCCAGTGCCAGATCACCCTCACACCCCCACACCACCCACCTCAAGACCCACCGCCTCGCCCATGCCCACCATTGGAGTGCCGCCCAAAACTACCCTGCCCTGGCACACCACTTTCGCCGCCATGCCGCATCACACCTCACCTGACATCTCACCTGCACCACCAACACCCGGCCGCTCCTCCACCTCCTCACCACCCGCCACCTCCTCTCCCACGCCCTGCGCCACGTGTCCCACCCATACCCACGCACCACGTCCACCCAACACACCCTCACCCCAGCCGTCACCCACCACTGCCACCGCAACTCCCAGCCCACCGTCAGCACACCCCCCATCCCCACCTGCACTGCTCACAACCCCACAACACCACTACCCACTCACCCCACACCCCGCTCCCCACGCAGTGCTGCCCACACCCTTGCCACCCCATGGCCGCCCTTGCGTGTCCCATGCACCACACACACACCAACCCCGCACACCCATATCACCACACCCACCCACCCTCAAAGCATCCATCACAACTTCCAGCCACCTCTCCCGACCACCCGCCTTTGCCAGTTTCCAGCATTCAACATCACACCATACCAGCAGTGACAACCACCAAGATGAAAGTGCGATGGGCATTATAGGCACCTACCCTCAGCAGAAACTGCCTGCTCCAAGGGCCACACCACCTACTCCACCTCCTCCACTCCTCCCCCACCATCTCCACGCTCCTCCTCACCTGTGACGTGGAGCAAGAGATGAACCACACCACCACTGCCTGGCAGGCCCTTCTCAAGAACCTCCAGTCAGTTTACGCCACCCATGACACTCACGTTTATCACCTCCAGTCACAGGGACGTGACTTTTTCCAGGAGGAAGGTGGTAAAATGCGTGAACTGCAGCATAGTGCCCCCGGAAACTGCCTGACACCCCCACCAGGACCCCACAGAGGAGCTGCAGCCGAACTGTGAGACTCAATGCAACAACGGCACAAGTCAGCCCGGGCCGTGCGCCCCTATGACATGCAGCCGCCTCACCGTCGCCTTAGCGGGAATCCAACACTACCTTCAGGTACAGGTACCACCAGATCAGATCGGGGTGGAGCTGCCTATCCAGCTCCAAGCAGCGCCCCTCAGGAGACGGCTGATAGTCGCTCCCACCTTCAACAGGAGTGTGCCTATAGCCTCTCTGAAGGTATCTTCTCATTTGGGACAGCTGATAGCCGCCCGCCTCTCATAAGGGAATTGGTGTCTCGCCGAACTGAGGGTAATCAGGAGACGGCCGATAGCCACTCCTGCCTTCGTCAGAAGGTGTTCTTCCAGGGATGGCCAATAGCCGCCCTACACCCCCTCCTGCAGGAGATGGCCAATAGCCACTCCTCCCTCTGGCAGGAGACGGCCTGTGGCTGCTCCTGCCTTCATCAGACGGCCAATAGCCGCTCCGAAGGTGCTGCCCCCAAGTCAGCCTATAGCCGCTCCTCCCTCCGGCAGAAGGAGACGGCCTGTGGCCGCTCCCGCCTTCATCAGACGGCTGATAGCCGCTCCGAAGGTGCTGCCCCCAAGTCGGCCTATAGTCGCTCCCCCTCCCTCCTGCAGGAGATGGCCTGGAGCCGCTCCCACTTTCGTTAGACGGCTGATAGCCGCTCTGAAGGTGTCCAGAGGTGCACTGATTCCGCTACTCAGGCCATGGCCAATAGCCGGGCCTTGGCGCCTCATAGTCGCGCCCTTGGGCAGCCACAGCCAATAGCCGGGCCCCACAGCCCGAGAGAGGTGAGAGCAGTGCTACCGCCTCAGTATGAGACAAGTGCTCAGACTCCTGACACAGAAGGACCCCAGTGAGGCCCTACAGCCTCCCCCGGCCTCTGCTCCCTATGCCTGGCCCTGGAGAAGACCCACCTGACGGACCCTGATTCAGGACGGTGCCGCAGCCCCTCCCTGACGGCGCCCCTTGACTCTGGGGGCCGCAGTCCTAGGGTACTCCAGGCCCTCCCCAGGACGCCCGGGCGAGATCTCCCCACACCCTGATGGCGGAAGACCTCCATCTCCGGCCGAGACCTGAGCCAGAGATTTCTTGACCTGTTTGGCCCCAGCCCTGAGGACCACACCCCTGTCCCCAGCCCGGAGAATATGGTCCCCTTCGCCACCTGCAGCCCCAGATGAGAGAAGACGCCCCTGCGAGTTGTCCCGTGCCCTCTCGGCACGCCCTCCCCTGGCGGTGCCCCTGTTCCGGCAGAATTGTCACCGGCATGTCTCCCCGCCACCCCCACCGTATAAGTGACTTATGTTAAGTTTGATGTTGCCCCAAAGTTAGTGTAACAGTGATACAGTGACTTAGTATATGTCGAATAACAGGGCAAGTGTTCAGAAGATAGCAGGAGAATACGTGATATCACGGGGCAGATTAATAAGGACGAATGTAGAGACTAAGTTCTGGTGAATCAGACTCACGAGTGACGCCCTTGTGTAAAATCAGTAAGACCCCCAACACGAGAGATTCTCCCTAGTAAAATATCCAAACGTCCTTTGCTACCAGGAAATAGTGAAGAGAAAGTGTTAATACTACCCTCCTGCTTGTATTACCATAAACATAACGAGACTCTCAGTGCCTTCCACCCTCCCTTAATAAATCTCCTCTCAGCAGTCAGTGCGTATGTAAAAACCTGGACTAGCAATATAATCAATTATCAAAATCCCTCTGCTACCAGAAAATACCAAGTCAAAATCTGTAACATCAATTCCCACCTAATATTAGTATAACTATAATCAGACCCTCCGTGCGTCACCCCTCGCTCCCCCACCCCCCCGGTGTGAGACTCACTCCTACTCTCCCACGTGCACCGCGACCCTGTGTTCCAAGTAAACCTGTGCACTAAATTTAGAGTGTTAGCATCAGTGTCTGTTAAGCTAGTATCCTGTGAGATACTGATTATCTAGTTAAGGTTTTATTATCCACCATATATTGTGTTGTACTATCTGCTGTTTTTGTCCTGTGTCTGACTGTGGTAATATATGTGTAATGGTTACTACCTGGAGTTTCTGTGTCCTACCTTTCTTTATTGCACTAAGCCCCGGTCTCGAAAGAGGATCCCGCTACACGTTAGGTGTTCTAGGACCGAGGAGTCAGGCCTTTTTCACCTAGCATTACATACTCTAAGCAACATATTTCCTATAATTGATATTTTTTCTCCTACGTAAAAGGTGGTAGTGATTGATTTTGTGGTCTCCGTGAATTTCATCTTTAACTCGATCATACCAATAACTGGTATTTCTTTACCATCCACAGTGTATAAATTAAAGTCTGAGTTTTCCAAAAATTTCAATTTTCTTCTATTTCTAAAAATTCTTTGTAACTCATTTTGCATTATTAAATTCACCGGTGAGCCTGAATTAAAAAATAATGAAATCTCTTCCTCCTCACATAAAGGAGAGACGAAAATGCTTTCATTTCCAAAGAGATTTCCTATGTTGACTGTTTCTTTATTTGGGTGTTTTATGTGTCGTCGTCTTTTGTGCTGGTACGACTTTCCCCCGACCTATAGATGGATACCAGTTTTTCTATTGTGTTACAGTCTGAGGTCCAGTGACCGGAAGTTTTGTGGTGCCTGCAATAAGGTTCAAACCCTTTTGCCTTATGCCTGTCCTCTTTATTCTTAATGTAACACTCAAATTTTGTGTAACCAGGATTTAAGCAATAGTAACATAGCGTGTTACTTCAGTTCAGCCTACGAGGTGATCTTCCACATGCCGACCGATGTCTACTGGGACTTCGGCCATACTTTTATAGCGCCCTGTTACCTGGTGTGCGGGAAAGAGTCCTTGAGCTAACTTGACTGTGTGTTTGTGAACTGGACGATATTGTCTCTGGTCCTTGCCATGGACATGACTTATTTATCCCTGCTACAATTTCTATCACCTTGATCCCTGTCCCGTTGGCCTGTGGTGTGTCAGTCACGCCAGCTTTGCTGCAATTTAAATCCACTTCATAAATGAAATCAAGTAAACACATCCCTGGATTATATGGGATGGTTTGGGCGATGTTTAACTCCCTGTCAGGAAATTTGCATACGGCTGATATGTAGCCAGTGATGTCAACGACATACGCTGGTGACATATTACCATCATGTGTGACCCAGTTTGAGTTTTCTAGGCTAGACAACAAGGTTTTCTTAATAGTGGAAATATCTGCTTGTTCTTTTGTCTCTGATGGTGTTTCGGAATTTATTTTTTGTTGAACGTTTTCTGGTTTTTGTGTCAGGGTATTTGTCGCTGCTAATGCTGATCCTTCAGGCACTAATTTTGGTACTTTTCTTAGCATACTGGGATTACACACTAAGTTACATTCTACATTTCTCTTGATTGCTCATAAACTTAAAATTATAAAACACATATGTCATTGTGAATTGTGTAACTCTCTCACTGTGTAAATGGTAATATACCCCTGGGGGTAGGGGGTAGCGGGGTTTTTCAAGAATACTCCCCCAGTATCCCTGCTTGTCGTAAAAGGCGACTAAAAGGGTTGGCGGAGGGTTAGTGCCCCTCCCCGGAAAACAACTAAAAAAAAAAAAAAAAACTCGGACAAGGACTGACCAAGCGATGACGACCAAGGACCGGACAAAGAACATGGTTATCGGAACGTGGAATGTAAGGGGAGCGAATGATGAGGTGAAAGAGAGAGAGAGATTGTCCAGGTGTTTGAGGGTGCGAAAGTGGATGTATGTGGAATAACTGAAACAAAATGGAGAGGAGAAAGTGTGAGAGAATGGGAGTATGGATGGGGTATATAAGCAGGAGTAGGTGAGAATGAGAGGGAAAAGGAAGGAGTATGTATAGTTGTGAGTAAAAGATGGAAGAAGAGCATAAGACAGTATGGATCAGTTGGGTCAAGGATTGTGTGGGTAAAGTTGAAAGTTGGAATACAAATGTGGGCGATTGTGTGTGTGTATGCGCCAACACAAGATCGTGCTAGAAGAGTGAGAGAAGAGTTCTGGACAAATGTAGAAGTGTTCATGGAAAAGTTTGGAAGGAATGAGAGAGTGTTTTTGATTGGTGATATGAATGGTAAAGTTGGGAATGTGAAGGTGGATGGAATAGTTGGTGAGTGGGGTGTGCCTGCTGAGATAGATGAGAATGGGAGTGCATTAGTGGACATTTGCGCTGCGAGGGGGTTGGTGATAGCCAATACCCTCTTCAGGCATAAAATGATCCACAGGTATACATGA
>NC_136955.1:19774301-19924245 GCF_032717465.1 Coenobita brevimanus | reverse complement strand
GCCATATTGAAGAGAAAGCTCAGACTGCACCTAAAAGTGCAAATCCCAGCTTCCTAGACCCATTCTGTGGCTTGCAATGGAGCACAAAAGTTGCAGAAATATCGGCAACCTGATATCCGATGCCAACGAGATGTGCAGCACTGCAAACATTGCACATGTTGTTATAATTTTTTTTTACCCCCCAAACAATTTGAGTGGTGCTGAAATGTTGCGCATATATTATGATATCGAAGATTTCTGTACATAATATATATTAAGATTGGCTAAAAAAAAAAATATATATGAATATTTTTTCACCTTTTTGATATAAAATATGTTTATGGTGAGTGTCAAGTTATTGTTTACATTATCGTTGTGCCCATGCTTGGAAAAGGGTAGTGAAAGAGTTGAATTTTCAGTCATAAATGAGAAAAATTGCCCATCCCCGAGGCCTAGGCTCTGCCACGGGGGATGAAAGTGGAGGGTCAGGTGGATTAGCACCTGGTCAGATCCGGATTAGGAATAGGGGAGTGAAGTTTCACAGTTTGCCATTCCCATACCACGTGCATGGCTAAAAATAGAATCGCAAATGCAGTTTCAAAACTACGAATAAGTCTAATTATTACAAACAGAGAGAAAGCAGAAGTAAATACGCTTACAGATGTGGGAAAACGTATTCGTTCCATAATAACATGTTCACCTTTCTCTATCATTTTGCCTCGTTATTTTCGCAGTATATGATGCTGTTTGTCTGCTGTGAGTGTGGGAAAGTATATTTTCTGCCTGGGTAAGTAAAAAAGGTAAAGCTGGATGTTTCCCAACACTTTACACGGTCAGAATACGATAAACTCGGAGTATCGCACGTTAACTCTGTGTGATATCATACTCACGTCCTATGCATACTTATATTACTTTCAGCGTGGTTCTTGTAATGATTGCGAATAGTTCAGAGTTATAAACAGGAAAAAAAAAAATACGTGGATAACAATACAGGAAACATAATATTACTTTCAACGTGGTTCTGTAATGATTGCGAGTAGTTCAAAGTTATAAACAGGAAAAACAAAAACGTGGATAACAATACAGGAACATACATTGATACTGGCAGGGCTGGCAGAGTAGGGTGGAAGGGGCTAGATGTTTGTTGGGGCTAACTTCACACGGTCAAAATATGATAAAAGAGGCATATCTCACGGTTGCCTTGTAAGACAGCATTTTCCATACCCTATGCCCATTCAGTTACAGTAGAATCAGAAACTGCAATCATTACCACTTTTATCTAGGGCAAAAAGGCTGTAATAATCATATAAGGAAATATAACGGGGCTGGCATCTGAGAAATAAATACAAAGCAGAATAATTACTCACCTCAAGTGCATGGTGCGATTAAAGGGAGTCAGTGCAGGCGAACTTTTACCCTATCTCTGCCCTCCCCTAGCAGGTCAAAGGTCAATAGAAATAAGGCAGTCTGAGGAACACAGTCTTTGTACAAAAGTCACTTACTAAACATAATCTACTTTTCACAGTACCACTATCTTACACTTCTGTCTTACTTCGTAACACTACACTAAGTACTAAACACTATAAACACTGCACTCATCCAAACAGTCAGTACTTTGCAATGGAATGATGTTCGGGGAAGCAGGGGGAGCAGAGAGGCACCTAGCATGAGTGACACCGCCAGGTGGTCAACTTCCGCTGCCGTGGTGGCCTTTCTGTGGTGGCGCAGACGCGGCAGCGCACCTGTGCACTCTTGCCGCCTCTGGTGACACTTTGGCCTTCAGGGGGTGGTGGTAACTTAGGTAGTGCTGTGAAGCCCACTCGCAGCAAGCCTGTCACGTGCGTCCAGCACAGTACTTGTATGCCCCCGTGGCATTGATGACTGCAGACCGTATTCCTGTAGAAGTTCATAGCGCTCGTCTTTCCTGATACCTGGCAGTAGTAGTGATGGGCATTCAGCATGGACATCTCCATCAAAGAGAAGAGTTTCTTATATCACTAGATAGGACAACGAATGCACTCCACATTACCAATCTGCATGTCACTTTTATCAACCATGCAGATGTTTCAATTGGAGTTCGTTTGGCTTACAAATAGACTCACCTGTCACACTGTCTCGTTTCCTGTTGTGGACGAGAGCAATCTCCGTGTGTACAGTTGATAACACGTGCACATCATGCTTGTCTCGCCAACGCAGGACAAGGAGATCCGTGCTACAGTTTTGGCAACACAGCTGTGCCTCTTTCCTGAACATCGCCAAACTTTTGGCATGCTGTGCTGTTGTTACATACAGTGCCACAGCAACCAATCCTATGTGAAAGTAGGTGCACTTGCCAATTCAGGGAGAGGTGTACCAATTATCCGTGTAGAGGATCATGTACCGTCTACTCACGTAATTTTCCATCATTTGCTTCACAACTGCACCAGAAATCCCAAGACGATCGTTATGCAGAATATCGGTCGTTGCACCTGTGTAAATAATCATGTCATGCACAACACTCATATAACAATCACACAGTACAAAGATCTTTATGCCAAAATGATGCTGTTTTGATGGGATGTACTGCCTGAACGAGATACGTCTCCAGAACATCAGCGACCAAAACGTTGAAATTTGCCTTTGAGGTTTTCCAACTGTCTGTTGGGTCCGAGGTTGTATTGTTGCTGAAATAAAGGAACCTGAGGATGTTCTGGTATGTGTTTGGTGACATGTACTTGGTGAATACATCGACCTGAGTCAACACATAGATAGTGCAGTAACTGACATGCACATGTTTTTTCACTAAGGGCATCAACATCGTCAATGCCATGAACACATACATGGTGGGTACCATCACGTCGATCCAGTGTCATGTTCTGTAGGTTTCCTTGTGCAAGGTCAGCTGTCGTTTGTGCAAAAAATCTATTTTCTCATCACAACTGATCGTCATGAGATGCAGGTCAAAAAATGCCGGAAAATAGCTCATTATCAAGCTCGTTGCTGTCAGTCCAGTCGTGTCCCTGACTCCGGAGTTTCTCTCATCAAAGTCAAATGACCTGGGTTGAAAGTCCGTCATCTCTTCCCACCTGTAGGCTAACGTGAAGGGAAGTGTTGCACTATTCTCTGCTGCCTTCTACACAGCGAGGCAGTCTTGTGCACCTTTCGTCCTCGCTGCTGAACACACCTGACCCCTGGTTCCGAGGAGGAGGTCCCCAGGGCAAGGTGTGGTGGTGAAGGGGCACGGGAGGTGTTGGGCAGTGGTGAGGGAGCACAGGCGGTGCTGGCAGTGGTAAGGGGACACAGGAGGTGCTGGGCGGTGGTGTGGGGCCACAGGATGCTGAGTGCACCTGCACTCCAGGCTTCCCTTCCTCTCCTCCTCTCCCTCGGTGAAGAGCCACTTCACCACTGTCCGTCTCCTCTTCGTTGGTGGTGGAGCTGTACAGTGAGATGGTGGTGGCTTCTGATCACTGTCCAAGGAGAATGTTGCTGTCATCCTCCCTCAGTAGTGGGAGAGTGATACCACTCATCACCACTCTCCTCACGACTCCCCACCATTCTCCCCACCTCCAGATCAGACCTAGTTCGGTCCTCATCGCTCTCCCTCCCATGGGGAAACTTACCTCCAACCCTCTCTAGGGGCTGGTGCGGGTAGGGAGGCCGGGAGAGAGGCGGAACTTGGACATCTACTCATCACGGAAGTGCACGGTGTACTGATGTGTGGGGTGTATGGGAGTGTAGAGAGTAGGGTCAGTCTGAAGATGTTCAGAATGTTCATTCACTTCCCCCAAATTTTCCCCCATTTCTTATAGGTCACGCTCAAATGACACCAGTGGCCATTTATCGGCTAAATGTCTTCTCGACGTCGGCGGCTACGGAGGGGTTAAGGTCAAAGGTCATAGTACTGATTAAAAAATACATATAGGACTTCCTGTATGTATGTTTCCAGTTGTAGCTCCCTGAATAACAAGCGACCTTGAGTTTGACCTTTCACGGCACTTAAGGGCAAAGGTCATAGTACCAATTATAAGCCCATCTGGGACTTCACATACAATGATAATGGTAAATATCTACCTGCAACCAGGTTTGAGTTATAATCCCCTGAATATCCATGACCTGAGTTTGACCTTCCAGGGTCACTTAAGGTCTTGGTGCCAGATGAAATCCCAGATGTGAATTCCTGTACCGGTACGCTGATAATAGTAAATATCTCCATCTTCACCCTGTTTCAAATTATACCCCTCTGAATATCCGTAACCTTGATACTGACCATTCAGGGTCACTCACTTACCTCCAAAGTTTAATCACTTTTGGGGGGGACCAGTGCCCACATATGTAATTTTATTAAACCGTTTTTCCATAATGTTGCTAACAAACAAAGAAACAGAGAAACTCGACCAAAAACAATACCTCGGCGGACTCCGTCCGGCCGAAAAAAAAATAAAATAAAAATAAAAGCCAGAGATCATTTCTTAAAACCTAAAGAAATTTTGCAAAGGCTTTGTTTTAAGACCATACAATGATTACACATTCTGTATAAAGCACTAAGTTATTATAATTTCATAAGATTCGCAAAAAAGTATAACATTCATCTTTTTCTGATGACACACATTGATATATACTGTATATGTCTCTGTAGCAACGAAAATGCGAATATACTGAATCACGATTCAGTACCGGGTCCTGGAACTCATTGGACCTGCTGCCATAAACCATCAATCGACACAGTGCCTATTACTTCAACTCTTTTTGGAGTTACTCCTTCCCTCGAATTCAGGCTCTAAATGACGTGTAACTTCCCTACTCAACCTACAGCATCCAACAACTAAATAAATGTAATCTGCTGAGTCGTACTGTGAAGAAAATCGTACTGTGAAGAAATTAGACTTTCCCAGCATTATGCAGAGGTTGTTTTTCCATCTGAAATATATGAACGTTAACATCTTCGGTATCAGACCCTGGAAGTTCGAATGCATCAGCAGCAATGAGGGTAGTGACGTCCTCCTGCAGTGGGAGTTTACCATTCTTCATGATGTGAGGTAACTTTAATGATACCCGTGAAGAGTACCTGGCTCACGTTGCTTATCTCTCCAGAACCCAATGATGCTGGTTACTAAAACTTACGATCAATTGTGAGGTCTCTGCAACAACCGAACGTTACAAGACAAAGACCCATGGTCTGCAGATGGAGCTTATGAGTGCCGTAGAACACCTTCATGAAACCACACACACCACAAAGCCAGCAAGGAGATGGGACGTGTGTGCATGGGCAATCCCCAGGTCCTATCCTTCCACCTTTCTATTTTTTAACCAGCCCATATCCCGCCGACTAGGCTAATGTATGGCCCGGCATGCACTACAAATGTGCAGGGAAATCTTTAAAACTTGAACAAACGAACTTCATGAAGCCCTGACGCAAAATGAACGCAGACTTACTATTAATTAGCGTATCAGGGATGATGCCATGGTTGACGATACCATTAAAGGAGAGAAATTGGGGAGCAAAAATAGCTCGTTAACAACAGGCAGCAAAGAGTTGCACAGGGTTAGTAAACACTGTCTGTCCAAAACTGATGGGCTCAAACAGTTTGTCAACAACAAATATGAGGTTATAGATGCTGAACTGAGAAGTGAGTGTGATATAGCACAAGATATTGCTGAATACAATATATCTGAGCCTGAACCCATTGAAAATTTCCAGACAACTCTGGACACCATCAATATTATATGCACTCTTGACAATCATATAAAGAGTGGTCAAGAGCTATGACTTCTACCATCTGCAATGCCTAGTGATTCTAAGTCTTTCATAGAAGAGAATCCTATAATGGATAATCTGACTGAGTAGGCTAATGAGCACTTCCACTTTGTGTTTAGAAGTTTTTCGAATCTTACAATTAATAATGAATCGGCAACAGTTAGTAAATGTGTTTGCCAAGCCTTAGTGTCTCGTGAGGAGGATCTGGAGTCAAGTGACTCAAGGAAAGCTGTGTGATGTCCAGGCAGTTAAACGGCGCAAAACTGCATACGGTCCTTCCCTGCTTTGTTCCCTGGTAGCTGATGGCGAGCGATTTCAAGTCTGTTTATGCCAGTGGTTGACCAATTGTTTGACCCAAGGTTACCCCAAAGTTATTAACAATAGTCGCGATTTTAAACTTACCATAGACTCAAAGACTGAAGCTAGCATGCCTGTCAGTAACCTCACCTGATCCAACGTCGTCCATCGTTGCTCAGCAGCATAACGTCATAAACCCTCCTCACCTTACCATCTGGGCTTAGGCTCACAGTCTTTACAGAATATAATCTAATAACTAACCAAAGCACTCTCCATGACGGCGTTATACAATACTTTCCTTCAAAAATCGCCAGATCACTAAAACTCCCTCACTCTTACCTTTTCTTGAGCAGAACCCCAAATCACCGGATCATCCCATCCGCTCAGAGCAGCACATAAAACTGGCATCCTGACCAAAGGGAGGAGTGTGCCATATTAAAGTAGCAGAAAAACTGAGGTGATCAGCATGCCCTCGACCAAATGGAAGAGGTGGTGGGCTAAGTTGTATGTAAAATGAGGGGCTGTAAGTTAGAGCATATTATACCGTGGATGTGCCAAATGTGCCCATCTCAGTTATAGTCTGACTCAAACTCTTGTTCGATTCATGGACACTAGTGGTTATAAGGAAATATTGTACGACTTATTAAAAAAAAAAAAAAACTTTATTCACTAGAAAACATCAGTTTGTTCAGTAGTAAACAATATTTTTGTTACTCGGAAACAACCCCCAGAACTCGCGAGGTCCCCACCCAGGACAGTATCTGACACCTCAGTCACCTTTTCAAAACCCTCCTCCACCGTCCAAAAACTCATGTCGCTCTGCGTTTGCACATCCAGATGGGCTCAGACAATTTTTTCATATGCTACTTCAAGAATTAAAGAACTAAAATCGATCAGTATGTGTTGTTTTTACTGTGTTTGTTGGGGGAAAAGTTTCCTTTCCGTTAATTTGTCATCAGAGAATGTTCCTGAATCACAAGAACCGACTCCAAAACCAGTGATGCCAACAATACAACAATACAGGCTGTCCACTGTGATGCAGCAACAGGTTGAGGGTACCTAGCATTGAACCTCAAATAGATTTTACAAATGCAGTTTCTAATATGCTCACAAAAATAATTTCTTAGTTATTATTTTTTTTTTAGCTCTGGACCATTTTACTGATATTAGGAAGCACTTCTTCCATCCAAGGAGATAATGAAGGGTATATTCAAAATATACAATCCAGGAAGTATACTGTAATCTGAATAAATTAGCTGGGAGACTGCACGAATATACTAACAAAATGCATTATCAGATTCAGGAGGTTATGAGAGAGAGAGAGAGAGAGAGAGAGAGAGAGAGAGAGAGAGAGAGAGAGAGAGAGAGAGAGAGAGAGAGAGCATTATTATTGATATTACTCACTTTATATGCTGTGTGTGGAAGGAGGAAGAAGGCAGTAGGAATCCAGCTGTACTGGGAAATCTGCTGCATGCCGACAGACGGCGTGGCACCATCCTTCCCATCACATAGGCACTTCTCCACATCTAACATTACAATGAAGAAAAAAATGCACAGTCATAAAGATGTAAGTAGACGTAGCCAAGGAGTGTAATTATATTGAGAAGGTTGTCTGGTTGTATCGTCGATGGGAGTGGCACTAGGAGAGAAAGTAATGCTTAGCCGTTGTAGTTGTCAGGGTAGAACTTCTCTGTTCCGTTATTCTCTTCGTATTTTAAGTGAGATGATGAAGTATGCAGATTTTGGTCGATGGAGTTTATTGTGAGACAGTTATATGAATAAATGTTCAGAGCTTGGCATGACCGGTGTAGCCTATGGTTTTGTAGCTGTCTGTGCTAGCTGCAGTCCTCCTACATTACTCTCACTCTCCTACTCCCTATCACTCCCTGGGGATCTCTCCCGCTGTCTAATGATCTCTCTCTTGTTCTCTCCTTCTCAAACTAACCTTCCTGCATGTGATATTGGACTTACATCCACCTCTAGCTTCCAGCTAAAGTGTTCGGGCATACATGTACATATGTTTGTGCTTGTGTGTGTGTGTGTGTGTTGGTCATGTTTCCGGCACATGATCAAAGGTGTTTCGCATTCTTGATTAGTCTCGGCAAGGGGGATATGTAGTCATCTCTTCCCAAAGAACTAAGACATAAGTACCTGTTTTACATATTGTTACCTGTAGCTATATAGTTACATACTGTAGTTACATATGGTATTGTATTATAACATAGTATGCCTACATATCGCTTGGTCACGCCCACCGTCGTACCAACGACAGTAAATATTGTCATAATATATTAATGCGTACTTATACACATTACAATTAACTTGCAAGTTAATTAAGTGAAATACATAATATTGTAAAAGTTACAAAATTGTGATAATGTAGTGAATATAAGTGTAGTCATTGTAGTAATATAATTGTAACATAATAAAATGTTACATGTATAATAGTAGTATTAAAATAATGCAGTGGCAAGTCTACTGTAGTCAGTTATATAATATATATGAGAAGGACTTGCTGTATATCTTCATAGATAAATGAGACATAGTAGTATAATTTAAGTAAGCCTATATTATGTGTAACCCATATTTTGTTATATATATATATATATATATATATATATATATATATATATATATATATATATATATATACACACAACACACACACACACACACACACACTGTGTCTCACTTGTACAGAACAAACAGAACAGTTCTTAAACATTGATTCCAGGTTAGCAACCCTTGCTTCCATTCTGTGCATGGCCAAAAGTAATATAGCAAATATGATGGAGACAATTACGGAGATGACTGGAGCTGGGCTGTATATATAATATGGGTTGAACATAATCCTACTGTATTCTTCCCAAGGTTGTATTGTCTGATTTATTAGGTGCATGGTTTCATATTTAGGTGAAGTCAACTTAAATTGTGCACTTATATTTAAGTTCTCCTTGGTACTGGCTGGAAGTACTTGTGTGTGAGGTTGAGAATGGAGTAATGGTTTCATCCTTGGTAATGGCTGGAAGTACTTGTGTGTGTGGTTGAGAATGGAGTAATGGTTTCTAGTGGGCAAAGTGGATAGTGTAGGTGTCAGAACTGCACAGTAATCAGGTAAGATGTATAAACCAGATGCTGATGTATGGGCTGGAGGTGTCTGGGCAAGTCACAAAAACTTACGAATTTTGAGTGAAGTAGAAGTGTGAATATCCAAAGCACTGATGATGGATGAGTTTATCTGGAGCGAATGTGAAGTTGCAATGATGAGGGATGTCATGACCTTTTATGTTATCCATTTCACAAGGGACTGTGTCAGCTGGCAGAAACGTGAAAATGTACGCAGGACAAAAATGAAATGCATGTAATGATGTTCGACATTTGTGTTCAGTTGTTGTTTCACTAGTGAAAGTGACAGCGTCCTGTTTCTGGAAATCATGTTGACTTCTGTTTTGATGTTGATGGTGACTAATGAGTTATCTTTCTTAGAAGGAAAAGGGTATATTAATTTTGATAGACTGAAAGAAAAAATCATTTGTTACTAACGGTACATGACCTGCTATGGATGTTGTTGTGAGTGTTGCTTCCAAATATGGATAATGTAACATCTGATTTCTTTCTTCACACAAATGTTTCAAACCATGCTTATGTATGCCTTGACTAATTATTTGATGGAGATTGTGAATGGGTAGTAGATTAATGGTGATCCTTCCGTTACCAACATTAGCAATTCTTTTCATGAAAGACTGGTAATGAGCTCTAGTATTGTCTAACTGTAGTATTATTACGTCAATATGTTCCATGATCACTGAGAGGTGTTGGAATAGTGTATTGTTTCCTTCTAGAGCATTTACTTTCTCCACAGTTCCTAGAGCTGATCCTTCTGCCTTCCTTACTGTAGGTTCTGTACAATCGTCGGCATTAAGGTGTGCTGGGTATCAGCCAATTTATGTTGATATGAGAGAATTTGTGCAGTTTTGTTAAATTTGTTATCTATTTCCTCTAGATCATTTTCTGTAGCCTATCCAAAAATGCTGCCTATAATTGCTCCACCTAAGTCGAACAAACCACGTCTGCTACGTGTATTTGTGATGCCATTTCCTGCCCTAAGTGTGTTACTCCCAGTTGATGGGATGTCCTGGATCATGGTGATCATTATGTGCTTGGCTTGTTGTACCTTCCAGTCTGTTAACTTCATTAATTCAGGTATTTCCTGCGCGCGATGAACCTGTGAGGATGGGTGTGTTAATTCCGTTTCCAGAGTTGTAAGCGGTCCTGATATTTTCTGTAACATTAATGGTAGGTCTTGCAGTACGTCCAAACTAATTTCAGTACTTATTATGTCCTGTACAATTGCCGTTGAAGCTGCTGGGGCAATTAGGCACCATTCTATAACTACACGATGAGGATATAAGTGAGGTGATCCTCTCGATATCAACAGAAACATGATCCATGGAATAATATGCCTCATCTTTACCTACCGAAAGAACAACACTATTAGATATCTAGTCCACTGTTGTTAGCAAGTTATGCTAAGGTTGATGATAGTGATGATGAATACTAGTTATCTCCTTCATCCATCCATCATGCATTCCTATATTGCCCCATGAGGAACGTAGAAGCCTGGGGCTAGGCAAGTTGGTCTTGACATTTAAGATGAGAGTGACCAGCCTTACTCATCCCTGAGTGGCATTACGTGAACAATAAACCCCAACCACCCCTTGGAAATAAATCTACACAGGCTGACTCCAATTGGAGTGCCTTAATTACCCACTAACCCACCAGGCGCCATAATTTAGTTATATGGTTACCAGCCAGGACAGCAAATGGTTTCCTGATGTAAGCCTGCAGGAAACCATTTGGCTTTTCACTCAGTGAAGAGTCACCCATTGGCAGAGGGAAGAGGAAAGAATGAAGGAAAGAAGGACAAACTAGGAAAGAAGGAAGAGAGGCAAGGGTAGACAACCAAAGCAGCACTACATCAAGTGAGTAGATGGTGAGCGTCCCCACCTACCACCAACTGCTGTAGTTATCTCGACTTGTTTAATCTTATTACTTATAAATGGAGTCTAAATCGATTCCTAAGTCTTGTAAATGCCTTGTTATAGTGAGAGCTGTATTGGTTGCGCCTATGTTTGTCTGTTTGGTATGCGACCGCAGTTTATTCCGATGTGCTCATAATTGCTTCCGGCTGTTTAGTGGTAGGTGGTGGCGACCATCATCCACTCACTTGATATAGTGCTGCCTACTTCTTCCTTAGCCTTTTTCATTCATTTTATGTGCCTGCCCTCCTCTCTTCCTATTTCTCCCATCTTTCCTGTCACTTCTTATTGCTTTTCTTTCCTTTACAGGTGGCTTTACATTGAGTGACAAGCCAAATGGTTTCCTGTAAGCCAAGAAACCATTTACAACGCTTGGTAGTAACCATATAACCAAACCATACGTACTCCCTACGTGTCAACAAATGGGTTGGTGGAGGGTTAGTGCCCCTACCCGTAAAACAAATAACTCAAAGTCAAGTGGCCACCCTTTACGGGATTACGGCGTCTGGCAATAGATAGAGAGATAGACAGATTATTTTCACCGCGTGTTCTAGGCTTTTCGGTTGTGTCCGGTGTTTTTTAGTTGCAAGCTAAATTTCTTGAGACCTTTTTTAAGTGATGAATATGTATTTCTTTTTCATTGTCACTCGATAGTGACTTAATCACTACCTTATTGGCTTTTCTCTTAATGACTCTGTATGGGCCTTCAAATTTCGGTGACAGTTTATTGTCTCTAGTGTGAATGATGCCATAGGCAATATAACCTATGCTGATGTTTGATTCTTTTTCCTTCTTATCATATAATTTTGTCATTTCTTCCTTGGACATCATTAACTGTTTCTTTACCTTTGTGAGTATTTCTTGAAATTCATATAAGCGAAGTTTAGGATAATCATCATAATTATATACGGGCATTTGTTCGTCTTCTAACGTCTCGTAAGGGAGACGTTTGTCTGACCCATTAATGATGAAATGATGTGTATCTCCTATGGCTTTGTTAATTGCACAATTGAGTGATACTTCAGCTCTGGGGATCCAGTCATTCCAGTTAGCATAATTTTCATTGAAAATGTGCCGTCGTACATCTAATACTTTTTTATTTTGTCTTTCCACCAATCCATTGGAAGCTGGATGGTAGGCCAATACAATAAACTTCTTTATATTGTTTTGTTTACATATTTCTTGCAAAATTTCAGAGTTAAGTTCACCACTAATGTCACTTATTAGCAATTTCGGTGTGGTGAACCTGCAGATCACACTATCAATGAATACCCGTGCGACTGTTTCTACTGTTTTATCCTTAATTGGAACCAAGATCACATATCGTGAAAAATGATCAGTAGCAACAAAAAGATATTGATTGTGATTCGTAGTCAAGGGTAATTTAAGTAAATCAACCGCGACAATATCCCATGGCTGTTTAGGTACAGGATATTTCCCTATAGGTGTAGGTGATAATGTGTAACCTTTGTGTCTTGCACATGACTCACATTTCTCTATGTGTTTATGTATGTCTTTGCGTAACGTTGGCCAATAATACGACATCCGGACCTGCCTGACTGTCCTGTCCTTGCCAGGATGCCCTGCATGTGGACTATCGTGTATTATCTTTAAAATGTGAGGTATCATTTTACTAGGCATGACTAACTGCCTAGTAATTTTTCTCTGATTTGGTTGTCCTGGATTTTTATCCTATAAGGCATTGTTTACCATTGTGAATTGTTTAAGCGATACATGTAACTTGGGTAATGGTATATCATCACCTGACTCGATATATTACTTTACACCATACTGGGTCTTGTCTCTGTGCCTGTGAGATTTCTTGATTTGTAGGGATCTTTTCACCATTGTTGGAGAGTGATTCACGTGGACTTATTGTAGCGACATTGGCTAATGGATTTCTCAATAACCCAGCAAGCATGATTTGTTGGATCAGAGCTGTACCAATGCTGGTTTGCGATGGCACGTGGTGTTGGAATGGTACAGGCAAGCCAGATGACCTGAGTCGTCCCAGTGCAAGTGCCGACAACCGTTTGCACATAGATCCAGATTCGGTTCTGTCCTGGCCCAACATCATGTCTGTATCAGAAGCCAGTAATCAAATCTGAATCCGGTGCAAATAATCGGGCCACTTTACAAGTGTGTCTGGATAGCGAGAAAGTAACATATCTTGAAATTTACTTTTTCTTCCTTTGAGGGAATAACATTGTAAACTTTTATCCTTTAAATGCTTCTAAAAAAAGGGGGGGATTCGAACTTTTGTCCTCTGAATGCCTAACGCACAGTCCACAACACCTGACAGCTGATTTACTGAGTGGAGTCTCTCTTACCCAAGGTATATACATTTATGACTATACACTATGTTGCCAGCTCAGTATCTCCGTCTGTCCCGAATAGATCTTTTCCACGTGACATCACGAGTCATGTGACTTTTGTTTACGGCGCCATATTGGACGGCAAATTGTCGGACGTCGAGAGAGAGAGAGAATTGCAGAATCCACAATGATATTCCACTGTTGTGCCTTCGGCTGTAAGGCAAAATAGAAAACTGGAAGTGGGGTACACTTCTACTGGTTTCTAGCCAATGAGGAAAGGTGACAGAAGTGGATAGCTGCCATGAAGAGGGAGAATTGGCAGCCGACGGCCTACTCCTGCCTCTGTAGCAAGCATTTCATATCAGATGAGGCGATGATTTGTGAGCAGATACGGGCATATTTACCATTCTTTGCAGTTGTAGGTGTCATAGGATATCCTAATTATGCTAATGTCACAGAGCAAAAGACCCACACGGCCATGTGTGTGTGTGGGAAATGAGGGGGAGGTCCATGTCACAGGCCTTGTTTTGATTTTATTCCAGAGTTTCACCCAAACCAAATCGGACATACCAGTGATGGTCAAGAATGTTAGATGCATAAGTAAAACTTATTAAATTACAGGTTAGGTCATACTTAAAGTTACGTTAGGTTGGGTTAAGTTAGGTTAGGTTAGGTTAAAGCTTATATTTTTATTTTTTCAATGTTTTTCAGTGTGATTCATTTAAAATTGATATTTGTTCATGGTGGATGATTTTAGTAATAGTGCAGTACAGAACACTGTTCAACATTTCAGTATGAAACTTATATACCACTGTGAGCCTGTGTGTTAAACAGTGTTTCAATTACAACTGAAACATAATTACTAGTACTACTATTTATAATTTTCTATTTTGATTAGAAATGAATATTGCTCCACAGAAAGGAAAACTGTCAATATATACATGCTCCAATTAAATGTACATTTTTCACTTAGTACAAAAATAATTACAAATAAGAGGATAAAATATACTTATATCAACAGCCCCCTATATTTATCTTTTATCAGGTATGTAGCTACTAAGATTCTTTTGTTAATGTAAAATGTGAAATCATTAAAACTATATTGTTGAAGTCTTTTAGTTTTATGTTGTGCTAGCCTACTCATCAGCAGGAAATAAAGTACCTTAATTTAAATCTGTGCCAATGTCATGTTTCAGTTGTAATGCAAAAATTTACTTCAAGAGTAATTTTGACAGTTTTGGCATATACTATCAATTAAGCATTTTATGTAAAACTACTTTAAACATATAGTACCATATATAGGCTGTGTGTATGTATCTAGGCCTATAATTACTGAAATGTCCAAAATAAGTATATTTTTGGTAAATTTACAGAATTACACCCAACTCAACCTGAAGCTTAAAATTTTCATTTTTTCATGTTTTATAGTGTGATTAATTTGAATCTGATATTTATTTCTGTCGGAAATCACTTTTTTAACATTCCAAACCAGGCTAACCCAAGCATCCTAACCTAACCCTAACTTAGGACCTAACCTGAAGATTAATAAGAGAGGATAACTGCAGTAGGCCAATAGGCCCATGCTAGACAGGTCCCATAAGAGTGTGACTAATTTACCCTGCCTACAATAGCCCATACAGGCCCATGCTAGGCAGGTCTCACAGGACTGTGACTACAAGAATGACAAATTTTGTATGCATCCCATACCTGTCATACGCCTACCTAGCCTATGCATAAAACTTTCTAAGTAGGGGGCAGCAACTAGGGTACCTTACTGGGAAACCTATTCATTAATTACTCAATTAGTCAATGTATACAGTTCCTCCCCCAATGGCCCCACGTCAATAATTTACTGATTACCAAGACGATTTACAAGTACCATATGTCAGTTCCAGCTATCTAATTTGTGCATATACAGTATGACATGTCTGTTTACCTTGAAGAATACCCCCAGTGAACTTTGATGGAGTGTTTACCAAATAGCGATAAAGATCGCCATATCAGAGATCTGGTTTCGGTCCCCAGTCCTTGAAACAGGTGAATTTCTCCCGAGAAATGGTGTAAGGATCTAGCCCCAAACACTTTATATTGTTCTTGTACAGATCTTAGTGGCGCTGATTCAGATTTCTGCATATATCTGACAGTTTCATCTCTGACAACACTGTCTGGACAGCCATTACTGTGAGGAGTTTGCCGTCCAATATGGAGTCGTAAACAAAATCACGTAACTTCTGTGACGTCACTGTAAAAGATCTATTGCTGCTAAGGGATGGAATTTTTGAAATGAAACAAATTAAATTAACTGCCTGGTGTGGGACTCGAACATATGCTTCCAACTCAAATACCTGCATCTTACCAATGGGCCACAGACGACTGTCATTGTCACAGTACAAATCTGACCATTTTATAGACCGAATTGCATATATTTTGTGCATATACCAATGCCGATTTTACATTAATATTATCAATTATGATCTAGTAAGCTGAAAAGTTCAGTTCCACAAAAACATTACCAAAAATAAGACATTCATTTTATAAAAAGACACTCGCCTGTGGAAAACTCCCATCTCTGTCGAAATTCTATAATATATAAAATATATTTCTGTTATCCAATATATGAAAATGATCTGTGATGGATGATGTATATCACTCAGTTGATAGCTGCTTGATTGGCGTTATCAGCAATACATAGATTGGGCCAACATTTAATTACCATTCTCGACCCAGTTTTCGAAAAAAGTTATATTGATTTATCCGTCCAACAGTCCAATATATGTTTTACACCAATAGGCCCATTATATATATATATATATATATATATATATGAAAAAGTTATATTGATTTATCCGTCCAACAGTCCAATATGTTTTACACCAATAGGCCCATTATATATATATATATATATATATATATATAAAACCATTACTGCCAGGAATCGGTCCAATGTATGGTTGCCATTTCAGCCCAGTGTCGAAAAAAAAGTTTTATTTATATATCGGCCCAACACAAGTTTTACATCATTTGGCCTGCTGATATAGACAGAATATTATGGTCAGGAATTGGTCCAGTGCATGGTTGCCGGTTTCCCTTAGTTCCGTTATCTGCCAGTGCTGGCCTGCCATTTCAGTGTTTGCTGGGTACGTGTCAATTCATGTAAATATGTACTGCAGTATCAGACCTATTCATAACCACTACAAAATCATCTCAGCCAGCATTGGTTATTTATCATACCATTAAAAGCAAAACTACATATCCGTTTTTCTTCTCTTTTTACAAGTTGAGAGGCCACCTTTGAATTACCTTGAAATGAGCTGAACATCGTTCATGTCTTCGTTGAATAGAATAGTGATATTCAGCACAGTACAAGGTGAATTAAAGGTGGTTTTGCAGCTTGAAAAACGTCTGGTATATACTGCACACATATTTCTACTGGACAGACTGCCAGACCTGTATAGGAACCAAATAGTTTGAAATAATAATAATAATAAACAGGTTTAGCACTGGAAAGGGGAAAAAGTACAAACTACACAAAATCAATATTTACTTTACCACAGTAATAACGACTAAAGAAAACACGGAGTTTTGCTAAGTCAAATTTGGTGTAAAGAGTGTAATTTGCCCTGCAAATATCGGGAAAGATACACATAAGTGGTACTGCGGGCGGTGGAAGAAAAGTCGGAAAAGTAAGGGGAAAATTCTGTGCAAATTCACTGTTTTGAATAATAATAATAATAATAATAATAATAATAACAATAAATAACCAATTGTTATTTAGAAAAGTTATAGTACAATGCATAATTTTCTAATTTTCTAATAAAAACAGAATATTTAAAATCATCGATTGACTAGCCATTTTTTGTTTCAGTGTTCTCTACCTAAAATTAAGTCAACATAAAAATTGCAAAATTTTTATATAGGCAAACATTAAACAAACAGCTGGAAACGGCATGATAAGGGTTTCACTATATAGACTTAATTCAGGTATATGCTAGCATTGGCAACAATATTCTGTTTCATTTCTTGTTTGCCAGAATTGGAATGGAAGAGTAATTTATGTATTAAGCCAATGCAGGTCACATGCGATTTGCCGCAAGCAGGCGGTACCAATCCTAATCTAGAATGAGCCGATATTGACCCAGTAACCCCATGTTATCAGGGAAGGCATCTGCTGCCAGATTTACTTTACCTTTTATGTTGTGAATGGTTACATTGTAACTCTGGATTTTACAATTCCATCGTGCTCTCCTCCCAGAGAGGAGTTTTTCTTGGAACATGCCCATGAGAGGCTTGTGGTATGTGTATAGGTGAATTTCGTATCCGTACACGAGGTTGTGAAATTTCTGTAGGGCAAATACTACCACTAGGGCTTCTAAGTCTGTTGTACAGTAATTTTTCTCTGCTCCTTTTATCTGTCTACTGGAAAAAGCAGTGGGTTGATATTTACTTCTTTTACCGTCTTGCATCAATACAGCACCTAAACTTTTGAGGGAAGCATCTGTGCAAATTATGAAGGTTTTTGTGAAATTAGGATAGGCCAAGCAAGGTGCACATGTAAGTTTATCTTTTAATTAATTAAATGCTATTTTTTGTTCCTCTATCCATTGACATACCACTTGATTTTTCAGTAGGAGAAATAAGGGTTCTGCTATGTGAGAGTTTTATAAACTCTCTGTAGTACCCTGCGAACCCTAAAAATTGTCTTACTTCATCCTGTTTGTGGGTTCAGGGAAATCTCTTACTGCTTGTACTTTGTCCCCAGAGCTGTGGATCCCCTCTGCGTCTAGTCCGTGGCCTATGAATATTATTTCCTTAACCCACCCCATCCCGACGTTTTCTGGGCAGTGGCACGCCCCAGTCCCGACTTTTTTGGACCTTTTTTTTTTTTTGGCTCAAACATCCGCTTTTGGCGAGAAACATCGAAAATTCATAGAGAAATCGCTCACCTGAGGTTTAAAATACTCGCTCCAGGTAGAAGTACGTCCTTACCTTACAGGGTTTTCTATCAGGCTGGCTGCAAAGAAAACTAGTTCAATGGGAGGATAACTCTTCTACACCACTCATAAACGGTATTTATTTATTCATTTGGTACGAATTTATATGTAGTACGAGAGTATATTGGTTTTCAAACGGTAATATAGGCATTATAAGCATTGTTTCACTCACTAAATCATCACCATTCCTGACCTTTTTTTGCCACATTACCTGGTCATCATTTCTGACTGCAATGTTTGTCCTCCACATTGTCATCGATTGGGGAATCACTCTGGCCCTGAATTTCGTACTGTGGCATGACATGGCTTTACTGGCCAGGTCACTGATAACAGGTGAAATGCTGAGAAAAGGTCATGCAGGGGGAGGAGGAGGTCATGCTGGGTAAGGCACTGTCCCTGCCTGGCATCTTGTAGAGGAAGGTGTCCTGTGTATATGTGCCAAAAATCACTCGCGAAAATTGAAAATTGTGCAAATTAGGGACCTTGCAATGTCCTTGCAATGTTGCCGCATTAATTTACGTCTCCGGGATATGAGTGCACATCATGTGAGGACGTGAACTCACGTCTCCGGGATGCGGTGGGTTAAAGCAAAACTTACATTTAGACAGCTAAATTTTTAAAACCTGCATTGGCTATCTTGTGTGGGAGCTGGTCTAAGGCTAGGCGCACACTGAGACACAGGCGACGCAGCACAGAACGGGGCAGAAATCCGCAGATGGTGATGAAAAATGAGAGCACACATATTGGGATGCAGGGGAGCACAGCACATGTGTAAGTATGTGTCCAGGAGGAAGGTGGTAAAATGTGTGAACTGCAGCATAGTGCCCCCGGAAACTACCTGACACCCCCACCAGGACCCCACAGAGGAGCTGCAGCCGAACTGTGAGACTCAGTGCAACAACGGCACAAGTCAGCCCGGGCCGTGCGCCCCTGACACGCAGCCGCCTCACCGTCACCTTAGCGGGAATCCAAAACTACCTTCGGGGAGAGGTACCGCCTTATCAGATCGGGGTGGAGCTGCCTATCCAGCTCCAAACAGCGCCCCTCAGGAGATGGCTGATAGCCGCTCCTGTCTTCAACAGGAGTGTGCCTATAGCCTCTCTGAAGGTGTCTTCTCCTTTGGGACGGCCAATAGCCGCACGCCCCTTGTAAGGGAATCAGTGTCTCACTGACCTGAGGGTAATCAGGAGATGGCCGATAGCATCTCCCACCTTCATCAGAGGGTGTTCTTCCAGGGACGGCCAATAGCCGCCCTACACCCCCTCCTGCAGGAGATGGCCGATAGCCGCTCCTCCCTCCGGCAGAAGGAGATGGCCTGTGGCGGCTCCCACCTTCGTAAGACGGCCAATAGCCGCTCCGAAGGTACTGCCCTCGAGTCGGCAGATAGCCACTCCTCCCTCCGGCAGAAGGAGACGACATGTGGCCACTCCTGCCTTCGTCAGACGGCCGATAGCCACTCCGAAGGTGCTGCCCCCAAGTCGGTCTATAGCCGTTCCTCCTCCTTCCTGCAGGAGACGGCCTGGAGCCGCTCCCACCTTCGTCAGACGGCCAATAGCTGCTCCGAAGGTGTCCAGAGGCACGCTGATTCCTCCACTCAGGCCACGGCCAATAGCCAGGCCTTGGCGCCTCATAGTCGTGCCCTTGGGCATCCACGGCCAATAGCTGGGCCCCACGGTCCGAGAGAGATGAGAGCAGTGTTACCGCCCCAACGTGAGACGAGTGCCCAGACTCCCAATGCAGAAGGATCCCAGAGAGGCCTTACAGCCTCCCCCGGCCTTTGCTTCCTACACGTGGCCCTGGAGCCCTGGAGAGGACCCACCTGACGGACCCTGATTCAGGTCGGTGCTGCAGCCCCTCCCTGATGGCGCTCCTTGACTCTGGGGGCCACAGTCCTAGGGTACTTCAGGCCCTCCCCAGGACTCCCGGGTGAGATCTCCCCACGCCCTGATTGCGGAAGACCTCCACCTTCGGCTGAGACTGAGCCAGAGATTTCTGGACCTGTTTGGCCCCAGCCCTGAGGGCCATACCCCTGTACCCAGCCCAGACAATACGGGCCCCTTCGCCACCTGCAGGCCTGGAGGAGAGAAGACGCCCCTGCGAGTTGTCCCGTGCCCTCTCGGCACACCCTTTCCTGGCGGTGCCCCTGTTCCAGCAGAATTGTCTCCGGCATGTCTCCCCGCCGCCCCCATTGTATAAGTGACTTATGTTAAGTGTGATGTTGCCCCAAATTTAGTGTAACAGTGATACAGTGACTTAGTATATGTCGGATAACAGGGCAAGTGTTCAGGAGAAGATAGCAGGAGAATACGCGATATCACGGGGTGGATTAATAAGGACGAATGTAGAGACTAAGTTCTGGTGAATCAGACTCACGAGTGACCCCCTGGTGTAAAATCAGTAAGACCCCCAACATGAGAGATTCTCCCTAGTAAAATATCCAAACGTCCTTTGCCACCAGGAACTAGTGAAGAGAAAGTGTTAATACTACCCTCCCACTTGTATTACCATAAACATAATGAGACTCTCAGTGCCTTCCACCCTCCCTTAATAAATCTCCTCTCAGCAGTCAGTGCATATGTAAAAACCTGGACTAGCAATATAATCAATTATCAAAATCCCCCTGCTACCAGAAAATACCAAGTCAGAATCTGTAACATCATTCCCACCTAATATTAGTATAACTATAATCAGACCCTCCGCACGTCACCCCTCGCTCACCCCCCCCATGTGAGACCCACTCCTACTCTCCCACGTGCACCACGACCCTGTATTCCAGGTAGACCTGTGCGCTAAATTTAGAGTGTTAGCTTCAATGTCTGTTAAGCTAGTATCCTGTAAGATACTGATTATCTAGTTAAGGTTTTATTATCCACCATATATTGTGTTGTACTATCTGCTGTTTTTGTCCTGTGTCTGATTGTGGTAATATACGTGTAAAGGTTATTGCCTGGAGTTTTTGTGTCCTACCTCTCTTTATTGCACTAAGCCCCGGTCTCGAAAGAGGACCCCGCTACACATTAGGTGTTCCAGGACCGAGGAGTTGGGCCTTTTTCACCTAGCATTACACTGGTGGACAGCGGTGGTTCTTGACCCGGGCATAAAAGAGGTAGTGAAGAAATATATGGCAAAGTGGCAACAAAACCACACGTGCAATTACCTAAGTTTGACCCCGACCAGTACGATATACGCACGTATCTGGCGATCATTAAACCCTTACTGGATATTGGCTTTGATAATGACCAGCAAAAAGTCGCACTATTGGGCAAAGCGGCGGCGAACATAACACCGAGTCGTCCCGGAGCTCACCATGCAGAACTTCACAAAGTTCGTCATTCAGACCGTCACCCCATCTGTAAGGAAGGTGGTGGCACTATCCCAACTGGATAGTCTAAAATTTGACGGGAATCTAGATGATACCCTAACTCAGGCAAGACGCCGAGTCACCGCTGCCTACCCAGAGGCAGATGAAGAGACCCGGGAACAACTCACGTTTCATACACTCTTCAGGATTCTCCTCGGTTTCATTAAAGAACATTTCATAATACATGAACCGACAGGAGACCTGGATAAAGATATCAATATAATGAGGCGCCTTCTAGTCGTCCATGCCACCCCTCAACTTATCGGCGAAATAAATCAATTCCCCATTAATCTCATCACCGTCAACCCGTGGGAATTTTCTCCGTGCTGCCACGAGTGCCTGATCCACGACATCCGTGAGCAGCTAAAAGCTGCCCGGCGCAGCCAAATGACACAAGGACGTCTACAAATCTCCCCACTATACGCTGATTGCCCCGAGCCTCAGGGAAAGAAAATACCTAGGAGAAAGCCCAAAAGGCACCCCCCCCACTGCCCCCGCATCCCATCGTAATGATGGGGGCCACCTCACATCTCCCCCAGTCTACGACAGGGGGAAACGTCATCTTTCCTTTTCCTCTCCTCTCACTATCTCTTCTGTTCTACCTTCCCCTATTCCAACCCTATTCCTAACCTTCCCACCCCACACACCACTATACCCCCTCAACACAAAGCCTGCCTCCCCCTTCACAGGCCTCCTAGGACCCTTGTCTCATCTTCCCCTAACCTACGTCCTAAAACCACCTCCCCCTGTCTACTGCCTTCCACCTACCACCCTGCACCACCCACCACCATCACTTCACCACCACTCGCCTTCCCCGCCAGCATGGTCAACTCATTCACCTTCCCTATCACACCCTCCTCCTCCTCATCCTCACCCACCTTCTTTTCCTCGCTCACCTCCCCTACCCCACCTTCAACCTCACCATCCCCACGGACCCCCAGCTCGTCCCCAATAACCTCACCAGATGCCTCGCCGCCCACCACACCCCGCACCCCACCACCCATCACTCTCTCATGAGCTCAGCCCCCTGCAACCACCTGCACCGCCCCATCCCTGAACATTCAGACAACACCACAAGGCCACATCTCCCCACCACCACTGGCTCCTTCTCCCCCCACACCTCACCCCACCTTTCCTCGCCTCTGATGACACACACCACCTGCCACACCCCACTCCTCAGCCCCTGCCAAGCAACCACGGTTTCAGCACCACCTGTCCGCCAGCACCCCCACACCTGCACCATCCCCTGGCTTCGCACCCACTGCCCACCCCACACCACGAGCACAGAACCCTGCTACCGTCCAAACCACCCCACCACCAAATACCGGGATGGAGCCACAAGACCGCACTCCCTCCTCGCCACCTACACTACAAGCCACCTCACCTGCCACCTCACCACCACTACTGATCCCCAGTGCCAGATCACCCTCACACCCCCACACCCCACCCACCTCAAGCCCCACCGCCTCGCCCACGCCCACCATCGGAGTGCCGCCCGAAACTACCCTGCCCTGGCGCACCACTTCCACCACCACGCCGCATCACACCTCACCTGACAGCTCACCTGCACCACCAACACCCGGCCACTCCTCCACCTCCTCACCACCTGCCACCTTCTCTCCCTGCGCCGCGTGTCCCGCCCATACCCACGCACCACGTCCACCCAACACACCCTCACCCCAGCTGTCACCCACCACCGCTACCGCAACTCCCAGCCCACCGTCTGCACCCCCCCCACCCCCACCTGCACCGCTCACAACCCCACAACACCACTACCCACTCACTCCACACCCCGCTCCCCACGCAGTGCTGCCTACACCCTTGCCACCCCACAGCCGCCCTTGCGCGGCCCACCACCACACACACACCAACCCCACACACCCATATCACCACCCACACCCACCCTCAAAGCAACCATCACAACTTCCGGTCACCTCTCCCGACCACCCGCCTTCGCCAGAGTTTCCAGCATTCAACATCACACCACACCAGCAGCGACAACCACCAAGATGAAAGTGCGACAGGCAGTATGGGCACCTACCCTCAGTAGAAACCGCCCGCTCCGAGGGCCACACCACCTACTCCACCTCCTCCACTCCTCCCTCACCATCTCCACGCTCCTCCTCACCTGTGACGCGGAGCAAGAGATGAACCACGCCACCACTGCCTGGCAGGCCCTTCTCAAGAACCTCCAGTCAGTTTACGCCACCCATGACACTCACGTTTATCACCTCCAATCACAGGGACGTGACTTTTTCCAGGAGGAAGGTGGTAAAATGTGTGAACTGCAGCATAGTGCCCCCGGAAACTACCTGACACCCCCACCAGGACCCCACAGAGGAGCTGCAGCCGAACTGTGAGACTCAATGCAACAACGGCACAAGTCAGCCCGGGCCGTGCGCCCCTATGACATGCAGCCGCCTCACCGTCGCCTGAGCAGGAATCCAACACTACCTTCAGGTAGAGGTACCGCCAGATCAGATCGGGGTGGAGCTGCCTATCCAGCTCCAAGCAGCGCCCCTCAGGAGACGGCTGATAGTCGCTCCCACCTTCAACAGGAGTGTGCCTATAGCCTCTCTGAAGGTATCTTCTCATTTGGGACGGCTGATATCCGCCCGCCTCTCGTAAGGGAATTGGTGTCTCGCCGAACTGAGGGTAATCAGGAGACGGCCGATAGCCGCTCCTGCCTTCGTCAGAAGGTGTTCTTCAGGGATGGCCAATAGCCGCCCTACACCCCCTCCTGCAGGAGATGGCCAATAGCCACTCTTCCCTCTGACAGAAGGAGACTGCCTGTGGCTGCTCCTGCCTTCATCAGACGGCCAATAGCCGCTCCGAAGGTGCTGCCCCCGAGTCAGCCTATAGCCGCTCCTCCCTCCGGCAGAAGGAGACGGCCTGTGGCCGCTCCCATCTTCATCAGACGGCCGATAGCCGCTCCGAAGGTGCTGCCCCCGAGTCGGCCTATAGTCGCTCCCCCTCCCTCTGGCAGAAGGAGACGGCCTGTGGCCACTCCCACTTTCGTTAGACGGCCGATAGCCGCTCTGAAGGTGTCCAGAGGTGTGCTGATTCCCCCACTCAGGCCATTGCCAATAGCTGGGCCTTGGCGCCTCATAGTCGCGCCCTTGGGAGCCACAGCCAATAGCCGGGACCCACGTCCCGAGGGAGGTGAAAGCAGTGTTACCGCCTCAGCGTGAGACAAGTGCTCGGATTCCTGATGCAGAAGGACCCCAGTGAGGCCCTACAGCCTCCCCCGGCCTCTGCTCCCTACGCCTGGCCCTGGAGAAGACCCACCTGATGGACCCTGATTCAGGACGGTGCCACAGCCCCTCCCTGACGGCGCCCCTTGACTCTGGGGGCCACAGTCCTAGGGTACTCCAGGCCCTCCCCAGGACGCCCAGGCAAGATCTCCCCACGCCCTGACGGCGGAAGACCTCCATCTCCGGCCGAGACCTGAGCCAGAGATTTCTGGACCTGTTTGGCCCCAGCCCTGAGGACCACATCCCTGTATCCAGCCTGGAGAATATAGTCTCCTTCGCCACCTGCAGCCCCAGATGAAAGAAGACGCCCCTGCGAGTCGTCCCGTGCCCTCTCGGCACGCCCTCCCCTGGCGGTGCCCCTGTTCCGGCAGAATTGTCACCGGCATGTCTCCCCGCCACCCCCACTGTATAAGTGACTTATGTTAAGTTTGATGATGCCCCAAAGTTAGTGTAACAGTGATACAGTGACTTAGTATATGTCGAATAACAGGGCAAGTGTTCAGGAGAAGATAGCAGGAGAATACGCGATATCACGGGGCAGATTAATAAGGACGAATGTAGAGACTAAGTTCTGGTGAATCAGACTCACGAGTGACGCCCTTGTGTAAAATCAGTAAGACCCCCAACACGAGAGATTCTCCCAAGTAAAATATCCAAACGTCCTTTGCTACCAGGAAATAGTGAAGAGAAAGTGTTAATACTACCCTCCTGCTTGTATTACCATAAACATAACGAGACTCTCAGTGCCTTCCACCCTCCCTTAATAAATCTCCTCTCAGCAGTCAGTGCGTATGTAAAAACCTGGACTAGCAATATAATCAATTATCAAAATCCCTCTGCTACCAGAAAATACTAAGTCAAAATCTGTAACATCAATTCCCACCTAATATTTGTATAACTATAATCAGACCCTCCGTGCGTCACCCCTCGCTCCCCCACCCCCACGGTGTGAGACTCACTCCTACTCTCCCCCGTGCACCGCGACCCTGTGTTCCAAGTAAACCTGTGCACTAAATTAAGAGTGTTAGCATCAGTGTCTGTTAAGCTAGTATCCTGTGAGTTACTGATTATCTAGTTAAGGTTTTATTATCCACCATATATTGTGTTGTACTATCTGCTGTTTTTGTCCTGTGTCTGACTGTGGTAATATATGTGTAAAGGTTATTGCCTGGAGTTTCTGTGTCCTACCTTTCTTTATTGCACTAAGCCCCGGTCTCGAAAGAGGATCCCGCTACACGTTAGGTGTTCTAGGACCGAGGAGTCAGGCCTTTTTCACCTAGCATTACATACTCTAAGCAACATATTTCCTATAATTGATATTTTTTCTCCTACGTAAAAGGTGGTAGTGATTGATTTTGTGGTCTCCGTGAATTTCATCTTTAACTCGATCATACCAATAACTGGTATTTCTTTACCATCCACAGTGTATAAATTAAAGTCTGAGTTTTCCAAAAATTTCAATTTTCTTCTATTTCTAAAAATTCTTTGTAACTCATTTTGCATTATTAAATTCACTGGTGAGCCTGAATTTAAAAATAATGAAATCTCTTCCTCCTCACATACAGGAGAAACGAAAATGCTTTCATTTCCAAAGAGATTTCCTATGTTGACTGTTTCTTTATTTGGGTGTTTTATGTGTCGTCGTCTTTTGTGCTGGTACGACTTTCCCCCGACCTATAGATGGATACCAGTTTTTCTATTGTGTTACAGTCTGAGGTCCAGTGACCGGAAGTTTTGTGGTGCCTGCAATAAGGTTCAAACCCTTTTGCCTTATGCCTGTCCTCTTTATTCTTAATGTAACACTCAAATTTTGTGTAACCAGGATTTAAGCAATAGTAACATAGCGTGTTACTTCAGTTCAGCCTACGAGGTGATCTTCCACATGCCGACCGATGTCTACTGGGACTTCGGCCGTACTTTTATAGCGCCCTGTTACCTGGTGTGCGGGAAAGAGTCCTTGAGCTAACTTGACTGTGTGTTTGTGAATCGGACGATATTGTCTCTGGTCCTTGCCATGGACATGACTTATTTATCCCTGCTACAATTTCTATCACCTTGATCCCTGTCCTGTTGGCCTGTGGTGTGTCAGTCACGCCAGCTTTGCTGCAATTTAAATCCACTTCATAAATGAAATCAAGTAAACACATCCCTGGATTACGAAGTATATGGGATTGTTTGGGCGATGTTTAACTCCCTGTCAGGCAATTTGCATACGGCTGATATGTAGCCAGTGATGTCAACGACATACGCTGGTGACATATTACCATCATGTGTGACCCAGTTTGAGTTTTCTAGGCTAGACAACAAGGTTTTCTTAATAGTGGAAATATCTGCTTGTTCTTTTGTCTCTGATGGTGTTTCGGAATTTATTTTTTGTTGAACGTTTTCTGGTTTTTGTGTCAGGGTATTTGTCGCTGCTAATGCTGATCCTTCAGGCACTAATTTTGGTACTTTTCTTAGCATACTGGGATTACACACTAAGTTACATTCTACATTTCTCTTGATTGCTCATAAACTTAAAATTATAAAACACATATGTCATTGTGAATTGTGTAACTCTCTCACTGTGTAGATGGTAATATACCCCTGGGGGTAGGGGGTAGCGGGGTTTTTCAAGAATGCTCCCCCAGTATCCCTGCCTGTCGTAAAAGGCGACTAAAAGGGTTGGCGGAGGTTTAGTGCCCCTCCCCGGAAAACAACTAAAAAAAAAAAAATAAACCTCGGACAAGGACTGACCAAGCGATGACGACCAAGGACCGGACAGAGGACATGGTTATCGGAACGTGGAATGTAAGGGGAGCGAATGATGAGGTGAAAGAGAGAGAGAGATTGTCCAGGTGTTTGAGGGTGCGAAAGTGGATGTATGTGGAATAACTGAAACAAAATGGAGAGAAGAAAGTGTGAGAGAATGGGAGTATGGATGGGGTATATAAGCAGGAGTAGGTGAGAATGAGAGGGAAAAGGAAGGAGTATGTATAGTTGTGAGTAAAAGATGGAAGAAGAGCATAAGACAGTATGGATCAGTTGGGTCAAGGATTGTGTGGGTAAAGTTGAAAGTTGGAATACAAATGTGGGCGACTGTGTGTGTGTATGCGCCAACACAAGATCGTGCCTGAAGAGTGAGAGAAGAGTTCTGGACAAATGTAGAAGTGTTCATGGAAAAGTTTGGAAGGAATGAGAGAGTGTTTTTGATTGGTGATATGAATGGTAAAGTTGGGAATGTGAAGGTGGATGGAATAGTTGGTGAGTGGGGTGTGCCTGCTGAGATAGATGAGAATGGGAGTGCGTTAGTGGACATTTGCGCTGCGAGGGGGTTGGTGATAGCCAATACCCTCTTCAGGCATAAAATGATCCACAGGTATACATGACGAGTGATGAGAAGGGTGGGTGGTGAACTGAATGAAAGGAAGGCAATGATTGATTATGTGTGTGTGGATGAAAGGATGCGAAGATGTGTAATGGATGCAAGAGCGTATAGAGGTTGGGGGAGTGGACTTTCTGACCACTACTTGGTGGTGGCCAGAATTAGAATTCAAGTAAGATGGAGGAATAGAAGAAGAGAAAGACGAGAGGAAGGAGTAGTTGCAAGGAGAATGGAAAGGTTACAAGAGGATGAGAAAAAGGCAGAGTATAAGAGAGAAGTGGAGGAACGATTTGGCAAATATAAACTGGAGCAGATGGGAGACGTGGAAGGTGTGTGTAGGATATTTACAGAAGAAATATGTGCAGCATGTGATGTGGTGTGTGGAAGGAAGAGAAGACGGAGGGGGGTGCAGGGAACAGCGTGGTGGACTGAAGAGGTGAGACAGGCTGTGGCACAAAAGAAGAAAGCATACAATGAATGGATGAGAAATAGGGGCGTGGAAGAAGTTGAGAGGTGGAAGAGAGAGTTATATGTAGAGAGAAAGAGAGAGGTGAAAAGATTAGTAAGAGAGAGTAAGAAGAGAGTGGATGAGGAATTTGGAAGGAATTTGAGTGTAAAGTGGAGGGACTGTAAGAAAATGTTCTGGAAAGAGGTAAAAAGAGTAAGACAGGGTGGAAGTGAAGTTAGTAAGGGAGTGAAAGATAAAAATGGTAGATTACTAGTGGAGAAGGGAGAAAAAGTGAGCAGATGGAGAGAACACTTTAAGGAATTGTTGAACATAGAGGATGGAAGTAATGCGAGTATAAGTGGCTGGGGAATGGCTGGGAGAAGGAGGGAGGTGAGAAGACAGGATGAAATCAGTAGGATAGAAGTTGTGGAAGCAACGAAGAAAGTTAAATCAGGGAAAGCCCCAGGAATTGATGGAGTGTGTGGTGAAATGCTGAACCCTGGGGGAGAGATAGAAGTAGAATGGATGTGGAAGATGTGCAGATTGGCCTGGGAGGAAGGTAGAGTCCCAGAGGATTGGAAGTCAGGTATAATTATTCCCTTGTACAAAGGAAAAGGGGAAAAAGAAGTGTGTGGTAATCATAGGGGCATTTGTCTTCTTAGTATAATAGGAAAAGTGTATGGTAGGATACTTATTGACAGAGTTAGAGAAAGAACAGAGAAATTAGTTGGAGAAGAACGGGGAGGCTTTAGGAAGGGAAGAGGTTGTGTAGATCAGATATTCATTCTTAGATCTTTAGTGGAAAAGTTTCTAGAGAAGGGAAAGAAGTTGTATGCGGCTTTCATGGATTTGGAGAAAGCATATGACACGGTGGATAGACAAGGATTGTGGAAAGTGTTAAGAATATATGGAGTAGATGGGAAGTTGTTGAATGCTGTGAAGAGTATGTACGATGGTGCGAAGGCTGCAGTGCGTGTGGATGGTGAACTAAGTGAATTTTTCTCTTTGAAAGTTGGGTTGAAACAAGGATGTGTCATGTCTCCATGGTTGTTCAATCTGTACATGGATGGGGTAATAAAAGAGGTACAAGGTAGGGTAGTGGATGTTGGAGTGGCCCTGGTGAGAGAGGATAGTGTTTGGAAACTCCCTGTACTGTTGTTTGCAGATGATACTGTGTTGTTGAGTGAAGACGAAGGAGAGCTGCAAGGCTTGGTGGATGAGTTTGGGAGAGTGTGTAAGAAACGGAATCTAAAGGTGAATGTAGGGAAGAGTAAAGTGATGGTCTTTGAGAGAGGTGAAGTCAGTGAATGTACAGCGAGGTTGGATGGTGAGGAATTGGAAAATGTGAGTACGTTTAAGTACTTGGGTAGTGTGATGAGTAAGGATGGAGGTTTGGAGGGTGAAGTGCTTGAAAGGGTACAGCAGGGAAGAAAGGTTGCTGGTTCTTTGAAAGCAGTGATAAGAAACAGGGAAGTGAGCATGGAAGTGAAAAAGTTACTACATGACAGTATTGTCATACCAACTCTAACGTACGGAAGTGAAGCTTGGACGTTGTTGGAAGGACACAAGTCAAGAGTGAGAGCAGTGGAAATGAGTTATTTAAGAGAAGCCTGTGGAGTCACATGGAGAGACAGGCTGATGAATGAGGATATAAAGGAGCGTTGTGGTGTGGATGTGGATGTGATAGGAAGCGTTATGAGGAACACACTGAGGTGGTTTGGCCATGTGGAGAGGATGGAGTGTGAAAGACTGACGAAGAGAGTGTATGTGAGTGAGGTGGAGGGGGGAAGAGGGAGGGGGAGGCCGAGGATGAGATGCAGGGATGGGGTGGAGAGGTATATGAGTGAGGGGGGTGTGAGTTGGGAGCAGGGCAGTGAAATGGCGGGGGACAGGGCGACTTGGAGGCGACTTGTTTGTGGCCACCCCAAATGGGATTGAGGCGTCTGGCAATATATATATATATATATATATATATATATATATATATATATATATATATATATATATATATATATATATATATATATATATATATATATATATATATATATATATATATATATATATATATATATATATATATATATATATATATATCCCATTGGAGCTCAGTGTCCAGAGTATTGGACAGAACTGGGATTTCTCAAGTCCTTATTAAGTAGGGAACCCCCGGGTAGGGACCTATGAGCTTCGCGACAATGAGCCGATAGGCAGAGGGCAGTACGCTTAGTGCCCTCCCAGTGCAGTGCCTCGCCCAGCACCCCTGGGATCCAATGGGATATATATATATATATATATATATAAGCCTCTGTGGTACAGTGGTAAAGCGTGCATTTTCGTACACTGAAGAACGAGGGTTCGCGCCCCGCCAGGGTAATATGCTTTGGGAGCGTTCTTCAGGCCACGTACTGCATTGGCAGACACAAGGGGTGCTGTGGTTGAACCAGTGTTGGATTCTCTAAAGTATGCTTGCACCCAGTCAGCTTGCGTGGGCCGATTACACTTGGTTCACAGACTACACACACATCCAAAGCCACTCCAACACTACAGTTATACTTACAAGCACTTCTTACCCTACATACAATCTCTGCCAGACAGCCTAAGCCATTTATTGGAGATACATTGGCTGTATCTCCCCACTTCGGTCGGGTTAGGCCGGTCCTGCAGTGGGCATTCAAACAGCTGATGAGATGCCTAACCCAGGGCTCCTACGCTCCTCATAGGGCAATGTAGGATTGGATGATGGATATATATATATATATATATATATATATATATATATATATATATATATATATATATATATATATATTTGCTTGGTTCGTTAACTAAGTGTTCGTATATTATGGATAGTTATGTAAGTGATGAAGTGTTAACTAAGACAATCTGGATTAGAATAAATCAACTCACTAGAACAGCAGAGGAGATAGAGTCGTGGTGTGAGGTTTGGTGAGTGAGGTGCTGGACAGCATCGTTTGGTCATCACAACTGGGGTCAAGACACTCGCTCGCCTCTCTCAGGTGATGGAGATGATGGTGGTGGGGAAAAGTGGTGGGGTTGTGAAGTAGGTGGTGGAGGTTCAGCTGTGCTCTGCTTTACTCAGGTGTCAATTCACTCACTTTCTTTGTTTCTTTTTCTTTTGTTTGATTTTCTTAACTTGTTGAGATTAACTTGTAGGCTTGTAGAGTTGTTGATAGACGTAATTTATCGCTGAAAATGTTTCTCGTAATCATCGAGTTGTGGTTGAGGTGGTTAGGCGCGATTAGGGACGAAGTTAAGATGCATAGATGCTCCGCCAGCTCTTGCTCTCTGCTTTGCTTGTTTGTTTTTGATTGATTGTTTCTTGTTACTTGTGACTGCATGAAGTCCAAATTCAATGTAGTCGGTTCGTTTACCGCTGTTGTTTACCGTTGTAGCGGTTCAGGAGAGTAGTCTGCTGCGTATAAACTCATTAGGTGTGGCTTGATTTTAATCGTAGATTATTTTTATTGTAATATGTACGTTGGTTGTTGATGTGCATAGTTTATCGTCGTATAAACTCGTAAGGCGTAGTTTGATTGTAGTCGGTTCGTTTTTACCACTAGCCACCAATGTAAGTAGACGTAACCGAGGAGTGTAATTATACAGAGAAGGTTATCTGGTTGTATCGTCGATGGGAGTGGCACCAGGAGAGAGAGAGTAATGGTTAGTTGTTGTAGATGTCAGGATAGGCCTTCTTTGTTCCGTTATTCTCTTCGTATTTTAAGTGGGATGATGAAATAGGCAGATTTGGGTCGATGGAGTTTATTGTGAGACAGTCATATGAATAAAAGTTCAGAGCTTGGCATGACCCGTGTAGCCTACGGTTAGTAACAGTTTCTGCTATCTGCAGTCCTACTTTACTGTCACTCTCCTACTCCCTATCGCTCTCTGGGGATCTCTCCCACTCTCTGATGATCTCTCTCTTATTCTCTCCCCTCTCTAACTTACCTACATGTGATACTGGACTTATTCCCACCTCTAGCTTCCGGCTGAAGTGTGTGGGCATACGTGTGCATACGTTTGTGTGTGTGTGTGTGTGTGTGTGTGTGTGTGTGTGTGTGTGTGTGTGAGTCATGTTTCCAGCACATGATCAGAGGTGTTTGGCATTCTTGATTAGTCTAGGCAAGGGGGATTTGTAGTTGTCTCCTGGAGAACTGACATAACTGTTTTACATATCGATACCTATACCTATATAGTTTCATACCGTAGTTACATATAGTATTGTGTTATAACATATTATGCCTACAAAGAAAGGTCCGCCCAGTATTCACCTCATCTACTTCCCACTTTCCTCTTCTTGCTAGTATTTCTATGATGTAAGAAGCTTAGTATTTATCTCATTTCTAACTTTTTTTTTTGAAGCGTCAGGAAGGAATGTGACCGACATGGCTAAGTTGTGAAGCAGACCCAGTGCAATACTAGGTGGTCTTCTGTCATTTACTTTATTTGCAAAGTATAAAGTTCTCATAAATTACCTGGAAACTATATCGAAAGGTTATGAAACCAAATGAGGCTAACCATTATTATTCAGGCGGATATGAAGGGTTTTCACCCTTTGAACCCAATGATGTATTTTTCCACTTTATTCTTGTTGCCATCAATCAGTTTTATTCAGTTAAGCAGAACACCGAAGAAGTGAAGAAGGTAAAAAATCCCTCAAATTGTGTACAATTGTTTGGAGAGTAATGAAAAATAAAAATGTGTTATCAGATTCAAGTGGTTCACAGCTTCAGTCCAATGACTTAGGTTATTGATGTATTCTTGCCACCACCGTACGATTTTCATCTTTAGAGATATCTCGTGTAGTGAAAGCATAAGTGAAGGGTATAATTATCTTGTCTTCCCATTTCAGTCTCTCAAAAGCTGAATAAAATAGTAGTTGCCTAGAGATGACAAGAAATAATGAGAAATACGCCAAAGGATACAAGGAATTAATCTGGCTTCACTAGTGTCTCAGGCATGTAAAAGGATACTGACTACAACTGTACATTCACCGTCGCCAGGGCCAGTATTTATTAATTCTTAACACCATCAGTCCGATGGCGTGTGGTACTGATTTATTCTTCCTACTTCTAGACCATCTTATTCATGCTTAGGAAGGCGTGCTATAGTGAGGGGATAAATGAAGGATAATATGTGAAGTTTGTGCTTAGCTTGGTGAAACTGATAAGAGAAGGCAGCAGTAATATGAGATATATGTTATCGGATTCAGGGGATTCTACAGTGTAAAAGATTGCCATAATTCAATAACCGACAGATAAATCCTTTATATTTTTACTGTATGTCAGTCTTGCTAGACCCAGTGTAAATCTGACACTGATAACGCCCATGAGCCTTAACATAAAAAAGTTATTCTGAAACAGAGGTTTTACCTCTTTATATAGTTTTAATCTTCGAATTCGTGTATACCAAAACCGCCCCAAAGTAGTTCCAACTTAAAGATAATGAACTGAGATTAAGAAAACAGCTTAAATCTCCATTTTTTTTTTTTTTCATTCTTAAAACAACCTACCTCTGAAATGATATTACCATTTAGGCCTACCCTGATTTTCTCTTAAGGTGGTTTCACTCTCCTGCAGGTATGATATTTCTCCGAATCTTTATACCTTTCCAACTCCCGCAGGTATGAGTGAGTTGGTAGATTTTATACAGGGGTGGGTCGAACACACGCAGCAGCATTAATATATCAAAATCTTTGGAACCTGTGAATAGAGGGACTTTTTAAAAAGAAGTGCAACATACATAAAACACAATGTTATAATGCATGGAGATAAGTTATTACACCCGCGTTCAAGAACCAGGAGTGGGTATTGTGCTTGATTGGCGTGCTTGTTCTTACCTAATTGTATCCTTACTGGAATGAGTCAAGCTCGTACTGTCCCGTGTATTAAACCATATTTATCGTACATATCCTTAAATTTATGAATTGTTTTGGCACACACTATTTCATTTGGTAGTGCATTCCACTGATCAATTGCTCTATTTGGGAGATTAAATTTCCTTACGTTTTTATCACCTCTCTTTTTATGCAGTCTTTTGCAGTGTCCTCTTGCTGATGTATCCCCATAGGTTATGCTATCATTTATGTCTATTTTCTCCTTCCCTGATATGCATTTATATATCATAATCAGGTTTCCTCTTTTCCTTCTCTCCTGTAGTGTAGGCAGATTCAGTTTCTCTACTCTTTCTTCGTAGCTTAGATCCCTTAAGCTTGGTACCCATCTTGTAGCGGCCCTTTGAACTTTTTCAATCTTATCTATTTGTTTTTTGAGATGAGGACTCCAGACTACTGATGCATACTCCAAGGTTGGTCTGATGAATGATGTTATTATCTTTCTTGGAATGCTTCATTTACGTATGTGAATGCTATTCTCATATTTGCAAGCAGTATATACATGTTCCGTACCTTCTCACTGATGTGGTCAGCCGGAGATTGTCTATTATTAATAATTACACCTAGGTCCTTCTCTCTTTCTGATGTGTGTAGAGTTTTATATCCAAACTTATAATCCCAATCAGGTCTTTTTCCACTTTTACCAAACTTGATTACATGACACTTGTCCACATTGAATTCCATTTGGGATGTATTGCTCCATTCATGCTATTTAATTCTTCTTGTAGCTCTTTACAAGGGTCTGCATTAGTAATTGACCTTTATATTTTTGCATCATAGGCAAACATATTTAGATAGCTTTCATTTCCAATGCTGCTATCTATATCATTTATATACACTAAAAACTTGATTGGTGCCAGCACTGAGCCCTATGGAACTCAGCTAGTCACTTCTCTCCATGATGAGTAAATTCCCCTTAGTACTGTTCTCATTTCTCTTTTTTTGAGAAAATCTTGCATCCAACAATACAGTTTGCCTCGAATTCCTCCTTGATGGTAGTTTCCATAAAAGCCTATGGTGCAGTACTCTGTCAAATGCTTCCTTGAAATCTAAATAGATACTGTCCACCCATCCTTCTCTTTTCTGTAATGTTTCTGTTACTCTATCACAGTAGCTCAACAGATTAGTAGCACAAGATTTTCCTTTTCTGAAACCAAACTGTCTTTCTGTTATCATATTGTGTTCTTCTAGATGATTTACCCAAGTTTTTCTTATCAGTTTTCTAATACCTTGCTTACAACACTGGTTAGTGATACTGGTCGGTAGTTGAGTGGATTTTGTCTATTTCCATTCTTGAATAAGGGAACAATGTTTGCTTTCTTCCAAATGTCAGGTAGTTTTACCTTGTCCCAAGGATTCCTTGAAAATTAAAAATAATGGTTTACTTACCTCCTTTGCACAATCATGTAGCACCCAGCATGAAAATTCATCAGGACCATTTGCTTTTCCTTTGTCTAATTTACTTAGCTCCTCCTGTATTTCTTTTTCTGATATTTGTATATCTGGTAATACGTGTGGGCATGCCTGTTCCATATCATCCCTTTCATAATTATTTTCTTCTGTAAAAACTGACTGGAAATTCTTGTTTAGTGCTTCACAAATCTTTCTCTTGTGTAGTTGATCCCCTCATCCGTAATGGATTGTATTTTATCTTTTACTTTGATTTTGCTTCTGATGTAGCTGTAAAATAGCTTCGGTTGGCTTTTATTTATGATATCCTCCTCAAACTGTTTTTGGGCTTCCCTCCTTATTCTTGTATAATCGTTTCTTGCCTGTTTATAGTTGTTATATGCCCTCTCACTATTGTGTCTTCTGTATCTATTCAACAACATACCTCTTTTTTCTTTTGATTTTTTACATTCTGTACTGAATCATTTCTCTATTTTCTTTTCTGCTTCTTTGTGCGGTGGAATGTACTTCTGGACTCCTATTTCATAAACTTCATAGAATTTTTTATATATAGCATTTAGATCTTGTCCTCTAAGCTCCTTTTCCCAATCACTTTCTAAGAAGTACTTTAGGTCATGATAGTTTCCCTGTTTATAATTTACATTGCTGTTAACTATGTCATATGCAAGCCTGAAGTTGCAATTTAGTAATGCATGGTCGCTTTTGCCAAATGGAGGGTGATACATTAAAATGTCAATATCATTTTCTTGCCTAGTAATTATAAGTTCTAGCACTGAGGGTGCATCGAGTCCTCTTTTTCTGGTGCTTTCCCTTACATGTTGTGTTAGGAAAAACTCCTGCACGAGATCCAGGAGCTTTTGGTCCCAACAGTTTTCTTGGCTTATTATATCTAGAGCATTCCAATTTATACTTGTATTAAAATCTCCAGTTAGTATAATTCTTTCCGATTTCTCTTCCATTCTATGTAGTAATGCTCTTTAACTCTGAAATGTACTCAATGCCAGATCCTCATATTCGTCTCTTTCCCATGTGTTTGATCTGGGTGGCACGTACAAATTGGCTACAGTTACTTTCCCTTCAGATGTATTGATCTCTACTGCAATCAGTTCTACTTGTGAGGGTATATCTAGTTCTATTTCTTTGACTTTTAGATTTTTCTTTGTTAATATTATAATTCCTCCTCCTTTTTTTAAGTTCCTATCTCTTCTCCACATATTGTATTCCTCTACGTTTAGGAAGTTATTTGATATCCCTGATGTTAATTTTGTTTCAGTTAGGCATATTATATGTGGTTCATTTTCTCTGATATAATCATTCATCTCTAATAATTTAGATACGATTCCAGCCACATTTGAGTGCATCAACTTAATCATCTTATTTACATACTTGTCATGATTTGGTTTTACTACCTTCTTCCTTTTTAATCCCTCCTGTTTATGTACCACTTTCGAACCTGCAATCCGATTACTTTGTAAAAAAAAAAAAAAATGTATTCTTCTCCTCCTCTGATCTTCCCTAGTTCTTTGTTTTTGCTTCCTCCCTCTTCTTTTTTAGTAATTCCAGCTCTTCTTGAGTTAGACATTTTTTTATCTATATATTTTTGAAATCCTCTTTTTCCATGAGTTTCTTTGCATTTTTTATTATCTCCTCCACAGTGTTTACACTCTGGAAGGTTACCTTTAGGGGCCTCGACTTATATCTCTCGTATTTCCCAAACCTTTTGTGTTCCTCTGTCTTCATTACAAATTTCCTCTGATACTTCCTTCAATATGCTCATTACATTTGCCATCTTCTTTTAGTCTCTCAAGATCTTGTTTCTTCCTCTTCTATACCAGTGATTACTATAGATTCTTTTATATCTATTGAATCTCTGACCAATTTAGGGTAGCTTTGGATTATTCTTTTCACTTCCTTTTTGAAACAGGGATGTGTCATGGCTCCATGGTTGTTCAATCTGTACATGGATGGGGTAATAAAAGAGGTACAAGGTAGGGTAGTGGATGTTGGAGTGGCCCTGGTGTGAGAGGGTAGAGTTTGGAAACTCCCTGTACTGTTGTTTGCAGATGATACTGTGTTGTTGAGTGAAGACGGAGAGCTGCAAGGCTTGGTGGATGAGTTTGGGAGTGTGTATGAAACGGAATCTAAAGATGAATGTAGGTAAGAGTAAAGTGATGGTCTTTGAGAGAGGTGAAGTCAGTGAATGTACAGCGAGGCTGGATGGTGAGGAATTGGAAAATGTGAGTACGTTTAAGCACTTGGGTAGTGTGATGAGTAAGGATGGAGATTTGGAGGGTGAAGTGCTTGAAAGGATACAGCAGGAAAAAAAGGTTGCGGGTTCCTTGAAAGCAGTGATAAGAAACAGGGAAGTGAGCATGGAAGTGAAAAAGTTACTGCATGCCAGTATTGTGATACCAACTCTAACGTATGGAAGTGAAGCTTGGACGTTGCTGGAAAGACACAAGTCAAGAGTGAGAGCAGTGGAAATGAGTTATTTAAGAGGAGCCTGTGGAGTCACATGGAGAGGCAGGCTGACAAATGAGGATATAAAGAAGCATTGTGGTGTGGATGTGGATGTGATAGGAAGCGTTAGGAGGAATACACTGAGGTGGTTTGGCCATGTGGAGACGATGGAGGGTGAAAGACTGACAAAGAGAGTGTATGTGAGTGAGGTGGAGGGGGGAAGAGGGAGGGGGAGGCCGAGGATGAGATGGAGGGATTGGGTGGAGAGGTATATGAGAGAGGGGTGTGTGAGTTGGGAGCGGGGCAGTGAAATGGCAGGGGACAAGGCGACGTGGAGGCGATTTGTTTGTGGCCATCCCGAACGGGATTGAGGCGTCTGGCAATAGATAGATAGATAGAATAGACTTCCTTTTTAATGTTTTTTTCTTCCACCCGTGTTTCTAAGTCTTTCTTTACTTTCACCATTTCAGCATCTGTAGTTTCCACATCATTTTTGTAGCTTTGCACCACTTCATTCACCTGTGTTATCTTCTCCTCAGTATCACTTTTCTGAGCTCTCAGATTGCTTGCTTGCCTTATTATCTCTGTATCATTTCTGAACTCTTCTATAATACTCACGTGGTTGACTACTGTACCTGCCATTTCACTAATTTTCCTCCTAAGTGAACCCGTCTCTGCTGTCAGATCATCTATTGTTGTGTCTTTCTTGCTGACTTCTTTTCCTAATTTTTCTATTTCTTTCTTCTGTCAGTGCAACTGTTTCTTAATTTCATCAATTTCATTCTGAAAAGCCATCTCTATTCTGCTTACTCGTTCCACCAGTTTATTGTTAGTCTCCATTTCAACCAGTTCTTGGTAGAAATCATCATCCTGCTTTCTGCATTAATCTCTTTTCTATTCCAAATTTGCATTACTAAAGTAGGCCATCATGCAGTACCAAGAGCACAGATTCTACTTAGACTAAACAACTGATCACCTGATCTTGCGCATTTTTGCGCTACTTTGTTTTCCTTACCATCTGAACAACAGTCCTACTTATGACTTCTTCTGTGTGTGTGTGTGTGTGTGTGTGTGTGTGTGTGTGTGTGTGTGTGTGTGTGTAAGCAAAATAGCATTAATTTTGTATTGGATATTAGCTAATGATAGTGAAAGGGTTGGAGTGGGCCTTGAACCTAACGTAGTTATTTTTAAAATAATGTCAAAGGTCAAAGTCACAGACCTGGGTTAAAGTTCAACATATCACTGGCAAATCAAACACTATTTATCCAGTTTGCACAAAACCTGGGGGAAGGCTTGCAAGAAAGGCAAGAACGAAAGAATTCAGCTTTTAAGAAACAGTCCAACAAACGTGATGGAAGAGTTGGGGATCACACCAGGAGTTGACAATGTTTTTAAGAACGGTTGGTTAAAGGTCAAAGTCGCATAGCCCAGTCAACTTAACCGCTTTTTAGTAGATGCTGATAATATTTTGTAGAAGCATTTAGAGTATTGCAAAGGTTATGGCACTGAGTTTTGAGAACAGTCAGTCAAAAGTCAAGGTTACTGGGAAAAAGACAAAGGCTAAGGTCACAAGACATGGGTCAGCCCAAAACAATCGTGATGTGCTTTGAACCAAACATGGTGAAAGGGTTAACGGTTAACCACTGATAAATTTGTGGCCGCAGCTGTTGCACTGAGTGCTCTTTCATGTGAGAAGGCTTTTGGTAAAGCACCAAAAGAAGCGGGAAGAAGTTTAATTTGATTTCCCCAAGGCCCCCCAAATGACACACTCCTTCACGTGTTACAGCTTCCGAGCTGGTTTTCAACCTTCATATAAAATATATATGAAGGCTATCTCACTCAGGACTGGTGTTATATATATATATATATATATATATATATATATATATATATATATATATATATATATATATATATTGTAGAGACCTCATTTCACCGTGAAGATATGTATGCAAACTAACCACAGGAGAAATGAAAGGAGCGACAGTGAGTACTTTAGTATATTACATCTTCAGACAGAGTGAGACAGAAACGTAAAGGGTAGAGTTTTATGCACACCCGCAGCAGGTAGTGGCACACAGAACAATGGATGACCTGAATTTTTACCTACGGCTCAACTTATGGTCACCTGGAGCAGGGAGTGGAACACAACAAAGGATGACCTGAATCTAAAAATGCACGTGACAAAGGAGGAGGGAATAGGAGGGGAGGAAAGGGGAGTGGGAGGGAGGGGGAAGGGGGAGGGGAGGAGGGGAAGGGGGAAGGGGAGAGGGGGGAGGGGGGAGTGGATAAATACTGCTGCTTAAGACCTATGGTCCGTCTACTTTATGAAGAGCGTTTGGGCGTTGTCCCTCTTGGGGAGTCCCCGTCCCACAGTGTTGCCATACTTTGTACTAGGCAACTTAATCGGATTAGAATAAAGGCGCTAATGACAACTCTTCCTCCCAGCACACCACTCTCCTCTCTCTTTCTCTCTCTCTCTCTCTGCATATAGAAATTACATTTTTTATAGATTTATTTCTATAAAAAGTCTATACACTTTTATGAATTTTTAGAATTTGAGGAAAAGCCTCCAGACTGACTGTCTGTCTGTCTTGTTGCGCTCTTATTCATTCCCTTTCTCCATGACCTTTCCCCCTACTCTCTGTTTCTGTCTGTCTGTCTGTCTGTCTCTGTTTGTCTGTCTGTCTGTCTGTCTGTCTCTCTCTCTCTCTAACATTATTTTTTATTATGACTGTGATTTTCTCCTTAAAATGTGATGTTTATTTGTGGTTTATAACAGCTTTTGAGGGAACAATTATAGGTCCTCTGTTTGCCTTCTCTTCTAAAAAATACTTATTTACGTTGTAAATAAGTTCTTTTTCTCTACTGTGGAGAACACGAGAGCGAGTAGCAGGAGTAAGAGCATCCATCTCAGGTGGCGGCCAGAGTGGAAATGACCTGAATTAACACGGTCACTCTACCCTTACAACCGTGGCAACGTTGGAAAGCAACGTTGCCAAGCGTTGTGGTATTTATAAAAAGTAATTGTTATTAAAAGAAAAAAAAGAGGCATTTATAACACTATATAACCTTATTAAAGAATTAAATTTATATATATATATATATATATATATATATATATATATATATATATATATATATATATATATATACTGTAAATAAACTTCATCTAGAAGTAGTAAATAGCTGACATGAAACGGGGAGGTGTACATGTTTGGCAGAGAGGCGGCCTAGGATATTCCCAAGAGGGACAACGCCCAAACGCTCTTCATAAAATAGACGGACCATAGAGGATTAATTCTTGGTGTGTCCCACACAGGTGTGACTACACCACCAGGAGATGACAGGGAACAATCACGTGTTAGTCTGGGGGATACTGCTTTAAAATTAATTCAGTTAACAATTTATCACACTTAAAATGGCCATAGCTCATGTTTACATTCTTTTCATACGTGCCAGAAATTAGACAATATTCTATTACATTCCTTTCATCTAAGCTTTTTGATCTTGCTAGAATCTTGGAGCCTGTCCAGTCAATATGGTGATCACTGGATGCTTTGTGCTGAAATAAACCACTACTCTGTTGGGCTGTCCTTACACTGTATTTATGTTGTGAGATTCTAGTTTCCAAATCTTTTCCAGATTGTCCTATGTAAAATTTGTTACAGCTTTTACACAGGATTTTGTAAACAACGCCTGAATTACTGAATGGGATGTTCTTGATGAGGTTTTTTTTTATGGTGTTCTCATATCTGAATACTACTTTTACATTGAGTTTCCTCAGTATGTGAACAACATCAAGAAAATTTTCATGGAAGGGGAGGACAAGGGTCCTTTGAATGTTCCTGCGATCTGGCTTATTAGTTTTCTCTTCAAGGAATCGTTTCTTGGCTGTATTGTGGCACTGAGTTAGTGTGCTTTGTGGATATTTTAGCTTCTTTCCAATACTCTGAATCATTTTTAGTTCATCATCTAAAAATTCTGGGTCTGAAATTCTATATGCTCTTAAGTACATGGATATGAACACAGATCTTTTTACATTAATATGATGGTTTGAATAGTAATGAACATATGACATAATATTGTAGGTTTTCTGTATATCTTAGTCTTCAAAACATTTTGGTCCCTGATAACTTTTACATACAAAAATGGCAATTCTTTATCCATTTCCATCTCATGAGTAAACTTAATCGACGGAACTAACGAATTTAATTGCAGAAGAAATTCGTCAATGGGAAGACTGTTAGGCCAGAAGCACAGGATATCATCAACGTATCGGAGCCAAACTATGTTTTGCTCCTTTATGGAGGTCAGTAAATGTTTCTCAAAGTATTCCATGTATACCTGCTGCGGGTGTGCATAAAAGACCTCTACCCTTTACGTTTCTGTCTCACTCTGTCTGAAGATGTAATATACGAAAGTACTCACTGCCGCTCCTTTCATTTCTCCTGTGGTTAGTTTGCATATATATCTATATATATATATATATATATATATATATATATATATATATATATATATATATATATATACACACACATATATATATATATATATATATATATATATATATATATATATATATATATATATATATATATATAATATATATATATATATATATATATATATATATATATATATATAATAATCACCCAGTATCCCTGCTTGTCGTACGAGGCAACTAAAAGGGTTGGTGGTGGGTTAGTGCCCCACCCCATAAAAAGAACTAACTAAACAAGCAATGAAAGCGCCTCGGACCAGGACGGACCATACGTTGACGACTAAGGACCGTACTATAAAAATTAAACGCGACTATTGACTAACGTGAGCGTCTGACGTTCCTGTTCTTCGTACGATAAATAAATTTGCTGTTCACGCCAGGCGTTCGTCACCTGGTTATCGCATAAAATAGTTTTGGAATGTCACAGGAGGATAAACGCCACAAGAGACCCCCCCCTTTCGTATAACAAATTTAAAAATTCATAAATATGATAACCAGTTTTTCCATTAATAAAAAACTGAATAATTCAGGAATAAAATTTTTCCTAGCAGGCTAAAGTATATGAGAAATACAAGGCTGTTCATAAGATTTTACAAGAGTAAACGCTTCCGTAACGAATACGAGTAAACAAAAACTTCTATGGTAGCGACGTGGTGCGTAATATTGAGTTAGGATATTAAATTATACTTTCTAGTTTATTTCAAACTACCTGTGTACTTTCTGAATAGATTTTTGAAGTGGCAACTGTTTGAAAGTTTGTGTTTGCCAGCTCAGTGCTTTAGTAAGCACATTTGAAAGCAGTGATAAACAGGGAAGTGAGCATGGAAGTGAAAAAGTTACTACATGACAGTATTGTGATACCAACCCTAACGTATGGAAGTGAAGCTTGGACGTTGTTGGAAGAACACAAGTCAAGAGTGAGAGCAGTGGAAATGAGTTATTTAAGAGGAGCCTGTGGATTCACATGGAGAGACATGCTGACGAATGAGGATATAAAGGAGCGTTGTGGTGTGGATGTGGATGTGATAGGAAGCGTTATGAGGAACACACTGAGGTGGTTTGGCCATGTGGAGAGGATAGAGGATGAAAAACTGACGAAGAGAGTGTATGTGAGTGAGGTGGAGGGGGGAAGAGGGAGAGGGAGGCCGAGGATGAGATGGAGGGATGGGGTGGAGAGGTATATGAGAGAGGGGGGTGTGAGTTGGGAGCAGGGCAGTGAAATGGTAGGAGACAGGGCGACTTGGAGGCAATTTGTTTGTGGCCATCCCAAACAGGATTGAGGCGTCTGGGCGTCTGGCAATAGATAGATAGCTAGATAGATAGATAGAGGTCAAGCCAGTAAGCTTCTGCCTCTAGCCCAACAGCATTGTGTGACAGTTCTTGCCTAAGATAAATCATGAATAAATGACGTGTAAGAAGTGTATATACAATATTATATTACATGACAGAAATTACACATATCAGAGTTTGATCAGCGTTGGTAAATGGTTAGTTTGGTTTGTATTTTTCACGTGTTTCAGTGTTCTCTCTTGCAGTTAAGATTCAGAAATTGATAATAAAATAGACAAATTTTTCATCAGTACCGACAAGTATGTGCAATCACATAAGTTATTTCTTGAAAAATGTCATCCGTTTTTGCACCAAAATAAATTGATAAGCTGATGTAGTTAAGATAGTTGGGTATAGTTACCAGATACCAGTATGAGTGAATTGGTTGATTAGGATGCTGGCTGAAAAATTTACCTGTTTCAATGAAGCACTCAGATTTGAGCGTAGGTGTGTTGGATTTAAAGCAAGACTTGTTAGTAAATGCAGATTTTTTCATGCGAATTAAAAAAAAAAAAAAAAAAACTTAGGCATCTTTCTATCCCAAGAGCTTTTCTTACAAATAGCTACAGGACTGAGGAAATGGCCTGTTCCATGCATATACAGTATTATATAAAAACTTAGTTAATTGGATAGAAATGACAGTTCTTGTAATGGAGGAGTAGATAGGTGTAGGAAAGTCATGGAATATTAATTAGGGTGGAAGTGTTATACAAAAGCATGAAAGGTGCAGTTAAGCAATGACTAACAAACAGGAAGTAATGAGATAAATATTTAGTGAAGGAGACAAACATCAAGCATATGACCAGAGTAGGAGAAAGCTAGGAAAACAGAACAGTAAATAGTCTGAAAATATATAAAACAGAACTGGATGAAAGTACTACAGAAATGGAATGATTTCTGGGAAACGAAAAGGAAAGTCTGTCTAGCAGACTGGGACAGAAATAATTAGCTACTGTATATACCATGTAATTTAGGAAATCATTGCATACTGCTTGGAGAGAAAGGTAATGATAAAGAATGTGAATCTCAGAGTAGTATAATTACTGAGCTAAACTAGAAATTTACTAGTAATACCTCAAACAGGGAGGGTGACAATAATGTAGAGGAAAAATTATAGCTACATATATAGAAACTGAAAGAACAACTGTTACAGTACACATCCAATATTGTCTGCTGGTCATGGCTGGATGACAAATGTGGAAAGAAGCAGCTGAAAAAGAATGGAGTGTTTCTGCATCCCTCTTGTGTTGGTGCTGCAATGAATGTCACCATTCAACCAGCTTTGTAAAGAAGTAAATTAGTTTCCATGCTAAAATTAATTCTCCAGTAACTCTGTACTTACATTTTGCAATATAAATTTAGGAACACATGATGTGCTACTGCTTGAGTAAAAGTGCACATAACCTGGATAAACTGCTGTATAATTCATGACTGGTGAGCTGGTCAGGAACAACATGGAAATCTATGAAGAATGCAATAATACATTCATTTTGCTCGTATGAAATCAAATCTGGATAATCTCAACAATTATTTTTATGCAAATAACTGCAAAAGGAGGATAAATCATATTTCAGTCTAGGCTATACATTACACTGTACCTTGCTTGTAAATACATCCTCTTTATGGGCTATACCATCATTTAATACCAATTCCAGCGCAATTATACTTATTTCCTACATAAAAATAAAAGTTTAGAATGGGTTAGCGAAATGTCTGGTTTATTAAACAGAAGAAACATTCAAAATTTGCGCGCTGTTAGTGCTCATGCAGCGCATTCTCGCCCAGTCTAGCGACTGTCGTGGCATTCAATCGCCGGAACTGGGCTTCGCCAAGACTGACGGTCCAGATTTTTATAGTAAGGATGGCTGACGCTCAGGAACGTCTGACGACTGAACGTCGCCGTTGGACCACCTAAACTCTAGGTTTTTATAGTACGGTACGGCCCTAAGGAACGGACAAAGGACATTCTGAGGGTGGGGACATGGAATGTGGGAGGAGTGAATGATGAAGTGAGAGAGAGATTGTTCAGGTGCTTGAGGATGCAAGAGTGGATATATGTGGATTGACTGAAACTAAATGGTAAGGTGAAAGGGTGAGAAAGTGGGAATATGGTGTAGGTATATGTGCGGTAGTTAATGAGAATGAGAGAGCAAGAGAATGAGTATGTCTGATGATATGCAAGAAGTAGAAGGAGAATATATGAGAGTATGGAACAGTGGGTGCAAGGATTGTATGGGTGAGGATGAAAGTAGATATACAAGCGTGGGCAATTGTATATGCGTATGCGCCGACAGAGGACCAAATAGCAAGAGTGAAAGATGAGTTTTGGGCGAGTGTAGAAGCATGTATGGACAAATCTGAGAGAAGCGAGAGAGTGCTTTTGATTGGAGACACGAATGGCAAAGTTGGGAATGTACGAGTGGATGGAGTGGTTGGTCAGTGGAGTGTGCCAGCTGAAGTAGATGAGAATGGTAGTGCTTTGGTGGACATCTGTGCTGGTATGAGGTCAGCAATAGCTAACACCTACTTTCGGCATAACATGATCCACAGGTATAAATGGAAAGTAACGAGAAGGACGAATGGTGAACTTGTTGAACGAAAGGCAATGATAGACTACGTGTGTGTAGATGAGAGAATGAGAAGACAAGTGTTGGATGCAAGAGTGTGGAGAGGGTGGGAGAATGGAGTCTCGGACCATCACTTAGTGATGGCCAAGGTAAAGCTGCAAAGAATATGGTTGAAGAGACGAAGGGGAAGACAGGAGGAAGCCTGTGAGAAGAGTGGAGAAGTTGCAAGATCCTGAGAAAATGGCAATGTATAAGAGCAAAGTGGAAGAAAGATTGGGAAGGTATGAGTTAGAGCAGATGCAAGGGATGGAAGACGTATGTAAGATATTCACGGAAGAGATAGGTACAGCATGTGAGGTGGTTTGTGGAGTGAGGAGGAGATGCAAGAGTGTGCAAGGTACAGCATGGTGGAATGATGAGGTGAAACGAGCAGTGGAACAAAAGAAGAAGGCATATAGTGAATGGCTAGCGAGTAGAAGCTAGGGGAGAAGATGAGAGAGAGAAGAGAGAGGTGTATGTGAGCAGGAGAAGGGAGGTGAAGAGACTACTGAAGGAGGGTAAGAAGAAAGTGGATGAAGAATTTGGGAGGAATCTGAGTGTGAAATGGAGGAAGAGTAAGAAATTGTTTTGGAAGGAGGTAAAGAAAGTAAAGCAGTGTGAAAGGGGAAATAGTAGGGGAGTGAAAGGAATATTAGATCATTGGTGGAGAAGAGAAACTGAGGAGATGGAAGGAGCACTCTGAGGATTTGTTGAATGTAGAGAGTGAAAACAGTGCGAGTATAAATGGTTGGGTAATGGCTGGGAGAAGAAGAGATGAGTGGAGGGAGGAAGGGATCAGTAAGGTGGAAGTAACGGAAGAATGAAGAAGATCAAGATGGGAAAGGCCCCAGGAATTGATGGTGTGTGTGGTGAAATGCTGAGGTATGGGGGTGAGATTGTTGTGGAGTGGATATGGAAGTTGTATAGATTGGCTTGGAAGAGGGAAGGGTTTCAGAGGACTGGAAATCAGGTATAATTGTTCCTTTATACAAAGGAAATGGGGAGAGAGAAGCATGTGGTAATCATATGGGTATTTGCCTTCTTAGTGTGACTGGAAAAATATATGGTAGAATACTCATTGATAGGGTTAGGCATATGACAGAGGAGCTAGCTGGAGAAGAACAAGAGGGATTTAGGAAGGGAAAAGCGTGTGTAGATCAGATATTTGTTCTAAGATGTTTAGTGGAGAAGTAGCTAGAGAAGGGAAAGAAAGTGTATGCTGCCTTCATGGACTTGGAGAAAGCTTATGACAGAATAGAGAGGCAAGGTATGTGGAAGGTATTAAGAACATGTGGAGTGGAGGGTAAATTGCTGAGTGCTGTGAAGAGAATGAACAAAGGAGCTAGGGCTATGGTGTGAGTGGATGGTGAGCTGAGTGAGTTCTTTGATCTCAATGTGGGACTGAAACAGGGTTGTGTGATGTCTCCATGGCTGTTTAATATATATATATATATATATATATATATATATATATATATATATATATATATATATATATATATATATATATATATATATATATATATATATATATATATATATATATATATATATATATATATATATATATGTGGGGTTTTACAGGAGGTGCAAGGTAGGGCAGGAGATGTTGGGGTGGCTGTAATGAATGGGGGTGAGATTTGGAAGATTCCAGTGTTGCTGCTTGCTGATGATACAGTATTGTTGAGTGAAGATGAATGGGAGTTGCAAGGTTTGGTGAACCAATTTTAGACAGTGTGTAGGAAGAGGAATCTGAAAGTTAATGTAAACAAGAGTAAAGTTATGGTGATTGAGAGGAATGAAGTCACAGAATGTACAGTGAGGATGGATGGTGAGGATATGGAGAATGTGAGTGCATTCAAGTCCTTGGGTAGTGTAATGAGTAAGGATGGAACGCTGGGGGATGAAATGAAGTCACAGAATGTACAGTGAGGATGGATGGTGAGGATATGGAGAATGTGAGTGCATTCAAGTCCTTGGGTAGTGTGATGAGTAAGGATGGAACGCTGGGATATGAAGTGCGTGAAAGGGTACAGCAGGGAAGGAAGGTTGTTGGTTCACTGAAAGCAGTGATGAGAAATAGGGAGGTGAGAATGGAAGTTAAGAAGTCACTGCATGATAGTATTGTGATCCCTACCCTGACGTATGGAAGTGAGGCATGGACCTTGCAAGAGGGGAACAAGTCAAGAGTGAGAGCAGTGGAAATGAGTTACTTGAAAGAAGCATGTGGAGTGACATGGAGGGACAGGTTGACGAATGAAGAAGTGAAGGAACGTTGTGGGGTGGATGTGGATGTGGTTGAGAAGATTAGGAGAAATACACTGAGGTGGTTTGGACATGTGGAGCGAATGGAGAATGAAAGACTGACTAAGAGGGTGTATGTAGGTGAGGTGTTGGGAGGGAGAGGGAGGGGTAGACCGAGGATGAGGTGGAGGGATGGAGTTGATAGGTATATGAGGGAATGGGGAGTGAGTTGGGGGGAGGTTAGTCAAATGGTGGGTGACAGAGCGACTTCGAGACGTTTTGTCTGTGGCCACCCTTTGAGGGATTAGGGCGTCGCACTATACTGTAGATAGATAGATAGATAGACTTTCCCCACAGGTACGGAGGTCATTATCTGTGCTGATTATATCTTACCCCAGTGCGAATCCCCTTCCATTTTATGTGAAGCCCTGCACCAGTTGGAGGTTGTGTGTGTGTACATGGAACTCGTTATCAATGAGTCCAAAACCACATTTAACCCCTTCTTTACAGACCCCTCCCCCCATTGTAAACACTACGTTTACCCCCCATACTGACCTGATAGCTCCCCCTCCCGTAGTGTGAGGGGTAGTGTATATTTTTTGCCACATCGAAAAAATTCACTCTTTGTGATTTGTCTGTACACTGGTAATAAAAAAAAGGATTATAAAATAAATCATTACGGTATATAAGTTTACATCTTATGCTGAAGTACTGTTACCCACGTAACTACTGTACACACTTGCTTGAAAAATATGTCCTGCACAGATGGATGGCATATTTATTTACCTTGTATGCTGTGAATGAAGTGTGTGGACACACGTGCTGGTGGTGGCGACCCTGACCCACTTGTTGCCGAGAGTGCAGCATCTAAGCTCACTACTAATTTCCTCCTCCTCCTCACTCACATCAACCTCGCTATCATTTTCAGGATCACAGTCATCTACTGACACATCAAACACTGTTGCATCATCATCTGATACATCTAAATAAGTATCCTCATGAGGAATAAACTCGTCACTATCAGAATCCGCCAGAGACGCCATGAGAGAAAAATATCCCGTACACCTTCTCTCGTGGTCAAGTGCGTGGTAACTGACTCTCTCAGGCAGGCCAAGGGGTGTAAATTTTGCCGTATGTCAGCAGAAAATATTGTACGATATCTGTAGTAAAAATTATAAATAAAATAATGATTGGTCTAAAAAAGGTTACATCACAGATGAGTGAGCAAGCCACTGGTGCCACCGCAACTAAGTCATGACGTATCTTATGATGTCAGAATTCATCAGAACTTCGTCACAGTCTTTGTTGTCAAAACAAAGAGCTGTTGCTAACACGAGGTCCTCAGAAACAGCCTTACCGGGCTACCCTGAGGCCCATAAGCTGCCATTCATTAGTGGGTGTACCAGCGTACCACGGTAGTGGTTCCGGTGTCTCACGGGTGTTTACAGGCGATGTACGGGGGTAAATCAAAACAAATTTTCGGTAAAGAAGGGGTAAAGGGTCCATTCAGTTTATTACCAGTACGCCGGGAATTGAACCCCGGACTCTCAGATGAGAGCCAGACAGCATACCGGGTTCGATTCCTGACATATTGGTAATATATTGGATGATTTTTCCTGTGTACAAAACAGGTTTCTCTCTTCACATTTAAGGGATTAGAGAAGAGGTGCAAACTAAACTAGGAGTCAGTACCTACAAATACCTCAGGATCCAGCTTAGCTATTATAAAGGACCTGAGTTCATTGATTAAGTTTGCAATCTATGCCTTCCTGGACTTGCACCATTGTGAGTCTTGTTAATAGGGGAAGAGGAGTTGGCATTCCAGTACTCAGAAGGATGTATATTTGTACTGTTAGATGATTGATGGATTACGCAGCCCCTGTCTAGGTACAATATACTGTAGTTGAAAAAGTCTTATGAAATTGGAAATTATTCAAAATGAGACAACGAGGATTGTCTTAGGTTGTCCCCATGATAGCAAAAATTGAGGTCATGCAGGCTGAACTGGAACTCCCAAGTATTGTTACTAGGATACTGGAAATTGTGTCATGAACAGTAGTCAGGATGATTAAATATTGGTCTGAAAGACTAAGACACTCCATGATGACCTTTCAGAACAGTGATCGTTCTCCAAACACATACCTCGGTTGTATGTACAAACTCTTGAACAACTTCAGTGTCATAACTCCTTGCATTAATTTATTTCAACCACATGGTCAGGCCACCCAGAGTCCTCATAGAGTGACTATGGACACAGAGAAACTCCACAAGCCCAAAGATCATTGGCTACCTTGTGAGCTTAAATCCTACTTCATGACAAAGTTGGTTATCACCAAACTGTACGCATATATTGTGATGGGTTTCTAGATGGCACCAAGTCTGGGCGTGGGCTGTTCATTAGGGAGTATGAGCTGCTCGCACAGTAAATGGACACTGTAATTTAAAAATGACTCCCAGCTTGTCTTTCTTCCACTGTGGTATATTCTTTCAACCACTGTGGTATGTTCAATAGAAGAGGGACTAGGCTGTGTTGTGTCTTTATCTGGATGTTTACTTTTTTGTGGACAGTTAAGGAGCTCCGTATGAATTACTGTATACTAGCCTACTCCTACAGAGTATGATATTGGCAATAAATGTCTATCAACAATCCATGGTATTGACGGCACAGGTCAAAAAGTCCACTTCACATGGGTTCCTTACCATATTGGGATACCCTTCAAAGAAAAGGCTCATTACGACCAAGCCCGTAAGGCTCTCCTGATATAATTGCTGTAGGCCTATATAGTTTTACTATGGTCAAAAGCACAATTAGGTCTCTTGTTAGCCAATATATTCCCAGACAGCTTAATGATAGCATGGCATGTGCCAGCACTAGCTCTCTTTCAGTATGTAAATGTGACTCAAAATACTGATGTTACATTATGGTCAAAGAGGTGGACTATTGTCATGTGATTGAGACTAGGCTATAAATATTATCGGAAATTCACCAGAGAAGAACCAGTACCATGTGCAATGTGTGGGGCACCTGAGACACACACACTGCATCATTTAATAATAATGTCCATTAACTGCTAAGTATAGAAACCACCAACTTTTGATGCTGACTGAACAAATAACATGATTAATCAATGAAAAACTGTTACTCCTCATTCTCCGTGACTACCTGGAATATACCACAGTACGGTACTAACAAGCACTACATTCAAAAGTGTTTATTTGCACTTACAAACACTTGCTATCCATCTGTAGTGCCATAATTTTAAGTATTAGTATAAGCTAGTATTGTAAGTATAATCTTAGGTATTATTATAAATAAAGTCTGTACAGTTCATTTAACCATTAAATCTTATATTTAAGTCTAGTCTTAATTGATATTCATAATATGAATGTGATTCTGATATTGACAGTATTAAGTCAAGTATTAATGTATGATTAATTGTTATACATATGGACCAGCGTTGGCCAACAAAGACGTGTAACCACAAAATTTTAGTAGGGATTAAAAATAGAGAATGCCTTCCTTTATATTCTAATCTAGACATTTACCTGCCGAAGTTAATAGATTTCCCCTTTTGTACTATGCAGTGGTGAAGTGAAAATGTCTGAAGTAAGAATAGTGAAGATAGTCATTTGCGAAGAGCGAAATTCATGTTGTTGAAATGTGTTTACAGTCATGTACGCAAATAACTCGATGCAGGTAATAAAACTGCTTGAATTCCTAACTGATTTGGCTTCGTTATAATAGTAGTTCCTGTACGCTTATCACAAAAATTTCAACATCGTAAGTCATTTATCTATGTATGTTAAGTGCGAACGTATCTTTTGTATTCTTTAAAGATCCTAGAGAGTCGATAATAGCATAAAGTAATTAGTTAAAGTTTTAGCCGATTCCCGGACACTGTCTTGATTTACTGTATAAAAAGGCACGAGTCGGCTACAACCACCAGACCGCCGCTTCTCTTCAACATTGCACGTTAGTGTTGATCTCTCATCCTCCCCCCCCCTCCCTCTAATAAGTCACATACGGTATACATTCGTGAATTAACATGGTCATATCTTCCCCTGATCCCTCTTGTACTGATTAACGAGACCGCCACTTCTCTTCAACATTGCAGATTGTCCGTTTCAAACCATTGCCAACGCCTCACACAATCACCACCCCCCCTTTTTCCTAGTTCACGTAGCTTAAGTAAGGTATATATCGGCTGGTCAGTTTTAATTACAATCCACTTGACAACTGTTCATATAATTACTGCATATGATTCTTGAGTTGGACGAGTTTAATCTTGTGAAAATATCTTGGTGGTAAATTTTGAATCTTCCCGTGAGTCCAACTGTCACCACGGGATTAATATATTCACGAGTATCATTATTCTTTGAGTCTTCCCGCGAGTCCAACTGTGACCACGGGATTAACCCGCACCATCCCGACCACTTTTCCACCACTGACTCCCCCCAATCCCGACCATTTTTGGAAAAAAAATTTTTTGGCTCAAACCTCCGCTTTTGGTGAGAAACATCGAAAATTCATAGAGAAATCGCTCACCTGAGGTTTAAAATACTCGATACAGGTGGGAGTACCTCCTTACCTTACTGGGTTTTCTAACAGGCTGGCACCGATGAAAACGAGCTCTGTGGGAGGATAACTATTTCACACCACTCGTAAACGGTATTTATTTATTTACTTGGTACGAATTTATATGTAGTACGAGAGTATATTGGTTTTCAAGCAGTAATATAGGCATTATAAGCATTGTTTCACTCACTAACTCATCACCATACCTGACCTTTTTTTGCCACATTACCTGATCATCATTTCTGACTGTTTCTTCCTCTAATGCTATGTAAAGTTTGTCCTCCACATTGTCATTGACTGGGGAATCACTCTGGCCCTGAATTTCTTACCATGGCATGACATGGCTTTACTGGCCAGGTCACTGATAACAGGTGAATTGCTGAGACAATGGCGTGCAGGGGGGGGGAGGAGGTCATGCTGGGTAAGGCATTGTCCCTGCCTGGCATCTTGTAGAGGAAGGTGTCACGTGTATACGTACCAAAAATCACTCGCGAAAATTGAAAACTGTGCAAATTAGGGACCTTGCAATTTTTTCGCGTTTATGTATGTCAACGTGATTGGCAGTGACAAAACGTGTGGACGTTAACCCCTACACCGCGGGCATGTTTACCGATGTTTTGCGTGTGCCGCGGGGTTATTCGGGCTCCGACACTCTCAAAAAATATTTGCCAAAAATCAGTTATTAGTCCTAGAATATTAAAATTACATATGCTTATGGCACATACCTTCATCTTTCTCCTGGAATGTTTGTTGAGCCTTCGTCAGTTACCGCAGGACTTGTGGAGACCTCTGAAGTTGGGTAACGAAGTCTCCACTTTACACTTCCCGACAACCCGTAATATGACTACCACAGCCAGATATTAACACTATAAACACTACTCTATGATTTTCAAGTAGTTTGGGATCCATACTCCAAAAAAAAACCCACTGTGAAAGCAATGAAAATTACGAGCGCGTCTGACCGTCGCACTGGCACTAGTTCGCTCTTGGTACTCTGTCATTTATTATTCATAAAACCCCTCACACTTTATATTTCTATTACTATATAACACTTATATATATCTACAGTCTTTATCCATAAGTTTCCTTCAGTAGTATTAGTTTATTGTCACTGTAGGGATTCAATTTCTTTCAGTAAAATACGTAGCATTCACTTTCTCGTCCTGTATACTAGCACTGAGAGTGAATGTCACTTTCATCTTCACTCTCATAACTCATAGTATTCAGACATGCTAGAGAGAAACTTTCACTTTCATTACTCCTAGGGTATATACTCGTATTCTTATAATACTACCGTACTCATTTACATTTCTATTTACGTTCTCTATTTTATTTACGTTATTTACATTTCCATTTTATTTACACTGTGTTATGCACTGTCACTTGAAGTAACTTATAAAACTATTTTCCACTGTTCACGTATATTTACATTCATTACTTTCACTTGCTGTTTACACATTATTTACAATTCCACTTGCACTGTTTTACTCAATAGAAAGATCGTAGTCACTCTTTTATCAATTGTCAGCCCTTTACCTCTTTCCACACGAGGTTTAGTAGGGGGTAAAGGTCACAGGGCCCTTTGCATGGGGGTGAAAAAGTCCCTGAAGTCAGCAAGAAGAAACAGACGTACCTCTACTACGGAAGATGAGAGTAAACTGATAAGGGAGGGCCTTGGTAGAGGCCTACTTAGGGGATATTCAGTGCTACCAATGTTAGCTCTTGAAACAGCTATGTATAGCACAAATGATTGGCAGGAAATCTAGACAATACATTATAAATTAGGTAGTTCCAGGTGAATGTAAATATCACTTAGGCTTCTCCCTTCCCTCCTTACATGTATATTTATTACGAAAATAGATTATACAGCATATTTCAAGGGGAAAAAAACAGCAAAAATTAGCGAACGAGTGCACGTGAGGTGTTGTCAGGTGATAATTAGCCAATTCCAGGTGTATGGCACTCCCACTTACCTTATTTCTTTCTTGTATATATTATTTGGTATAAGAATAGGACATAGGGCTTATTTCAATGGATGAAATCAGTGAAAAATTCCAGGGAAGATTTACTTAGCTGTAGCACGGCCGGGCAGGCGAGAGGATAGGGTAATGGAGGGGGGGTAGGGAGGGGAGTCAAGAACGGGGAGAAATGGCTAAATTGTTAACAATGGATGCGAGTACAGATGAGATTAGGAGTGCTGACTAGTGTTGGACATTGGCAGTACTGACAGATGATACAAGCCCCCACTTGGAAGCCCGGGTGATTTCAAAATAACACAGAATCACAAAAGCGACGCCCCGCGGTATGATCCCTTGCTCCCAAGCGTCACGAAAGTGACGCCCCGTGGTTAAGGGGTTAAAGAACGTCGACGGGACGCCCCGGGTTGAAATGTCTATGTGTATCGATATTCTTTCAATATTAATTTAGCTTGTAAAGTTTCATAGTTCTAATGATTTAGATCATTATTATTTTGTTAAGGTTTAAACATAGCTGAAGAGAAATCTGTCTCAGTTCTCAATGCTTCGTAAATCTTAGGTTAAGTTAATCCAAGTTCAAGCTTTGTTATCCTCCAAGGTATGGTACAGACGAGATTGAGTGGCCCGCAAAGTGTGCTTAATATCTAACGGCTCACGCACTCTCCAAAATTTTCACGCTACCACATTTCCCATAATCCCAAAAATTATCAAATAAGATCACGCTACCCATTTTTCCATAATCTTTAAAAATTCCCAGCATTACACTGGTGGTTTTCTCTTATTTCCTTCATTACACTGGGGTCATTTATTGATGACTAAACTATTCCGTCATTACACTGGTGGCATTAGTGGTGGTATCAAAAGTTCCTTGTGTTACACTGGTGACTAAATTTCCTGCTTTACACTGGTGGCAGTGGTGGGATAAGATATTGTTGTGAGGTAAGCTATTGTGGGATAAGATACTGTTGTGGGATAAGAAATTGTTGTGGATAAGATATTACTGTGGATGAGATATTGTTGTGGGTTAGATATTGTTACAGTTAATTAACAAATCATGTTAGAATCCCTCAGTAACAGTACACTGGAGGCCCACTTGATCTCGTGATATTTCTAGAATTAATGATCTTTAAATCTTCAGGGGAACGAGCAAAAATTATTCTTCACCGATAACATAATGAATATCAAGATGGAAGTGCAACTTATGTATTTTGTGGTTTGGTCAAGTGAAAGGAGGAGTAAAGTGGAAGATAAGTTGTTAACGGAATTAAGGGTCATATGTCAAGGAGAAAAGAGTGAGACAGCGCAGAAATATGAGTAAACCTCCCCCCTCTTAACACCATGAGCTGGTGAGATAGTATGAAGTTTCAAACTGGAGAGGAGGAGAGACTTTCACCTAGATTTACTCATTTCGTGAATGAATTAGACGAGTTCAAAACTCAACTGTCCCCACGAATCCTTGCTATCCTCCATCTTTTATCCCTCATCCAACAATGAGAGCAAAAGGAAGCCTCACAAAGCCTCGCGATATCCCAATTCTAGTACTCCACCAGTTACAGGGTATCGATGCAACAGCACATCTGGAAATGTTTTTTGAATTAGTTGAGCAATGTGATTCTGATTTTGGGATGCGCATGCTGATTGTGAAGGGTAGAGTGAGCCCTGAACTTGCCATTTTCATTCATAACAACCAGACAAAGCATCGAGTAGTTTCATGGCTAGCAATTAAGGAATTTCTTCGAATGGAGTTTGTCACTGAAGTCAATATTGACTGGGCTTGGGAGGAATTAGAATCAATGTGTTATGATTGGATAGAGTCATCCCAGGCTTTCACACACCGTTTCATCTGCCAGCATGTGGTGATAGAACATAAATTCCCTAACGAAAAGTTCCATAACCGCAACAAAGCAATCAAACGGAAGCTGCGGTATGGCTTACCTCTCCCATCACGAGAAAAACTCGAAAGATTCCTAGATGATAAGTACCCATTAACCCCTTAAGCGCAGGCATATCGGAGGCAGTCTGTTCACCTCATGCGGGGATATTCGCGCTCTGACCGACTTTTTAAAAATATTTGCCAAAAATCAGTTATTAGTCCTAGAATATTATAATTAAATATGCATATAGCATATACCTTCAGCTTTCTCCTGGGATGTTTGTTGAGCTTTCATCGACTACCGTAGGACTTGTGGAGACTTCTGAAGTTGGGTAACGAAGTCTCCACTTTACATTTCCCAACACCCCGTAATATGATTACCACAGCCTGATATTACCACTAGAAACACTATTCTATGATTTTTCAAGTAGTCTGGAATCTATACACCAAAAAAAAAAAAAAAACTGTGAAAGCAATGAAAATTACTAGAGCGTACCACTTGCGCTCATTCCCCGCTGGTATTCTGTCATTTATTGTTCATAAACACACTCACACTTTATATTCCTATTACTTTATTACACTTAAATATATATATATATATATATATATATATATATATATATATATATATACACAGTACTTATCCATAAGTTTCCTTCAGTAATAGTGGTTTATATTCACTCCAGGCATTAACTTTCTCGTTCAGTAAACTAGCGTAGAGAACAGAGCTTTCACTGTCATTACTCCAAGTATTTGTACTCATATTCTTATATTAGTAATTATTTACATTTCTATTTTATTAACACTGTGTTATACATTGTCACGTCCAGTAACTAAGGGCTCCTTTCCCTTGGAGCCAGGATAAACTTGGGACACTGAAGCACTCGTAGTTTATCACCATTTCCTCCACTGGCTCATCACATGATTCACCAGAAAGATTGTTGTCACTATCCATCATTATCATGGATAAATTAGCCAGTTCACGCTCCACAGCAGTCACTTAGTCCTTTACCCCTTCCCACACGAGGTTTAGTAGGGGTAGAGGTAACAAGGCCCTTAAGAAGCGGCGGAAATGGATAGGCGCGAGTGCTATGTGCTTTCATCTCAAGAGACAACACTGAACTGAATGACAAGGCGGATATGGGGCCGCCAAGGGTTGACAACATCAGCAAGGTGACAGCTGCTAATTTATATGCTGTGAAATGATTGGCAGGAAATTAGGTAGTTCCAGGTGAATGTAAATAGCACTTAGGCTTCTCCCTTCCTTTCTTATATTTTTATTATGAGAACAGGTCATACAGCATATTTCAAGGGGAAATAAACAGGGAAAATTAACGAACGAGTGCACGTGGGGTGTTGCCAGGTGATAATTAGCCAATTCCAGGTGCATGGCACTATCAATTACCATTTTTCTTTTTTATAAATATCATTTGGTATGAGAATAAGGCATAGGGCTCATTCCAATGGATGAAATGAGTGGAAAAATCCAGGCAAGATTTGCCTACCGCAGGTATGGTGACACTGTTCATATACTCAGTTCCTTGGACTCTGCATGGTATACTGGTCTCTTTGCTCTTGAGTATCGCCGCACACTAGTATAATGCTCTAGTCCTGGGAACTTAGGTACTAACACAGCACTCTGAGTAGACTGGGGTAGAGACAATTTACAGGTGGTATTCCTGTCTCACTGTTTCTATAGCACACACAGTCACTGTCACTATTGAGTCTCTAACACGACACTGGGGTCTCACTGCATTGTCACTGGGCTGCTGAGGTCTGAGCTTATTCGAGGTGGCGCCTGGGTCGGAGGGAGCCCTACTGGTGAGCCCTCCTCCAGAAGGCACGGGACAGCTCTCAGGGGCGTCATGGCCCGGGCACGTTTCTGGTCCGGGGTGCAGGGAGGCCCTTTCCTGTCAGAGCCTCGACTTGGTGAGGGGCCCTCAGAGCTGGGGCCAAACAATGTCAGGAGTCAGGCCTACCGCTTCTTACTCTGGGCGGAGAGCCGACGGTGAGTGTGGCCAGAGCGGTTCCGACCTGGGGTCCAAGGGCTGGCCCTGAGAGGCTTGGGACTGCGGTCACCTCTAGGTTGGGGCACCGTCAGGGGTTGACTGCAGCCCCTCGCCCGCGGGGTGTCCGTCAGGACCCGGCGTCATCCAGGGGCAGGCTGGAGGGTGTGAATCCTGCCTTCAGCGACAGGGCCTCGCCACCACTCCTGGAATGGCAGCACCTCTGGGGAACCACACCTGGAAGGAGAGAGAGGGGCATTCCACACAGCCGCAGGGTGGAGAGTTGGCTGCACAAGGGACCTTCTCCGGGAGAACCCTCAGGACTGTGGACAAAAGGTGTACAGTGGCCATCCCTTCCCCGACACGTACAGTGGCTGTCATCGCGGTTCCACAGGCCCTTAGGCTAGCAGCAGAAGAACGTACAGTGGCCTTTCCTTCCTCGGCGCGTACAGTGGCCGTCGCCATGGTGCTGCTCCTGAAGGAGGAAGAGGCAGATGAGGGACATACAGTGGCCGTTCCCTCCCCGGTGTATACAGTGGCCGTCGCCGCAGGTCTGCCTGCCTGATGGGAAGTAGCTGAGGGACATACAGTGACCGTTCCCTCCCCGGTACATTCTGTGGCCGTTACCCGGTGCTACTCCCGCAGGAGGAGAAGGAGGTGGATAAGGGATGTACAGTGGCTGTTCCCTCCCCAATGCATACAATGGCCATCGTTGCAGTTCCACTCCTCCTGCCTTTGTCTGTCAGTGTGTGTACAGTGGCCGTCACACCAAGGCGGGCTCCAGATGTGGCTGCAGCAGCAGGACGTACAGTGGCCAATCCTTCCCCAACGCGTACAATGGCCGTCGTCGCGGTGCTGCAGGGGGAAACAGCTGAGTGACGTACAGTGGCCGTTCCCTTCCCGGTACGTCCTGTGGCCGTTACCGCGGTGCTGCCTGGAACTGAATCTGGAGCAGTCCCACCCCGATCCTGACAAGAGCTGATCCGGCCGAGAAGTAGTCTTGCATCCCTGTGACGTCGTGGTTGGTCCGGTTGAGGGGAACAGGGACACAAGGTCGGGGCACACCTGAGCCCGTCTTGCTCTGGGCCAGCGTCTTGCTTACCTGGCCGACTGTGATGTCTTCCTGGGGTGGGGGTGGGGCTGAGGCTCCGTAGCGAGATGGAGGGTCCGGCAGCAGGAGCGCGCATTTTAGTGCTTAATAACTAACTGCTCACGCACTCTCCAAAAGTTTCACACTACCACATTTCCCATAATCCCAAGAATTATCAAATAAGATTACGCTACCCATTTTTCCATAATCTTTAAAATTTCCCAGCATTACACTGGTGGTTTTCTATTATTTCCTTCATTACGCTGGGGTCATTTATTGATGACTAAAATATTCCATCATTACACTGGTGGCATTAGTGGTGGTATCAAAAGTTCCTTGCGTTACACTGGTGACTAATTTTCCTGTATTACACTTCGATCTACCTTACACTGACCAGCAACATTCATCAAGCACTGTGCTATCTAGCAATAGCTGCTAACAAATGTACTTCCAAGCCAGTGTCAGGGGAAAATACTGTTATTCGCAAGTGAGGGTCATGTACAGACTGTATTATCAACTGAACAGCTGTGATGATATGAAACGGAAAGAGAAAAAGAGGTGTAATCTCAGAGGGTGTGTGTGCCTCATGTTACCTAGCCATGTACTGCTTTAAGCCAATGTAAGAAAAACGCTACTGTGTACCAGTGAAGAATATGTATATAATAGCTGTATAACCAAAGGCAGTGAAGATCTGAAACGGAGTGTAGTGGTTGTGATGGTGGTGGAGGGTTTTGTGGCCATTACTCACCGACCCGCTGATAAGGCGGTGCTGTGTCATCATCTTCAGCCAGGACTGGTATTCTTATGTTCACTGTATTTCTTTACTACTCTAATACTACCTCTTACAATACATCTTATGAATGTCTCTGTATTATATAACATAATATAGTGTAACTTATATTTATCAAAAGGCATGTGGCTACGCCCAAATGTAAATCACGGTGTGGCCACACCCACGAATCTAGTTACTAATTGTATGTAACTGTATTGGCTGAAAAAGGCGAATGGCAAGACCCACCACCTTCTTTTCTTGTATGAGCACTGTACGTTTTACAACAATAAATACGTCAATTCAATTTAGTTCAAATAAGGGGCGAGTTGGTCAAATATGCGGCGAGTTGGTCACAACTGAGGCTACCCCCCCTCCCCCAATCTCAAACTCCTCAGGCCATCTCTGGTTAGATACAACCGTTACAAAGTCCTGTATCATCATAGGCCTGTGCTAAATTTAGTAAAGTCACCTGGAGGTAGCAAGAACAAACAGATGTGGTTAATGACTGCAACGAATTCTGACACTCCACATTATACTAGGTAATATCACATCATTCCTTTTCTCCGATAACGGTTTTCATTTTTATTCTTGCTTCCTTTGAACCATTATTTTAAGCTTAAGATAAAATTGTCAAAACTAAGAAGTTAAATAGTCGTCATGAATCCTCTCACCACTAAAGCGCGCCTAATTTGAACAAGTCCTGTGATGGCATGAATAAACTAGAACGACGTCACCGGATTGAGAGATTTCATCAACAGTAGTCATTAAGGATAATGTGTACAAAACTGTAATACCAGATTCCTAAGAAATAATTCGTTACACAGTTCTAAGTCAACCTTCTTCTATGACGTTTCTTCCGCAATTTAAAAAATAAGCGACATATTGTGGGGTCTGTAATATGAACCTGTGCCATAACATTTCGTCCATTAAAAGAGACGCGTTTTTGTTTCTTGGTGGTGCTTTGTGATCATAGACGGTGGGCTATGCTTTTATTTTCGCTGGTGAAGTATGGTTCAGATTCACTCAATCAGAGGGGTGGAAGTGGGTCTGTCGCGTGTTTTCAACCTTAAAATCAATCAAGGTGACTGCCGGTGACTTACGGTAAGACTGGAAATTGGTCTCTGTTAGGCTCAACTGACAGGGAACTAGGTTAGGCTAAATGGCATTGGGGTAGGTTAATGCATATAATGGCTTGATATCCTTCGTTTCTTTTTACTTTCACCATTAAGAAGGAAAACAGTAGGCCAGGGTTAATGTTTACAAAGCCTAACCATCACATGAAAGACCCCACTATCTCACTTATTTTAACTTTGCAGAAGTAACGTTACAGAGGAAAGTTTACTTAGAACTGTGCGACGAACCGATTCATGTCATTATTTCAGGAATCCGGTGTTATGGTTTTGTAAAAAAAAATTACCGAAATTCACTCGGTTATACAATAACCAAATATACCACGATGTTGTGCACTGCTCAAGTGGCGAAGTTAAACTAAAACGCAGTATCATCTGTTGGCAGACGGGAAACATCTAAGCCTGAGGTGCTAGTGTATTTTTACGTGTTACATTTTCACATTCATTTGCACATACACAATTATCTACTTTTCACAACCAAAATGACATCTATGAAGTGTGCATACTGCAAACGAACGGCCAATGTGAGACGTGATTAGCCACTGCGAATTGGTGACGGAACGTGGAACGTTATGGCAACCCTGTTGATGCGGTTCCCTTTCTCTCTCTCTCTCTCTCTCTCTCTCGGAGAAGTTGCCTAGTCCATGTTTTTTTCGCTAAAGTTAGGGGTACTGTTTTCTTTCTGTATTGCTTTATTGCAGTTTTATAACAAAATATTACTAGTCTCTCTCTCTCTCTCTCTCTCTCTCTCTCTCTCTCTCGAGGTTGCCAAGTCCGTGTTTTTTTCGCTAAGTTAGGGATATTGTTTTCTTTCTGTATTCATTGCAGTTTTATGGAAATATATTGCTAGTATCTTTCTCTCTCTCTCTCTCTCTCTCTCTCTCTCTCTCTGAGAATCTTTGCCACGTCGGTATTTTTTTCACTAATGTTACTGGTTTCTTCTGTATTACTTTATTGCAACTTTATAGAAATTTCACTAGTATTTTAGCGATATGCTATAGAATTTTATTATCATCTACTAACACCGAAGTCCTTGTTCGAGGGGTTCGGTTACATGTTTGCATTGGCAAATGTGTTCGCTCTTGTTGCAAGCCCTTGACTGCCAACTTAGCCATTTTGTCATCGTCAACTGCAGAATTTTAATGACTGACAGCTTAAAGTGCTCGATATTTTAGTGACTTTATCATAGGCATACCTGCGTTCTAGAGATTCAAGAAAAAGGGAAAAAAATCTAGAGATTTCGCTTTCTATGGTGTAAGCAACGATCTAGCGTCTGCTGATTTGGCAACACTTAAGTCTTAGCACAAGCATCGTAAGGAAAGCATCTTCGCACCGAGTCAAAACTATGGTGGCTTGCTCCGTAAGGCGGTTTGTTTGTTGGCCTTCATACTGGAAGTTTTATCTCTTTCTTTCACCGTCGTGCATTCAAGAGCAAAGACAAAGGTTAGAGGTGTACAACGAATCTGTTGGGGTATCTAAAGTTATGTATCATCCCAGTTTGTTTGTTTACCATTCGACGTAATTAGGACGTCTGCCTTTTTCCCACCATGCAATATATGTACACCCGAGGAAAGTTCCGCCTTATACACGTACCTGCCAGTTCGGATCTTTATGTGTGAGGCGACCACTTCTGTGAATTCTCCAAAATTCTCCAAAGAGAAGTTATTGTGCAATGGTAGCAATAATATAATGTAGGGTAGGTCCTTAGTGTGAAGTAAACTCTTTTAAGCTATTTGTCCATACTAAGCTGAGTGATTTTATTCTCGGCCATAAGGTTAATCGTGAGAGTTTAAAAATGTTTTTGGTACTTCAGGTTTCTCGAGAGCACAGTAAAATCGTCTGACGTCAGCCGGAATAAAATGAAAATTAGGTATTTCGCAGCCAAAGGATTAACATCTTCACTCCGATGATGCATTGGATGTTTATCATTCTTACCACCCGATGATTTTATTCTCGCTGTCTCCTCATGATTTTGTCAACTTCGGTGCATCCATTTGTAGCGAAGGGGCTTGAAACAAATTCCACTGACGTCTCCCATCCTGAATCAAATAGTCTGGGGATAATTTAGATGAAACTGAAATATGTACATATATCTATCTATTGCCAAACGCCTCAATCATGTAAGGGGTGGCCACAAACAAATAGCCTCTTTGTCGCCCTGTCCCCCCCCCCCCCATTTCACTGTCCTACTCCCAGCTCACACCCCCTCTCGCATATACTTTTCCACTCCATCCCTCCATCTCATCCTTGGCCTCCCCATCCCTCTTACCCCTTTACCTCAGTCACATACACACTCCTCGTTAGTCTCTCGCTCTCCATCCTCTCCACATGGCCAAACCACATCAGCGTATTTCTCCTAACGCTTTCTGTCACACCACATTCACACTACAACGCTCCTTCACTTCCTGATATATCAGTCTGTGTCTCCATGTAACCCCACATGCACCTCTCAAATAACCCATTTCCACAGCTCTCACTCATGACTTGTGTCCTTCCAACAAGGTCCAAGCTCGTCAGAGTTGGTATCACAATACTATCATGCAGTAACTTTTGTACTTCCATGTTCACTTCCGTGTTTCTTATCGCCGCTTTCAAAGAACCAGCAACCTTACTTCCTTGTTGCACCCTTTCAAGTACTTCATCCTCCAAACTTCCATCCTTACACATCACACTACCCAAGTACTTCAGTGCACTCATATTTTCCATTTCCTCATCATCCAACCTCGCGTTACATTCAGCGACTTCATTTCTCTCGAAGACCATAACTTTACACTTCCCTATATTCACCTGAAGATTCCGTTTCTTACACACTCTCCCAAGCTCATTCACGAAGCCATTCAGTTCCCCTTCGCCTTCACTTAACAACACAATATCATCTGCAAACAGCAGTACAGGATGTTTCCAAACGCTATCCTCTCTCATTAGGGCCACTCCAACATCCACAGCCCTACCTTGTACCTCTTTCATAACCCCATCCATAAACAGACCGAACAACCAGGGAGACATGACGCAGCTCTGTTCCAATCCAACATTCAAACAGAAAAATTCACTCTGTTCATTATCCACATGCACTGCAGCTTAGCACCCTCATACATACTCTTCACGGCAAACAACTTCCCATCTACTCCATGTTTTCTCAATATTTTCTACATTCCTTGTCTATCCACTCATATATACTTTCTCCAAATCCATGAAGGCCGCATTCAACTTCATTCCCTTCTCTAGAAACTTTTAAACACCTAAGGATGAATATATGATCGACACAACCTCTTCCCATCCAAAAGTCTCCATGTTCTTCCCTCACTAATTCCTGTTATTTCCTTAACTTTGTTAATATGTATCCAACCATATACTTTTCCTATTACACTAAGAAGGCAAATACCCATATGATTACCACACACTTCTTTTTCCCCTTTTCATATGTACAGGGGAATAATATACCTGGCTTCCAATCCTCCAGAACTTCTATACCTTCCTCTCAGGCTAAACTGCTCATCTTCCATATCCATTCTGCTACTGTCTCCCCCATGCTCCAGCATTTCACTATACACTCCTTCAATTCCTGGGGCTTTCCCCATTTTGACTTTCTTCACTGCTGCCACTACTTCCATCCTACTGATATCTTCCTCCCATCTCATCTCCCTCCTCTCAGCCATTCCCCACCCAGTTATACTCGCATTACTTTATTCTCTATGTTTAACAGTTCCTTAAAATGTTCTCTTCATCTGCTCACTTTTTTTTTTCCCCTTCTCCACTATCAGTCTACCATTTTTATCTTTCACTCCCCCACTAACTTCTTCACCTTATTTAACTCTCTTTACCTCCTTCCACTATCTTTTCTTACATTCCCTCCACTTTACATTCAAATTCCTTCCAAATTTCTCAACCACTCTCTTCTTATTCACCCATACTAATCTTCTCACCTCTCCGTCTTTCTTTCTACATAAAACTCTCTCTTCCACCTATCAACTGCATGCCTCTGCTTCCCATCCACTCACTGTATGCATTCTTCTTTTGCATATTCAGCAATGCCTAATGAAAAACCATGTTTGCCGCTATGTATGGTGCACCGTGTAATTCCCTACTCTGCAGTGAATTGTTAGTTTAATAAATTCTTGCTATCCTCAGACACTTTTATCCAGATGAGGAAGGATCTCGTTATGAAAGAATTAATGAAGGTTGTAGATGACCCATCGGCTCTGAACAGTCTTTTATATGCTTAATAAAATCATCTGGAAACAATAAGAATAAAATGAAAAATACGCCATTGAATAAAGCGAATTAACCCATAGACAGCGAGAGGCCACACCTAGGCTGAATAAAATCATCTGGCGTTGGCAAGGAGGAAATACTAAGGAAATACTGTCGGTGGAAGGTTAAGGGTTTGGTAGGCCGTAGAATAAATCAGTTTATTAAATATGTATTGCCACTGATCAATTGTCCTTTATCATGGAGCATATTAAGTAAGGTAAAACTGTCAACACCCAGTCATTTATGACTCACTGTGGTGGATAATATCGTAGAATATTAGCTGGGGTGCAATACTTATGTTACCCCGGCCATAAGGGGGTCAGTGGAGAAAGTATTTACTCTTAGGCTTCATCTTCACCCAGTGCCAAACGATTATATAGTAGGCTGGATCAAAGTGTTAAAAAAAAAAAAAAAAAAAAAACTAATGTAGGGACAAAGCCTATTTTCTGAGGCATTATATTCATTTTTAGTGGGGTGGATATAATAACTCCCATCCAAGGCCAAAATCATTCATGTTTAGCCAGGTGTGTGTGTGTGTGTGTGTGTGTGTGAGAGAGAGAGAGAGAGAGAGACAGACAGACAGACAGACAGACAGAACGCTAACAATCCGTACATTACTTATAACCATAAAAATACAACTCCTTTGAATGGCATAAGGTGTCTCTGCACCTGCCCCAGTCCATATTGGGCCCACTGCAGGCCCGAACGGAGAGTGATAACCTGAAGAAACCTTTCCGCACCCTAAGGGAGTACGAACGGGGAAAGGATCAGTAGAAGGAGGGAGAGTAATAGCCTGAATAAACCTTTCCCCAACCTAAGGACGTACGAACGGGGAAAGGATCAGTAGAAAGAGTGATGTATGTGAAAGACTAAGTATTGTATTGCCTGTATTTGTGTGTCTGGATTAATTTGTCATAGGTAGAATGGAGGAGGAGTGGGCAATGTAAGCATATGAAGTGATATTCTGCCAGAACCCAATATGCAGTTTCGCCATGTCATCCGCTATAACATCAGGCTCTGGGTAAATTTATCACGAGGTGAGTGCGTTACCAATGAACCACTGCAGGTTTTTTTATTTAGTTACCGGATATACAGAAACAATATTCTATTGTTTCCAATTCATTTAGATAGCCATATAATAAACTCGACCTTCTGTCAAGATACGTTTAGTATGTTTTCCTATTGATCCATTAGGATTCGGTAGAGCAATAAAAAAATGAGAGAGAGTATTGTGGTGTGTCTTTATGGTGGTCCACAGATTAGCCAGTGTTCTCGTATGATCAGGGAACTGATTATTTCTCCAAAGTGTGGTGAATACATCGTGGTAAAGTAGTCATTCGACACACTCATTGATAATGTTCTCTTACTTTTAGATAATTTTCAGACAGTAGGTATGACAGTAGACTTCCTAGTTGTACCGTACCATTAATATAACAATTCACTGTGTCGATAAAGATACGTTCAAGATTATTATCAAAGCTATGAGACTAACGTGTGCAGATACTGATATTGTAACTTCAAGATGTAACTGTATTTTCGATGTGTTAATACTCCTTATTCGTGCTAACTGGACTCTGAGCATGACGTAACAGGCCAGACGCGTCACTTGACCTTCATCCCAGCGCGATCCACGCCTCCGCATACCTCCCTTCCCCTCCCTCTCCCTCTTCCCTCCTCCCAGCCTTCCCACCGTCTCGCTTTTACTTCCCCTCCCCTCCTCTTACCTCCCTACCCGCTTCCCCACGTTCCCTTCCTTTCATTTGCTGTCCATATCCTTCTCGTCTCTACCTTTCTCGTTCCTACTCTCTCTTTCAGCTACCTTCCCCTCCCTTCCCTTCATCTTCCGTCCCTACCCTTTACTTTGCGACATTTCGTTCCTACCCTTTCTCTTCCATCGATTCATTGACTTCCCTACACTTGCGTCCCTACTCTTACCGTCGCTACCCTTCCTCTTCCTACCCGACCCTCTAATTCATTCTCCTCCCCTTCCCATCACTTTCCTTTTTTCCCCTCTCCTCCCCTGCCCTCCTCTCCCTCCCCTACCCTTCCCATGAATTCCCTCCCCTCATCACTTGTCCCAGTCCCTTTCCTCTCCACTTCCGACTTCCTCTCTCCCCAGACCCCTCCATTTCCTGTTACTTCTTCCTCCTTCCCCTGCCTTCCTCTGGTTTCTTTCCCTCAGCACAAGGTCTTTCTCCCACCACCCTATTCAGTTCACTTCTCATGATAAGAAATGCCAACAATCTCACTATCATCGGTACTGTTATCTATATTTGCTTCATTGCGTTAGATAACCATGTACTCACGTTCTCTGCATGTGAATTATTTAAACATTCGCCATCGTTAAAAACAAAGCTACCAAGTATCCATAATGTAGACAAAATGCACATCCCTCCTCTCAAGTGTCTGACAACGTGAGGCATGAGTGAACCTAGCTTAGCAGTGAGTACGAGTAGTTTCTTTTCTCATCCCCTTTTTCCAATACCCTTCAGATAGAGCTAGAACTGTTTAGATGGATGACAGTGAAAACAACACTATCCTAGAATTTCTAGGTCAGAGAAGCAGCTTGAAGTTGACTATGTGGTGATATATTAGGACTCCATATTATAATTACTAATCATAATAGATAGATAGATAAATAGATAGATAGACAGCTCTATGCGAGCCTGGGAATGGGAAATGATCTTGCAAGTTACACTGAGGAAAAGCTGACGACAGACTAGGAAGTAGGAGTCAGGAGATGATGCAGTTAGTTGGTCAGCGATCACCAGGTGAACATACATACACACATACACACAGGCTTCTAGAACTTTCCAATCACAAGGAACACACGTGATACGTCTCCTGTTTCACCAGAATTTAGGAAAGAGAGCTCAGAAGGAAGCTAGCCATAGAACAGACAGGTCGCAGGGAGAAGGGCTTAGCAACTTGAGAGAGAGAGAGAGCGAGACAGGGAGACAGGGACTCTGCTCAACTCACTCGTGAGTGAGAGACTTGTTAATATTTCCAAGACAAATAAAAATAGTCCCATACTATTCTTTACCTCTCCTGTCACTACATGACAAATGGGAAAGAAGATTATCTACTTACAAAGCTACTCAAGTATAACAACCGCTCGTCCACAAGTCTAATATATACATAACTCCACTACAAGTAACTACAAATGTCATTTTATGACATTTGGTAGCAGCGAACGTATACGAACCTCGTCTACGAATCAACTGTGAATTCCTACAAAATATCAAGATTGAAAACAAGAATACCTCTCACAACCAACAACTCACAACCAACTCCTGACAGTTCTCTCTAACCCCCCCTCCGTCTCCCCGATCATCACGCTGATGTAGAGGTGAAGAGGTCACAGGACGCCTTGCAAGTAGTTTAACAATATATTGATACAAACAATCTTGCAACTTCTACGACGAACCAGCGAACTACAACCATCTACAATCAACTACAAGTAACAACTCTACGAGTCGTCTGTATAATCTTCTACACGCACCTACAAGTAGTGGCAGTCTTCATGCCACAACGAGTAAATCACAAGAGAAAAGGACCGAGAAAACATCGACAAAGAAAAACGGAACAAACAAACGAAGAATGAGACACGACTCATAACTCACAACTACTTGGTATTCACGACTCATCTTACTCACTCGTCTTCACTCAAGTTACTCATCGCTACTCATTCACTCACCACAGCTACCAGTGTGGGAAGTCGACGTCATCATGCGTGCTTGCTGAAAAGACACCACGTCGGTCAACACACCACCTGCACCACCACTCACACCATTCCCACCACGGTAAAAATTAGTGAGTTACATAGTTACTTCATTTATACATTACACAGTGATAGACAATAAGCTTCTGCACAAACATATAAGACGTGCTGTATAGTTACAGCTTAAATACACATACTTACTTCAGTTATCTGCATAACTCAAACACTAAACAATCACCAACAATAAATATTCTACACTGTATATATTCATTCATTTATTATAACATTTATTTACTACCAACGAGTGTTACCATTTATACCTACATAAAATACGTGTTTCATACATACAACTATACATTATTATATCTACAAAGTGATAAAGAAAATATACCATCACAGTTACTCAGTGAGCGATTAAAAGAACTGTATTAAACATTTATTAATTAAAACTACCTAGTGGAAACATATAAATTAAGTTACAAGGAAGAAAAAAAAAATGGCCGACACAAATGACGTTAGCAAGAGTGAACATCTTCAACACAATCGTGAAGACAATGATTTCCACACAGTGCTGACACACATATTACCCACGATAGGTACAAGTGAACAACAAGTCAGTGTATATAGTTAATACTGTATATAATGTATATATTTTTTATATATAATAACAAAATATGGGGCTATATAATATCATTTTCAGTAATACCTGTGCACTATAAACTAAACTTTAAAAAAGTATCCCAAGGAAAGTAGCCAGTAATTTTGCAACCATGAACAACATACAAAAAGCGTACACAAGCGAAGAAAAACAAACTATAGAAAATCAATACATACAAAAAAAAAAGAAAAAGTAAGAAAGAAAAAAGAGAGAAATAGAGTAAGATCACATAACAAACAAATGAAAATAAGTGTAAGTGTTATTACATATGCCAAAATACCACATAAACTACAAACAAAAAAGCAAATTGTTGTCTCCACAAGCAAGTGGCATGACACATCATCACTATCATCGACCGCAGCATGACCGGATTCATATGTTAGGACTGCAATTATTACAATTATGTAACGACAAACGATTGCATTATGTTACACTTGCTACAATTATGTAACTACAAACGATATGTAACAATTATGTAACTCCATATTATAATTATGTAACGACAAACGATTGCATTATGTTACACTTGCTACAATTATGTAACTACAAACGATATGTAACAATTATGTAACGACAAACGATTGCATTATGTTACACTTGCTACAATTATGTAACTACAAACAATATGTACCATTTATGTAACAGTTGCATTAACAAGATGTAACTTTTATGTAACTTTAACTACAATTATATAACTACAAACGATATGTAACAATTATGTAATGACAAACGATTGCATTATGTTACACTTTGCCAATTAACAGTTGCATTAACAAGATGTAACTTTTATGTAACTTTAACTACAATTATAAGGCCAAGACACTTATGTAACAGTTGCATTAACAAAATGTAACTACAATTATAAGGCCAACACAATTATGCATTACCACAATATTACGTAACAATTCATAAAATATTACAATTATGTATTACCACAATATTACTACAATATTATGTAAAGTCATACCATTATACCACAATTCTGTATTACCAGTATCATCATACAAGTTAGGTGAAATATTAAACATTACTAAAGTGATAACTCAATATGTAATGTATAACCTAGCAGTATTACCATTGCACAATTATATGCGTATGTCTGTTATACATACACATCTCACAAAATGTATACAACTTGTTTAAAATGTAATATTACTGAATAATCACTATTTACTATAAATATTATATGTATACAATATTCATACAATTATGTTACTTTTACAATATTATGTATTTCACTTAATTAGCTTATAAGTTCATTATAATGTGTATATAATATGTATTAATATGTTATGACTATTAACTGTCGATGGTACGCCATTTTCGCGTGACCGAGCATATATTAGGACTCCATATTATAATTACTAATCATAATAGATAGATAGATAAATAGATAGATAGACAGCTCTATGCGAGCCTGGGAATGGGAAATGATCTTGCAAGTTACACTGAGGAAAAGCTGACGACAGACTAGGAAGTAGGAGTCAGGATATGATGCAGTTAGTTGGTCAGCGATCACCAGGTAAACACACATACACACCTACTCACACACAGGCTTCTAGAACTTTCCAATCACAAGGAACACACGTGATACGTCTCCTGTTTCACCAGAATTTAGGAAAGAGAGCTCAGAAGGAAGCTAGCCATAGAACAGACAGGTCGCAAGGAGAAGGGCTTAGCAACTTGAGAGAGAGAGAGAGAGAGAGACAGGGAGACAGGGACTCTGCTCAACTTACTCGTGAGTGAGAGACTTGTTAATATTTCCAAGACAAATAAAAATAGTCCCATACTATTCTTTACCTCTCCTGTCACTACATGACAAATGGGAAAGAAGATTATCTACTTACAAAGCTACTCAAGTATAACAACCGCTCGTCCACAAGTCTAATATATATATAACTCCACTACAAGTAACTACAAAGTCTTTTATGACAGTGATATACAACGGCGACACGAAATGAATGGCCGTTGATGGAAAAAACTGAATTGACCGACTGAATAGTCAATGACAAACTTTATATCTAAAAAGGCAACAGTCACTTCCATTTTCCCCCCATGACGAAAAAGTGTTTCTCGTGGGTCGCATCTATGCCACGACGCACGACTCGGGCGTTCAGAGCAGACGTTCGGATTAATGAAAGCAGAGAAACTGGAAAGATTAAAACATGAGTTATCTTACACATATACTCTACATGGGTAACTGTATTTGCAAACGGTAATAGTGTATCTTTGGGCTGCAGTATAGCCCAACAGCTTAATCCTTTCAGTAACAAGCATGATAATAGACATGGTTAAAAATGATGGAGACATCACACATCCTTGTCTCCAATACTCATGGTGATCCAGTCACGTATACATTCATATTCTCTTCCATATGAGTTTCGATATATTTGTAGTTATTTATAACACTCAGCAGGTTTTTTTTTTTTTTTTTTACACTGTAAATACACCACAGCTTCCATAATTCCTCTTTGTTCACTTCGCCATTGTTTTATGAGGTCACTAAATTCAGTAAATTTTTTATAGTCCTCACATTCTTTATTTGCATTATAGCTTCGGTATCATAATAATTATTAATTTCTTCCACACTATGCATACACCACAGCTTAAAGATTCCTGTTTACTTTGCCATGCTTTTTTTTTTTTTCTTTAAGATTAGTAAATACAATAAATATCTTCCAGACCTGCTCACTTTTTTTTTTTCATTATACCTCAAAGCAAATTTTTTTCCACAAAATTCTTAACACTCAGGATATACCTCGTTCATAATTCGTATACTGTTATGACACATGTCTTACCTTTTATTCAGTGTTCGTCCTTACCCATATCATCCCAAGGACTTACACACATCATAAAAGGACTTATTTCAGGAAAATGATTGTATTCATTCTGTTCCATTCAACTGGCGCTGCTTGAGTTAAATTCATTTTAGTTATACAGTACATGATGTGAATATTTTATTAAAAGAATGATACCCCCTCCCCATCCGTACGTCAATATTTCAGAAGATAAAACAATTTCAGGCCGAGGTTGTTCTGTCGTTTTACTAAACATTATTTCCTTATGTGGGTATTATTCTCACAGTTGAGAAATTCACGGCACAATATAATCAAGACACAAAGTAGTTTATTTCACTCCCACCATGACACTGTATCACTTCCGCACATGCACCTACACTTGCTGCCTCTCCATGATTTAGTATTTTCATAACTTTCTTTACTTCTGACACTGACACAATCCTTTCCATAATTTAACTCAGCACTATTTAGCGGTGAAGTGAGGAGGAGATGCAAGGGTGTGCAAGGGACAGCATGGTGGAATGATGAGGTGAAACGAACTGTGGAACAAAAGAAGAAGGCATATAGTGAAAGGTTAGCGAGTAGAGGTATGGGAGAAGATGAGAGAAAGAAGAGAGAGGTATATGTGAGCAGGAGAGGGGAGGTGAAGAGACTGGAGAAGGAGAGTAAGAAGAAAGTGAATGAAGAGTTTGGGAGGAATCTGAGTGTGAAATGGAGGGAGAGTAAGAAATTGTTTTGGAAGGAGGTAAAGAAAGTAAGGCAGTATGAAAAGGGAATTAGTAGAGGAGTGAAAGATAAGAATAATAGAGTGTTGGTGGAGAAGAGAGAGAAATTGAGGAGATGGAAGGAGCACTTTGAGGATTTGTTGAATGTAGAGAGTGAGAGCAGTGCGAGTATATGTGGTTGGGGAATGGCTGGGAGAAGAAGAGATGAGAGGAGGGAGGAAGAGATCAGTTGGGCGGAAGTAGTGGAAGCAATGAAGAAGATCAAGTTGGGAAAGGCCCCAGGAATTGATGGAGTGTGTGGTGAAATGCTGAGGTATGGGGGTGAGATTGTTGTGAAGTGGATATGGAAGTTGTGTAGATTGGCTTGGAAAGAGGGAAGAGTTCCAGAAGACTGGAAATCAGGTATAATTGTTCCTTTATACAAAGGAAAAGGGGAGAGAGAAGTATGTGGTAACCATAGGGATATTTGCCGTCTAAGTGTGACTGGTAAAATATATGGTAGAATACTCATTGATAGGGTTAGGCATGTGACAGAGGAGCTAGTTGGAGAACAAGGGGGATTTAGGAAGGGAAAAGGGTGTGTAGATCAGATATTTGTTCTAAGATGTTTAGTGGAGAAGTATCTAGAGAAGGGAAAGAAAGTGTATGCTGCCTTCATGGACTTGGAGAAAGCTTATGACAGAATAGATAGGCAAGGTATATGGAAGGTATTAAGAATATATGGAGTGGAGGGGAAACTGTTGAGTGCTGTGAAGAGTATGTACGAAGGAGCTAGGGCTACGGTGCGAGTGGATGGTGAGCTGAGTGAGTTCTTTGATCTCATTGTGGGAGTGATACAGGGTTGTGTGATGTCTCCATGGATGTTTAATATACACATGGATGGGGTTGTAAAGGAGGTGCAAGGTAGGTCAGTGGATGTGGGGGTGGCTCTAATGAATGAGGGTGAGATTTGGAAGATTCTGGTGTTGCTTTTTGCTGATGATACAGTATTGTTGAGTGAAGATGAATGGGAGTTGCAAGGTTTGGTGAATGAATCTGGGACAGTGTGTAGGAGGAGGAAGCTGAAAGTTAATGTAAACAAAAGTAAAGTTATGGTGGTTGAGAGGAATGAAGTCACAGAATGTACAGTGAGGCTGGATGGTGAGGATATGGGGAATGTGAGTGCGTTCAAGTCCTTGGGTAGTGTGATGAGTAGGGATGGAACTTTGGGGGATGAAGTGCGTGAAAGGGTACAGCAGGGAAGGAAGGTTGCTGGCTCACTGAAAGTAGTGATGAGAAATAGGGAGGTGAGTATGGAAGTTAAGAAGTCACTGCATGATAGTATTGTGATCCCTACCCTGACGTATGGAAGTGAGGCGTGGACCTTGCAAGAGGGGAACAAGTCAAGAGTGAGAGCAGTGGAAATGAGTTACTTGAGAGGAGCATGTGGAGTGACATGGAGGGACAGGTTGACGAATGAAGAAGTGAAGGAACGTTGTAGGGTGGATGTGGATGTGGCTGAGAAGATTAGGAGAAATACACTGAGGTGGTTTGAACATGTGGAGAGAATGGAGAATGAAAGACTGACTAAGAGGGTGTATGTAGGTGAGGTGGAGGGAGGGAGAGGGAGGGGTAGACCGAGGATGAGGTGAAGGGATGGAGTTGAGAGGTATATGAGGGAGGGGGGGATGAGTTGGGGGGAGGGTAGTCAAATGGTGGGTGATAGAGCGACTGTGAGGCGTTTTGTCTGCGGCCACCCTTTGCGGGATTAGGGCGTCGGGCTATAGATAGATAGATAGATATTTAGCCTATAACAAGAGCCTTGTGTGCTTGTCCAAATTCGTGTCATCTCTGAACCATGCATCGCTTTGGAGCAAGTACAGTCCTTGACCAAATGAAAGCCGTTTCTGAAAACCTACCACCACCATCACAGTTACCACAGTTACCACCGCCACCATCACCACCGTTACCAATATTACCATCATCATCTCAGCTACCATCAACACCACCGCCACCACCACCACCATCAGGGCTACCACCGCCACCACCACCACCATCAGGGCTACCACCGCCACCACCATCATCACCATCGTCATTATAATCATCATCGCAACTACCACCATCACTACCAAACCTACCACCATCACAGCTACCACGTCACCATCACCACTACCATTGCTACCATAATTTTCTGCTAAGTAAAATAGTTTCTTCATTGCATCAATGAAGTAGTAGACATAGGAATGTAGATGTACAACCTCTCTCTCTCTCTCTCTCTCTCTCTCTCTCTCTCTCTCTTTCAAGACGTATGCAAAATTCCACGGAAAAGCCGAGGTGCCTCTTTCACGTGCACCAATTTTAACACCAATGGTGATCCTTTTTAGAGCTAAAACACACCTTCAAAACACCGTTTATCAGTCAACATGAAATTGAAACTGGCCCATCTAGGACCAGTTCGAACCATCTTGCCAAGTTTCATCAAAATCCATTTTCCATTTTGGCTGCACCACACACACACACACACACACACACACACACACACACACACACACACACACACACACACACACACACACACCAATGATTTTAGTGTTTACATTATTTTATCTAATTCTCATTTTTTAGAAATTTTTGTTTCCATCATCTCGTAATTTTTAGTTTCATTTGATATGATTCATTTGCTATACACTCAACACTTCTCACTTTCATTATTGTATTTACCTTGCGCATTCCGAAGCATTATCTTGTACTGACTCCTCACTTACGTGTAATAACATAACTGTGAAATATCTGGTCCACAGTAAAGTGTGGAACGAGTGCCAGTGAGCGGAAAGTATTTGAGTTCAGTAACTTAAAATGAAAATTGTGCGAAGCATATATGTTTTCAAACTTCACCTTTAGTCCCCGCATTTTCACCTATTGCTTTGGTTCTTGTTATTTTCCTTTAATTTTTATATCGCAGGCTTACGTATGCATTCATTTGTGAACTACATCACAAAAAATCGGTCATACATAATCACTCATAAAATCAACATAGCTAAATTTTTGAACTATTATTCAACATTTAACTAGCGAATTAAATGTTATTGTTATGCTAAATTCAAAGAAATACTCTTAAATTCTACTACTGTTACTACTACTACTACTATTATTACTACTACTAATAATAATACTTTTAACCTTCTGTCGCTGTGGGTCCAGAAATTGTTGGGACCCTGTGGCCAGCCCCAGCACCATTTTTTCAAATTTCGAAAGTGCTTTTTTTTCGTTACTGATTTGAAGAGAAATGACTAGCACACCCGGCAGTGCAATTTTTTAGCTTCCTACACCCATCAAGTGCTTCGCTATGAAGTGTGAAAAATTTCACAAAATGACCGTGTACACGCCTGTGAAAACTTAGCAGCGTAGCAAAAAACACTGCACTAAAAAATATCCATATTTCGCCTTCCCAAAACTTCAGTGGCGGTGAAATGGTATGAAATTACTAGACATGTTTATTATAAAAAAAAAGAAAAAATTAGTACATAATATGGGAGGTAAAAAAAAAAAAATCATGATTTTTCTTCACATTTTTAATGTTCTTTTTTTTTTTGGGGGGGGGAGGGGGGTGTTTATGCAAGTTTCAAGTTATTTCTGTTGTCTAGGTGGTTTGTGTCCAAAGAGAGGCAAGAGATGGTGTTTTTCGACTAACCAGATAAAGGTCCTCCTCTGTATGTACAGGCTGTACCGCAATGGCTAAAATTCAACACGACCTGCAGTAGACATGTTACCGGTTCTGGATAAATATGGCAAGTGCACTCTGCCATGTACTTAGAAGCTTATGGTATATGTATCTTTTAATTTAATATATCAGTTGCACTGATCAAGACATGATAGCTTTAATTCTTTGCGGCTGGAGGGAAGCAGCCACCATATTGACGATGACATCAGTATTCATACTGCAGATGATGCTCCAGTCCATCCCACAATACTTTACCAACATGGCCACCGCAGATCCAAACTACCCTCTTCAGGTATGTTGTGAAGGAATACTTTTCATGGTGTAAATGGGTGGTACCTATTAGATAAGTAAACTGCAGTGAAATTGACTTAAAGTAGCTTACAGCTACACCATTCCCGAGCGGTGCTCGTACCGTACCTCATGAGGTGGAAAGTGTTTAATGTATGGCATACAGTAAAGTTGTTTGAGTTTTTATTGGTATTATGCTCATGAATATTTAATATTTGACCTCTTCATTATTAGTTTTCTGAATGAACAATTTCAGTGAGTGACTCTGACCTTGACTGTAAAGTACCTTCACGAGGGTGCGACGAAATACCGAATCGGCGGTCATTTACCAAATCAACACTGAATCAGCACTTTTAATTGGTTAAGTGTTATAGATTTTATCACCATATAGGTTCACACACACCTAATTATCTGAAATCCGGTCAAATTCTTGTGTTTAATATAACTTTTTAAAAAAGTCCTGATTCACAGTGAAAACGTGATAAAAATAGCAGAAGTGTTTCTCCTTTAGCTCAACAACTTGCCTTTGCAGACTTCTACTTTGTATAAATTTTAATATAACATAGAAATGCATTTATTTGCACTTTAAATTGGTATTTGTGCAAAACAGAAGTCTGTCAAGGTGTGTTGGCAATCTAAAGTAGAAATACTCGTTAACCTTAGCACGTTTTCGCTCTGAATCCTAAGTTTTTTATTAATAGTTAAATTAAGCACTTTTTTTTTTTTTTAATGCATTTCAGATAATTAGGTGTATATGTGCCTATATGATGAAGAAAATAATATTTTCACAACAGTAAAAGTTGCATTCCAGCACTGGGAACTTCCGACAAGCAGCCAGCCACCACTACTTTCATTTACTATTATATATTGGCTGGTACACAGAGGAATAATTTCCCGGGTGTGCTATTGTCTGTGCACGTACACATTCGAATGAAACAATAGCACTTATTCCTCTTGTCACAGGGCATTCTTGGAGGTTAGAAATAAGCACAGCGTATGCAGGCTAAACATAAACAAAGCTGACTATGCTGCTCAGTGTGTGTAGTGATGTCATGACCAATCAGAGGCCGTTTCAGAGTCACGTGATTTTTCAGCTACTTTATTATTTTCTCATGTATCTGCACAATTTTTTTGGATAAAATGGTTGACATAGCAATTTTCTCCTTATTTTTTACCTATACAGTATCTTACTTTAAAAAATTTTGACCGGAAACTCGTCTATTAGCACCTCACACAAAGGGATTAGCATGAAGGAAAGGGAAGATTTTATATGCATATATTCACCACGAGAACACTTCATATGTTACTGAAATGCTTGTACAAAACAAGAAATATGTTAAATAAATATATTCGGTAGCTACATACAGTAATATGAGGCGCTGAGTTCATTACCGGGTTAAGTGCCAAAACTACAAAACGCCAGAAAATGCGTTTAAAGTCTGGCAATTTTAAAACTTTGATATCTCTGTAACCACTTGTGTTAATTTGATGTGTGTTTTTTTTAATGTAGCTTATGGTATTTTCTTTATTGCAATAACCTCTATTTTGCGTTATCTGTCATTAATCATGATGATATCGTGCGAAGAAGTAAAATTTTGGCCCCCGCTGCTGAACCAATCGGCTAAGAAAATATTTTTTTCCTACAAATAACTACAGAAATACATCATAAGAGGTCAATAACATATTAGCATAATGTCTCAGGAGTGTCATAGTGTGGAATAAAATCAAAGTTCTATGACATAAGTATTATTATTTTCACAATAATAGCAGTTTAAAGGTCGAAAACTTTGTGCGTGTTTTTCTCGGAGTTTTTAATCACCAATAAACACGAACCACATCACCAACATCAAGAAAAACATAATAAATTATTATATTGCTGATAATAATAAAAAAAAATAAGACAGCATTCAATGTATGAGGTCATTAATAGAAAACTCCTGTAACCTGAATGATAAAAAAAAAAAAGTATCCTGAAAAAAAAATGCTAAGAGTATCAGTAACTTCACAAACACAGTGGCAATAATAATAATAGTAATAATGGTTAAAAAAATATTATAATGATAATGAGAAAGCACCCGCAAGGCGGGTAAGAGAACAATATTTTCCTTTCTCCTCTCCCCTTCACAGCTGCTGGTGGGAGTAGTGTCAGGTGTCAGCTTATTGGCTAGCTGCAGTGCAACCTATCTGACTGGCCAGCTTCAAGGGGGGTAAGGAAAGGGGCTGGGATGTGCCCCAGTAATGCTCTCAGTTCACTTCAACACCAAGGGGAGTCGACATAAACAACATAGACAGGCTGAACTCATAGGAAAAGCGACCATACAGCTGGCAGAATTCTGGACCCAGTTGCCCGCCTTGAGCACTAGTGTGAAACCGGACGAGTTTTTTTGCTGTGTGGCGTGACGGCGCAACACACATGTCTACTTAACCAGGATTTTGACCCCTTTGTAGGTTGATTCTCAGCACTTTTTTACTTCCAACGTATAGAGGGATGGTTTAGCCACTTGTTGGTGCATGTAGGTGCTTGGCGGCCATTTTGGCACTTAGCCTGGTAATGAACTCAGTGCCTCATATCTGTACTTATGCATAAAAATATAATAATGAATGTTTTCCCTCTTTCTTATGGTTATGATGTTTATTCCTGTATGGATTTTTTTTTTTTAAATCTGGGTGGTATAATACGAGTGGCAAGAGATGGGAAGGATGCTATTTTCAGTCTGCTTCAAGATAACGGGTGCTACTATGTGTGTGCAGGCTTAATCATCACGGCCAAGATTCGATATGACCCGAGATTAGCACCTCGCACAGGAGAATTAGCGTAAAAGGAAAGGAAGGTCTTATATCCATATATTCACCACAAGAACACCTCATATATTGCTGAAATGCATGTGCAAAACAAGAACAAGAAGCGGTGCCAAGGCACAGCAAACCCGTCCCTGGCAATCATTTTAGTGCTGACGTATAAACACAACAGGATATCTAGTCAAAGATGTTACAGATCAGATTTGGAGTAAACTGGGTGAAAATTGATGATTATATGCCCATTTGAAAATTTAGGCCTGACCCACATGACACTGACCTGCCTACTGCTAATGGGGAGGTGACCTCCCTGACGTAACGGGGCATGTTATAGGAAACAGATTTGAAAGATGCACCTTTAGGTTTTGGTTTTATGTCGATATGAAGAATCTGAAAGGAATTATGGCAAAAAACATTTTGTACATAATTTGGGCCTACAGGCTGAGCCTTAGCCCAATTTGACCCAAAATTTGGTCAGGTGATCAGAAAGTCTTAGTCAATGATCCCTATAATTTTAGTTAGAATTGCACGGGTAGTTTTCATGTAAAGATGTTAACAGACAGACAGACAAACCTAGTGAAAACAATGCCAGTCCCCAAGCCCCTCCGGGACGGGTACTGGTCAATATGTAAAATGAACATTTTCAGTACATATTATATGTACTAATAAATCAAAGTATAATAATGAATGTTTTCCTTGTTTTTATATGTTAATGTTTATTGCTGTAGGCTGTTTTTTTTTTTTTTTAATTCTGTATGATATAACACGTATCAGAAGAGAGGAGAAGGAAAGAGAGAAGAAAGATAATGGGTACAGCTGTGTAGGGACACCCCTTGTGGTCAAAAAACGATAAGACAAGAGATAAGCATGGTGGGCTGGGGAAGGAGGGGGAAGGGATGGTGAGGATATATGTTGTAGTTATAAGTACATTGAACAAGGAATATGAATGTTTTCCTTCAGATACAAAAAAAAAAAAAAAAGAGGAAAACAGTACAATAAAAGAAATAATGAGTAATAAAATGAATAAAGGAAAAAAAAACTTTTACAATTGAACGGTTCTGAGCTACGGGTTGTAGATTGGGCAGAGAGAGGGAGTTTGAGGGATGCTTACCTCTCTCCCCTCCCTTCCCAGGTCAAAAGCAAACATTAATAACCAGTCACTGTCAGGGAAACACGCTTTCTTTCTTTTCTTGACTTACTAGCTTTCATATTCTTACTTACACTAACACTTGAGGGGACCACAAGACGGATATCCACTCATGACTGATTCATAAGATGTACTGACCACCTGAATGGTTTAGAGCAGGGGTCTCCAAACTACAGCCTGTTGGCCACATCCGGCATGCCACAAGATTTTAACCGGCCTGCAGCATTTTGAAACATATATGAAGAAAATTATTTCCTACGTTTTTCTCAACCATGCTGTTGGGCACTTGACACGTCCAGTTCCCGTCCGCGTGTGCCTTGCCATATGACACCATACCAGAGTCTTGGCCTGGCAAACCCTCATTTTCAGTCTTGTGCGACATATGCGCTAAGATCCTCAAACACCTATTTTGATACTTGTGTAGAAAGATGAAGACTAAATATATTTTTGTTTGACCTCTGCAAATGGCTGTAAGTTTATTTTGAATTTATTGGATTTGTTTTGCTGAAGTACTTTCTTGAGGGATGTTTATTTTCCTTATAGTCTATCTATCTGTCTATTGCAAGATGCCTTAATCCCGTAAGGGGTGGCCACAAACAAATCGCCTCCATGTCATCCTATATCCCCTGCGATTTCACTGCCCTGCTCCCAGCTCACACACCCCTCTCTCATATACCTCTCCACTCCATCTCTCCATCTCATCCTTGGCCTTCCCCTCCCTCTCCCCCCATCCACCTCACTCACATACACTCTCCTTATCAGTCTCATACTCTCCATCCCCTCCACATTTCAGGTGAAAATTTGTAAAAATTCAGTAAATAAAATTAGTTAAAAAATGAATAGCTTGCTTTTCTCATCGGCAGTTACAATTAAGTACGTGATTCTTTCGTCAGAGCATTTGCTAAAGATTAAAATACATACTCACATAATTTCTTAATGTATGCACGGCATCTTTTCTTTGTAATGTCATATTTCTCCTTTGTTCTGAATCATATCATGCCGATTACCCAAAAAAGAAGCAAATAAAACTTATTCTTTGTTAACTGAATTTTTTCTTTGGCCCGCAAAAACGTGTAAAATATACGATGTGTCCCTCGTGCTGAAAAGTTTGGAGATCCCTGGTTTAGAGGGTAGGGTAAGCGCTGTTCTCACAGTCTTCCCTAACCTTTCGGGCCCGACACTAATTGGCCCGAACCAAAAGCATCTATGGATTTCACAGTCGCTCCGAATGGCTTTCGAAAGCTTACTAACGTGGGGACGTCTGCCTGTGTTGATGTGATAGGGTTGGTAGTTCTGGGTGGCTGAAATACCTGCTCAGTAGAGTGAGCCGGACACCACCACCCCAGGAGGAGGGTACAAGGAGGTGACCCCCACCCCACAAAGAGATGATAGGGAGGCTCTCTCACCTGCTGAGCCTTCCAAGCAAGAGTGACAAATTTCCCCCGTGATCCGACACCCCACTTCCCCACAGCCAGACCACCGGGCAGTACACAGCTCAAGTGCACTACACTCCAGTGGAGGAAGCACTCAGCAGAATCGGGGTGGGACTTACAACCCTCAAGTCCCAAACAAGCCCTCGGATGCTGTATCTACCAGATCGACCTTCACAAGAGGAGAGGATTCCACTGGAGCCTCTAGCCTTGTTATACCTCAAGGGAGCAGCAGCACAGTAGAGTCCACCGGACCTACTGTGAGTGGAGTGACCGCCGGTCCTCCATCCTCTGCCACCCACCTTCGGGAGCCAGGACGTCAGCACGTCCTCCAGACGACCTTCGCTGGTTCTCCCCAGGAGGGAGGTGGGCCTGGAGGTAGTCTCTGCTGGAGCTACCTAAGTGGGACAGACCGCTGGTCGTCTCCCGAGCTGCCCCAGCCCCAACGACAGGAGACCAGACTCGGCCGGAACTGTGGCGTTGGCCAGGAGAGCCCGTCGGGCCTCCTCTCTGTGTCATCTCCGGGACAGGTGCCCCCACCACTGCGACAGAGGGACAGAGTCTGTCGGACCTGTGGCATTCGCCTGGAGAGCCCGCCAGGCCTCCCCCTCCCGTCGTCCCTGGGACAGGTGCCCCGGCTTCAGCGGCAGAGGGACAGAGTCCGCTGGACCTGTGACAAATGCCAGGAGTGCCTGCTGGGCCTCTCCTTCTCGCCTTCCTCGGGCTCAGCACCTGAGGAAGTGTCCTCCGGACCTCCTCTCACCTCTGTCCCCAACAGGAACCTAGGTAGTGCCCGCTGGGTCTGCCTGGCTGAAGGAGTACCCGCTGGGTCTCCCTCTTGCGCCCCGGTCCAGAGATCCGGCAGGGACCATCAGGCCCACTAAGTAGGGGAGCAGGCCGCCAGTCGCTCCTCCTCCGTGACCCTCGAGGTTCCTACAGAGGGTGATGCCCCTCGCTCAGTCCGTCCCTCCTGTGGTGGAGTGAGACGCCCCTCTCCCCACCTCTCTCCCCCAGAGAGTGGGAATTGCTCCCCTGCAGGTACCTCACCTGAGACCAGCCAGGGTGAGACCACGCCGAGACCAGGCGTCCTGTCACTGCGACCCCATTACTGCCCCCGGCAAGCGCTGATGGACTCCTCCAGAGTGAGCGGCCGCAGATCACCCCTGACAGCCTCTTCCCCCAGGCGGGACCGCAGCCCCCAGAGGAGGTGGACAACCCCTACCGCCCACCACCGCCGCCGGACCCCTCCTGACGAAGACGTCTGGCAACAGATAGATAAGTTCGGTCTATCTATCTGTTGCCAGATGCCTTAATCCCGTAAGGGGTGGCCAAAAACAAATCGCCTCCATTTCCCCTTGTCCCACACCATTTCACTGCCCTGTTTCCAACTCACACCCCACTCTCTCATATACCTCTCCACTCCATCCCTCCATCTCATCCTTGGCCTCCCCCTCCCTCTACCCCCCTCCACCTCACTCACATACACTCTCCTCGTCAGTCTCTTGCTCTCCGTCCTCTCCACATGGCCAATCCACTTCAGTGTGTTTCTCCTAACGCTTCCTATCATGCCCACATCCACACCACAATTCTCCTTCACTTCCTCATTTGTTAGTCTGTCTCTCCATGTGACTCCGTATGCTCCTTTCCAATAACTCATTTCCACTGCTCACACTCTTGACTTGTTTCCCTCCAACAAGGTTCAAGCTTCACTTCCATGCGTCAGAGTTGGTATCACAGTACTGTCATGCAGTAACTTTTTAAGTTAATTTGGGGATAAAATTTAGCGAGTCTCTGAAGCAAACAGTCTTTCATCTGAATGGAAATATCACTCAAGTAGGGCAAATTATGGTAAAAACCCTCCTTACTGGGAGTAGGGATTGGTTGTTTAGGCATGTTATGGTTATTTAGAAAATTCCTTAAAAAATGGTAGAGAAGGTTTTCACTGTTGCCATTATTCACATATTTCCTTAGAAAGAGAATATCATCATGGAGCAGAGAATATGTAGATCAGAGAAACAAAAGTCCTATGTTATAAGGTCTTAACAGCTTTGATTTCAAAGTACAGTAATAACTGGAAAAACTACTTCCCAAAACTGAGAAAGAAGGCATGTAGATCAGTGAAGACCAGAACTTACCATTATCAATCTTAATCATGATATCTAAAAATGGGAGACAAATGCTGGACTCTGTCTCACTCTTGAACTGTATATTATTATGATGAATGTCAATATACAGATGGAAATTTATCACCTACATACCTGCGGTACAGCCATTGTTTAATATTAACTAGAATAGACAATCTCTTACTTCTTAATACTTTAAACAGATGTCGGCTAAAGTAGGACCAAGGGGTGATCCTATAGTAACATAATGAGTCTATTGTAGAGTTCAGTATTAAATATGAACAAACCACCCTTCACACAAGGGGACAAAAGTTCTTTGAATAAGTTTTTGGTCATTCCTTTGAAAAGTCAAGCCTAAACAACCAGTCCCTACCGCCAATAAGGAGGTGTTTTAACTTAGTTTACCCTACTTGTGTGATATTTCCGATTAAATGGAAGATATTATTTTTCTTTTCTTCATGGAAGAAGGAACCAAAGGCCAGAAGCCAGTAAGATTGTTCCCCCCAATAAATAAATAAATTAATTAATTAATAAAAACAAGACAACAGAGAGTCAAATTAAAGATCTGTTCATTTTGACATGCCTGGGCACACTACGTTTGAACGACTGGAAGTCACATTCAGTAAGAAATGTAGATAGAGGTAGACAGTTCCAGAATTGACCTCTTGCATACATGAAGGACAACGAGTAACAGTTAACTCTTGCATTAGAGAGCTGGACAGAAAAAAGGAAGAGAGTTTGTTGCTAGACTAGTGCTACGTGCCCACTATAGTGGTGAAGGGATGCAAGCAGACAGATCAGAGGAGCAGTAACCACTGAAGCAACGATAAAAAAAAGATAAAGATGAAACAGTGCAGCTAAGAGACAGAGATTGAAGGGAGTCAGTAAGAGGAGGAGTGTTACTGAGACAAAAAGCTTTTGACTCCACCTTGTTGAGAAGAGCTGTGTGTGGGACACCTCCCCACACAAGAGACTTGTACTCTACACAGGGCCGAATAAAACCCACGTAAAAAGTCAACAACTGAGCATGGGTAAAGAAAGCACGAAGTCAGCTTAGCATACCTGATCTGGAAGCAGATTATACAAGAAGGGTAACATGATCTTTCTAAGATAAATCCCGAGAGAATGAAGCCCCAGGTATGTTTAAAGATGATGCAGGATTGAGTTAGATATTGTTAACAGTCAGAAGATACTGCTGTGGAAGATTCTGTCGGGCTGAAAGATTTATGCGAGACTCAATCAAAAGCCCTTGAGATGCCAAGTGCAATGGCAAAGCTTTCGCCAAAGTCCCGAAAGGAGGATGACCAGGAGTCTGGAGAGTAGGTGTAAAAATCACCAGCAGAGTGTCCTTGGTGGAACCTGTACTGACGTTCAGAAAGAATGTTGTGATAGGAAAGGTGCTTTAAAATATTAAAGAATTGATTCAGACTTTTTGAAATACAGGATGTTAAAGCAAATGGATGATAGCTGAAGGGCTGGGAATGGTCGCTTATCTTTGGGACAGGCTGAATGAGAGCAAACTTCCAGTAAGAAGGAAAGGTACAAGTTAACAGACAAAGGCAAAAGAGTTTACCTAGGCAGGTGTAAGCACAGATTCACAGTTCTTGAGGACAACAGAAGGGACCCCATCAGGCCTATGTACCATGTTAGTATTGAGGTTGATGATGGCAGAAAATACATCAGTTGAAGAAATTTTAATATCAGCCATGAGGAAGTCAGAGAGAGGAAGTGATGGAGGGACAGCACCGAAATTGTCTAAGATGGAATTGGAGGAGAATGTCTAAATGAGGAGCTCCGTTTTATCAATAGAAGAAACAGTTACAGAACTATCGAAGTGGAAAATTGATTGACTGAAAATAATTAAAATCTGGCAGTGCAATTGCCAGGGTCATATGCCACCAGACAACAAGGTAAAAGATGCAGCAAAATAAAAAGTGCATATTCAAAATAAAGTTAATATCTGTTAGTAGGAATAAAACACTGAAAATGATAAAAGAATAGTTTATAAAATATCAATTACTTATAAAAGTGGAAGAAGGCCCACCTCCTGAAGAAAACTAAAAACATCAGTAAAATTGCTAGAGGCTTCACCGAGCATCGAGGGCAAACAGTAGGCACCATCTGCTCCCTTATGCCTATGGAGGAATCTCTGACATAGGTCCCCCAGACTCAGACACTCGACCAGCAAATGACGGACAGTAAGGGGAACAAGGCAGTCATCACAATATGGTTGAGTCTCACCACTCATGAGAAACCCATGTGTAAGCAGAGAGTTCCCAATGCAAAGCCTAGGAAGAGCCTCCTTCAATCGCTGAGACAGGAAGGGGAGAACCCTTGGCACAACCAATCTCTGAAAGATTTCTTTTAGTTTATTATGAGCAAAATCATCCCAGTGTCTCTGCCAAAACGAATGAATTGTTATCTCAAATATGGTGTTACATCAGAAGCAAGAAGCAGGTAGTTGGGTGGGGCTGTTGAAAAGACGCAGCTTTAGCTAATGTGTCTGCCCTCTCATTGCTCACCACACCAACATGTGGGGGAACCCAACAGAAGTCCACATGGCGGCCATGACAGCCAAGAAGAAAAAGCCACTCTAAACTTGATAAAACCAATGGATGGGATGCATTAAAAGACTCCAGTGCAGACAGAGCACTACGCGAGTCACTAAAAATCACAAAAGTGGATTGGGGAGAGTATAAATGATTTTAAGAGCATTTAAAATTGCAGTCAGCTCTGCTGTATACACTGAAGTAATGCCAGGAAGGCTACCGTCCCTACTAAAGGAAGGGAAGACAACACCAAATCCCACTCCAGTATCAGTCTTAGACCTGTCAGTATAGACAGGGACAGAACCCTCATGAATGAAGGCATGTTCTAAAAAGAGAGAAAGGGACACCTGAGAGGGAAGTGAGGCCTTTTCTTCGACAATGGACCTACAAAATGTCACACAACGGAGTAGACAAGAACCCACCCTTGGGATCCGATGTGGACAAAGTGCAAGTCTTGGAACAGAGAGGGCTAACACAACAGACCGGACCCTATAACCAAATGGTTTTGGGAAATTAGGATGGGTGCCATAAACAGAAGATCAGGAATCCTGGGAAACGATGGCACAAGAAACTGAGTCTGGAATGCTGTGAAGACAATACCAACACCTCATCATTAGCAACTGGCATCACAAATCCAAGGGGAGTACACCAGCATCCACCAACAAACTTTAAATCGGGGATGATCTGAATGCCCTGGTTGCCAGACGTACACCAGCATGATGCACAGAAATTAACAACCGGAGATGGGTATCTGTTGCAGAGGAGTAGACCTCACATCCATATTCAAGTTTAGCAAGAATAAGAGACCTGTGCAAGAGGAGGAGGGTCTGATGGTCAGCACCTCAAGAGGTATGAACCAAAACCCTCAAAACACTCAATGCTTTAAGACAAGCCACCTTAACAGAACGAATATGAGGAACCCAGGTTAGTCGTCTAGCAAACAGAAGACCCAGAAACCGCGTCTCTTCCACACAGGGTATTCTCCTACCGTAGAGATACAAGTCAAGGTCTGGCTGAACCCCTTGAAGACGACAAAAATGCATAGCCACTGTCTTTGTTAATGAAAAATGGAAGCCGTGAGACTCTGCTCAGTCAGAAATTCTATTGAGAGCCAGTTGCACCTTCCTCTCTACTAGAGACATTCTAGACGTCGTGAAGGAAATTGAGAGGTCATCGACATATAGTGATCCTCGTACACCGTAAGGAAGTACACTTATGATGCTGTTAATGGCTACAGCAAACAGAGTAACACTAAGGATATTCCCCTGTGGTTCTCCATCTTCTAGTGCTCAGGCATTAGAAAGCACTCCTCCCACATGCACCCTTAAAATTCAGTTAGATAAAAACTATGGAATAAAAATAGGCATGCGCCCATGAAGACCAAACTCATGAAGAGAGAGTAAAATGCCACGACGCCAGGCAGTGCCATATGCCTTCTCCAGATCGAAGAAGACCATGACCTGGTGTTGGTTAGTGGAGAGAGCCTCACAGACAGAAGATTCCAAGGACAGTAGTGCATCAGAGGTAGATTGCATTTTTCGAAAACCATATTGGGCGGGAGATAAGAAGTCACCTCTCTCCAAAAACCATACAAGCCTAACACTGACCATCTTTTCCAGAACTTTACATATACAAGATGTCAAAGAAATAGGCCAATAATTTGTCGCCTGTAGGTGGTCTGGGGACGGGGATAATTACAGCAAAACCCCACCAAGCCGGAAACTCCCCAGAACACCAGATCTTATTAACCTGCCTACTCCCGTTGATGTATATATACGTCCACATGTTTTGTCACTGTGACTCCTGTTGACGTATATAAATGCATGGCAATTGCAAGGTCCCTAATTTGCACAATTTTCATATATCACTCATGATTTTTGGTATGTATACACGGGACACCTTCCTCTACAAGATGCCAGGCAAAGTCAATGCCTTACCCTGCATGACCTCCCTCCCTCCACAAGCCATTGTCACGGCAATTCACCTGTTACCAGTGACCTGGCCAGGAAAGACATGTCGTGCCACAGTACAAAATTCAAGGCCAGAGTTATTCCCCAATCGATGACAATGTGGAGGACAAAGTTTATGTAGCATTACAGCAAGAAACAGTCACAAATTATGATCAGGTAATGTTGACAAAAAAGGTCAGGTATGTTGATGTGTTTGGTGAGTGAAACAATACTTATATTGCCTATATTACTGTGTGAAAACCAATATACTCTCGTACTACACATAAATTCGTACCAAATAAATAAATTAATACCGCTTATGAGTGGTATGGAATAGTTACCCTCCAATAGAACTCATTTTCTTTGGAGCCAGCCTGATAGAAAACACAGTAAGGTAAGGGGTAGCGCTACCTGTATTCAGTATTTTAAACCTCAGGTGAGCAATTTCTCATGAATTTTCGATGTTTCTTACCAAAAGCGGAGGTTTGAGCCAAAAATTTTTATTCCAAAATTGGTTGGGATTGGGGGTGTCAGTGGTGGAAAATTGGTCAGGACGGGGCGGGTTAAACAGTGAAAGCAAAAACAACAGGGACTCATCAGACAGGTGATGTATAAAGGCATAAGGAATATCATCATAACCAGGAGAGGAATCATAGCACTGCAACAGAGTCACCTGGAGTTCAGAAATTGAAAATGGAACATTGTAAGGCTATACCCCAGCAGAGACAAAACTGAGACCACGAGACTCTAGGCGCTGACAGTGGCAAGCTGAAGGCATATCTGCAACCTTCTGTGACACACTGGCAAAATGATCAACAAGCAACTGTGCAACAGCAAATGGATCAGCCACAGTTCCACCTGCTACAGATAAAACAGGAGGGGAGGGAACAGCAAATTTTCCTGAAATTTTCCTTACCCAGTTCCACACCTGGGTGATCAAAGTCCTTGAATTGATAGAGGATACATAACCCTTCCAGGAGGAATGCCTGGCCTCCTTTAAAACCCTCCTCATATGAGCTTGTGTCCTCTGATATGCCACCAAATACTGAGGATCCCCACAGTGGCGACGAAGTCAAGAGAAGGCGACTTGTTAGGCTCTCACTGTGGAGCTGCACTCAGAGTTTCACCAAGGAACTGGACATTTAGGAAACTGACCCTTCGTTTTTTAAATAGATAATTGGGCTGCTGAGTGTAACACAATATTGAAATGTGACACTGCCTCAGTAATACAGCCAAACTCAATGACAGAAAGTGAAATGGAACTTAATTCCCTGAAACACGGCCAGTCAGCCTTATCCAGAAGCCAGCGAGGAAGATGTGGCTGAGGTCCACCTGCGTTAGTAGTTAAGAGTAATGTAATATGGTCACTGTCATACAGGTCAACACATCCCAGTTAAAATCTAAAACAGCATCAGCTGAACATAAGGACAAATCAATGGCAGTAAAAGTTCCTGTCTGGCTATGGAAATAAGTCATTAAATTGGAGTTTAAAATGCCTAACCCCTCATCTTCCACTAAAGAGGCCAGCATTACATGCCAAGGTATGGCCACACTGTTTCCCCATAGTGGATGGTGACCATTCATATCTCCCAGTAACAGAAAGGGAGAAGGAAGGCCATGAATAAGGCATTCCAGACAGCCCAATCAACAGTAGCACTGGGAGGTAGATAAAGACTGCAAACTGTATAAAGCTGATGTAGAAACATCCGGACAGCGACAGCCTGCAGGGGAGTAGAGATGTCCAGATGACTGTATGGAATATCCTGGTGAAGGAAGATAGCAGCACCTCCATGACAACCTTGGCCCAGCACAGGATCAGAATAAAAGGCATGGTAGCCAGAAGGATCCGAAGGAACAGCATCACCTACCATGGTCTCCTGGATGCACATGCACAGAAGAGTAAATTGAGAAACAAGATGACAGTTCCTCATACTTTGCACTTAAACCCTGACAATTCCACTGGATGATAGAACGCATGATGGAGGAATGATGATTAAGTGCGGGACTGTACACCTAACAAGCAAGTGGGTTTAGCTTGATGCTTATGAAGACCCTTCACAGGAGCCTGCCTAGCACCAGAAACCTCCACCCTCTGTCTAACATCTGAAGGCAAACGTGAGAATGAAGAAGTAAGTTTTACAACACTCCTTCTTGAAGGGGGATTACCAGTTTGTTTAGAAGGTGGCTTGGGGGCCACCTTTAGAAATGTAGGATGGGCAATGCCCTCACCAGAAGCCCCAGAAGTGGAAGTACAGTCCACAGGACTCGAATCATTTGAGGAGGCCATCCTATGCTTCAGATCTGAAGCACCTACGAGCTGTCCAACAACATCCCCAGGTCGGGACTGGACCAAAGCTGAACCATCAGCTTCGGCTGTCACCTGGCTAGATCCCTCAGCCTCCTGGACAGAGGGAACAGGATAGGTGTTGACAGAAAGGTCTACAACAGAGACTTTAGGTGGCCGGTCTTCATGTTCAGAGGACTCTGGTGAACAATGGTGATGTTTGCCAGGTACAGATGGAGCCTCGCGCATCCTGGCTATGGCAGGAGAAGGAGTCCGGTCAACGTGGACATCTGCCACTGCCACATAAGTGTGCAAGTCATCAGACACCGAAGAGGGGGCGGAAACAGTCGGAGTAGTGGTCGGGCAAACATCATTCTCACCAACAGTAATAACCATGGGGACAGCATTCTGCATACCACGAGTTGAAGGAGTGGGTACTGGAATGGGCCGAGGCTGCCTCTGAGATACAGGGAGATGCACTGGTGTTCTAGAGAGGACAGAAGCATAAGTAACCCCCGGCTGAAAGAGGAATACCTGGGCTCTCCTTTTTGCTTCAGGAAATGAAACCCTCTCAGTCATTCGAATAGACAAAATCTCCTTTTCCAGGCAGTAACGGGGGCAGTTTTCAGATTTTACAGCATGAAGACCCCCACAGTGATAACAATGAAGGGAGCATGGGCAGTCATTGGTATGACCCTGTCCGCCACAGGAGACACATATACCAGGAAGGCCAACCTGTGCTCGGCAGCAACAGCAGCTAACATGGCCATAACCCTGACATTAGAAACACCGCTTTGGGGTTGGGACATATGGCTTCACTGGAATTGACAGCCAAACTGACGCAGGCAAAGTTAACCTATCAAAGGTCATGAACAAGGTAGGAGTAGGGGTCAGGACACCATCTACTGTATTTTCTTTTGAAGACAATCAACTTTGGCCACACCAGATGATTGCAGTTCCTTTAACAACCGTACCTCTGAATACTAGAGTAGGTCACAGGAAAAAATGACTTCCTTAAACTTGTGAAACATAGTATGTGGGACACAACAGACATCAGAACCAGAGATGGATGTCAGAGCCATTAGGTGGGAGCTCTCTTCTGGGATGACATCTCATCCAAGATGTTTCCATCTCCCTATGTTGAGATTTTTTGTTCCCTCCCAGAGAGGTGGCCTGTAGTCCTAACGGACCCAGGTTCGAATCCCGGCTGGGGCAGGGAACAGTTTAAGGATTTGAATTTCATTAAAATCAGGCTTTACTGATCTACCAGAAGACCCGCCGACATGTCGTAAAAATACCCCCGCTAATACCAATACACCAGTCCTGTATGAGACAGCCCTAGCATGTATTCAATATGGACGGTGGGTGTTAGCGCCGAAGTGGTGACATGTAGAGGTGTATGGTATGTAGGAGGACTGCTGGGCCTTGATAGCAGGCTGTGAAGCCTATGCCCAGAGTCGGACACATAAAAAAAAAAAAAAAAATGTACAGTAGACACTATGGCTCGGTGGAGATGAAAAATATCAATATCCAAGACCGACTGTCCAGCAGAATATTTCAAACAATATATTTTACAAATGTTTCAGGCACAGACTCTTTTAGGCCTAGCCCCAGAGCCCCACCAACGCTCATGTGACAACCTCCCAGTCCCATCTGATCGCTGGGGCAGAGGGGGATAACGGCCAGGGGCCTAGAAAGGCTCCAAAATGGCAGTAAGTGAGGTGGAGTCTGATGAATGGTCGGGGACAGATGCTGCATCATCAACATAAGTTGTTTTTAGTTAGAGAACCCATTTATACAAAAACAGAAACTTCATTCCCCCACCCCTCCACCCACCATGGAGCCCAACAAGGGGAGGTCAAATGCCAGGGACAACACCACTGGCGGCTCCAGAGGTAGCAGGAGAGTATATGCAGGTAACCACTGGGGGACCTGGGCAAGGGTGACTCCAGGACGATAGGAGCAACCAGGCCCCCCAGTGCCCACTTGACCCTAGCCAATGCATGACGAGCCGATTGACCTAGCCGGGCCCAACAAGGCCATCTGTCTAGCCAGAATAAGGGACTGAAGAGGTATATTGCTAGCTGCAGGGCGCATCATGCAGCATCGTTCAACCTCCAGGACTCCTGTCTCCCAGCATTACGGGACGCCACGCACGGCAAACACGTGGGGAGGCAACAGTCCCACCCTAGATGGCAAATGGGCAGGGACTAACATCACCAGCAGGCCTCCTGCACCAGTGATCTAGGGGGCCCTTGGTCCACGTGGTTGACAAATATCGAACCTTACAAAGGTAGGCATGCCTCCTGAGTAGGTAGTACTGTCAGCCATGCTTCACGCTCCGCCACTGCGTCAAGATGACCCCCTTCAACGGGGCAGAGTGGCAACAAGGAAGGACAGATAATGAGGTAAGGCTGTTAGAAAGGTTTCTGACAAGGTGCCAGAAGGAGCAGTAGGAATCTGAACTAGAGAATTCGGAGCATTTCATACTAATGAATTTTTTTTTAGCAAAGCGATTCAGGGCAGAAACATGAGATGAGATTCAGGGCATGGTTCTCTTTGGTATCTTTTGTAGGCCCTCTCCTTGTTGTGGACTGCATTAGATGAAGCTTGATTAAATTATTTTTACATTCATTAGTCATAGGATGAGAGAAAGGTGTGTATGCGTCCATGCCCGAGAGATTAACCTCTATAATGTGCTAGGCACACTCAGATGGCTCACGACCATGGAAACAATAATCATTCCAAGGAAAATCAAAAGTACTGCCTCAGAGCTTCCGAATCAGTAGCCCCAAAGCGCCCCAACTTCCACTTCTTGGGAAGGTCCAAAGACCCTACTGGAGCGATATAGGACAGGTAAAGATGATAAAGTTATGATCAGAGGAGCCCAGTGGAGAGAAAAGATTAACAGCATAGGCAGAAAGATTAGTTGTAAGGAAGAGGTCAAGTATATTGAAACTCTTTCCAAGGTGATCAGGGATATGCGTGCTGTACAAGCTGCTCTAGGTCACGAAGGTCATTAAGGGTAGAAAAGATGTAGGCTTGTTCAAAAAGCAGATCAGCAAAAGGAGAGGGGAGCCATACGTGGTGGCGAACATTGAAATCGCCTAGAATGGAGATATCAGAGAAAGGAAAAATTGATAGGATGTGTTCCATCTTAGAAGCAAGATAGTCGAAGAATTATACATGTTATTACAATTAGGGGATAAGTAAACAGCACAGATATATTTAGTCAGAGAATCACAGGATAGATAGCCAGAGAGTGGAGAATTCAGAAGATACAAGTTCAGGAACATGAATGCAAGATGTGTTGTTGCATATATATATGCTACAGCCACGTTTGGCTTTGGAATGAGTAAAGAGAAAGTAATAGGATACAGAGAAGTATTTGGTATCATTTGTCTCAGACAGCTAAGCCTTTGTGAGGAAGAGAAGATGAGGTTTAGAGGGAGAGAGGTGGTGCTCAACAGAGAAAATTGGGAAAGGCTGCGAATGTTGCAGAAATGAAGAAGTGAGTCTGACAGTGATTCCAGGCATCTCGCTGGGTCATCACTGGGAGAGGAGCTGATGATGGGGCCTTTGGTCCCCCCCTTCCCCAGGGACTCCAAGGATTGATGGTGTGATGCCATTTTACAATATTTTGAAAAGGAAGCGTAGTGTGTAATGTGCATGTAGTTTAGTGTTGACAGTTAGAGGAACTTGTATTACAGAACATGCTGGCCTATTCCCTGTGTTAATGAAACACAGGAAAAGTTCAGCAAAGGGGGATGGTCAGAAGCTAGTACCGAGGGCTGAAATGGGAGATCCAGCTCTCCCTGTCATCAGCTTTCAGTTCACCTTGGGAGTACTGCCTTGTTCAAATGGTGTTACAGTCTACTTTGGAGCCTTGCTAAATTTTATCCCCCAAATTTACTTTAAGATTATATTAAATAACTGATTCAAAATTGACTTTTTCTCTCACGTTAATGATTCTGTTCTGACCAGCCTATGATCGCCTGTCGTCTATTGAATCACTTGCCAAGGTTGCCAGGCTGGATATATTTGTAACACAACCCATGCCTTCCAGGTTAGAACAGACGCACATATGGGTCAGTCGAGCAGGACAGATGGACGACTCAGGTTTCTTCCTCACTCAGCAGTAAAGGATCACTCTGTGTCTTGCGATATACTTAAACATAGGGAATACTACTTTGTTGCAACCATTCACCTGACCAAGCACATACGCCCCCCCCCCCTACCTCGCTGCACACCTAACCATAACCAGGCACATAATGGCCCTCATCCCCCCCCCCCTGTATAACACAAATACATTAAAAATTATAATTTTCAGTAGTTTATCTATGGTAATAATGAAGTTATGAGCATATTTGATGAAATTAAGACTCATGCATTTTTCATTTAGGCAGCCATTTTGTATGATTTTGTAATTGATAGTCATGAAACTTCACACATAATTAGATATTCATATAATTGTTTTTCATGTACAATTTCTACCTCTTAGGTTTAATAGTTGCAAAGTTTTAATTTAAAAAATGTATTACGCCTTCCAGTTTCCTTGGCCAGATGCATTGAAATCTTAGAAAATTATATATACTGTATATATATATATATATATATATATATATATATATATATATATATATATATATATATATATATATATATATATATATATATACTTTTTCATTGTTTTCAGAACTACTTGAGGTATAACATTCTACCTATCAAAAGGCACCAATTCACTATGAGACACACAAATTTGCGAAATTTCATGACTCTGTAGTGAGTACTTTCTGAGTTCTGGCCTGGAAACTAAATCTCTATGCCACCAATTTTTGTTGATCCTATTGATAGCAATACCCTTCTCTGACTTTTGTTAGGTAAAGGGTTAAAAAAATAAGCATTTGAAATTATTGTTTTGTACACAGGAAAGCAATAATCGGTAGCCCCCCTAGTAGCTGAAGCCAAGAGAACGAACACGGGCTCCCCACACACCCACCCCACCCCATTCCACCCCTCTCTACCCAAGCCCTGTCTAAATGTTGCTGGATGGGTTTGTAACAATTGAGGCTGGTGATGTTATGTTGTGTCCATGTGTACATGATTCAATATTTACGTGCTTTACCATTGACGTAAATAACATGCCATGGAGTAATATGCAATAATATGTTACTTGCTAGGATATGAAAGTGGGGAAGCAATGTAATGTCAGTAAAGGCAGAAGAATGAAAAAGGCAGAGTGAGTGTAATTTTATTGCCTTTTAATAATACATTCATATTGATCTCAAGTAAATAATATTCACATTTCAAGTGTATGAAATTATTTCACCCACATTAACGATATCTATTACCGTCTGTCACTCCAATTCCCGCCACCCTCACCCTCTGTTGCCATTTCATCACAGTGCGAACCAGCAAATCACAGAATATGAATGAAACATCTAACACGCTTTGAGCACACATTTTATACACCCATATGTTGCAGTTCAGGTGGACAACATGCTACCATACGGCATAGGAGTGAGTTCTCTGTGGTTTAAATTGGTAGGTGAAATACTCCCAGCAATTTCCAGTGTAAGTGTCACAAGGCCATAAAGTTGTGTATTGTTAGCAGATTGTATGGGGGTTACGACATTTGTATGCAGCCTGTCCTTACAGAAAACAACTTGGCATTTACTAAACGCAAATATAAGACGAACATGCGAGACATTGACGACCTATTTTGCTCTAGGCATTACCGCAGTGGCCAAACAAAACTATTCCTCATGGGATTTGTCGTCTAACCGTTTGTTGTAAATTTGACTTTTTTTATTTTATTATTTTTTTTTTTTATGTGCTCGACTCTGGGCATAGGCTTCTCAGCCTGCTATCAAGGCTCAGTAGTCCTCCTACATTTCGAACTCCACTACATGTCACCACTTCGGCGCTAACACCCACCGTCCATATTGAATACATGCTAGGGCTGTCTCATACAGGACTGGTGTATTGGTATTAGCGGGGGTATTTTTACGACATGTCGGCGGGTCTTCTGGTAGAGCGGTAAAGTCTGCCGTAATGAAATTCAAATCCCTAAACCGTTCCTGCTCCAGCGGAGATTTGAACCTGGGTCCGGTAGGACTGCAAGCCACCTCTCTACCGATTGAGCCACCGCCTCCCCCAAGTGCAGTCATGACACTTACACATGCTGTTGTAATTATTACTGTGATTAGGATGAAGGATACGGTGATGGTGAAAGTGGTAACTGATTCAGTAAATAAAAGGACTGTAGTCCTCATCTTTAGATCGCGTGGCTATGCACTAACACTGTGTTGCAGGTCTGTGTGTATGCGTATGTGTGCAACCATGTGTGTGTGTGTGTGTGTGTGTGTGTGTGTGTGTGTGTGTGTGTGTGTGTGTTCTTACCTAATTGTTCTTACCTAATTGTATTTTTACAGGAACGAGTCAAGCTCGTACTGTCCCGTGTATTAAACCATATTTATCGTACATATCCTTAAAATTGTGAATTGTTTTGGCACACACTATTTTATTCGGTAGTGCATTCCACTGATCAATTGCTCTATTTGGTAATTTCCCTACGTCTTTACCACCTCTCTTCTTATGCATTTTTTTGCAGTGTCCTCTTGCTGATGCTTCCCCATAGGTTAAGTAATCATTTATGTCTATTTTCTCCTTCCCTGATATTCATTTATATAGCATAATCATGGCACCTCTTTTCCTTCTCTCCTGTAGTGTTGGTAGATTCAGTTTATTTAGTCTTTCTTCGTAGCTTAGATCCCTTAAGCTTGGTACCCATCTTGTAGCGGCCCTTTGAACTTTTTCAATCTTGTCTATGTGTTTTTTGAGATGAGGACTCCAGACTACTGATGCATACTCCAGGGTTGGTCTGATGAATGATTTTATTATCTTTCTTAGCATGTCTTCATTTAAGTATGTGAATGCTATTCTCATATTTGCAAGCAGTGTATACATGTTCCGTATCTTCTCACTGATGTGGTCAGCCGGAGATAGTCTGTTATTGATAATCACACCTAGGTCCTTCTCTCTTTCTGATGTGTGTTGGGTTTTATTTCCTAACGTATAATCCCAATCAGGTCTTTTTCCACTTTTACCAAACTTGATTACATGACACTTGTCCACACTGAATTCCACTTGCCATGTATTACTCCATTCATGAAGTTTATTTAATTCTTCTTGTAGCTCTTTACAAGAGTCTGTGTTAGTAATTCTCCTTTGTATTTTTGCATCATCTGCAAACATATTTAAATAGCTTTCATTTCCAGTGTTATTGTCTATATCATTTATATACACTAAAAACATGATTGGTGCCAGCACTGAGCCCTGTGGTACTCCACTAGTCACTTTTTTCCATGATGAGTAATTTCCCCTTAGTACTGTTCTCATTTCTCTTCTTATGAGAAAATCTTGCATCCAACAATACAGTTTGCCTCGAATTCCTCCTTGATGGTACAGTTTCCATAAAAGTCTTTGGTGTGGTACTGTGTCAAATGCTTTCTTGAAATCTAAATAGATACTGTCCACCCATCCTTCTCTTTCCTGTAATGTGTCTGTTACTTTGTCATAGTAGCTCAACAGATTAGTAACACATGATTTCCTTTTCTGAAACCAAACTGTCTTTCTGTTATCATATTGTGTTCTTCTAGATGATTTACCCAAGCTTTTCTTATCAGCTTTTCTAATATCTTGCTGACAACACTGGTTAGTGATGCTGGTCGGTAGTTGAGTGGATTTTGTCTATTCCCTTTCTTTAATAAGGGAACAATGTTTGCTTTCTTCCAAATATCAGGTAGTTTACCTTGACTCAAGGATTTCTTGAAAATTAAAAATAATGGTTTACTTAACTCCTTTGCACATTCACGTAGTACCTCCTGTATTACTTTTTCTGATGTTTGTATAGCTGGTTGTATGTGTGGGCATGCATGTTCCACATAATCCCTCCCTAAATTTTTTTCCTCTGTAAAAACTTATTGGAATTTCTTGTTTAGTGCTTCACAAATATCCTTCTCTTGTGTATAGGTGATTCTCTCGTCCATAATGGATTGTATTTTATCTTTTACTTTGGTTTTGCTTCTGATGTAGCTGTAAAATAGCTTCGGTTATCACTACTTTTATTTATGATATCCTCAAACTGTTTTTGGGCTTCCCTCCTTATTCTTGTATAATCGTTTCTTGCCTGTTTGTAATTATTATATGTCCTTTCACTATTGTGTCTTCTGTATCTATTCCACAACAAATCTCTTTTTTCTTTTGATTTTTTACATTCTGTATTTAACCATTTCTTTATTTTCTTTTCTGCTTCTTTGTGCTTTGGGATGTACTTCTGGACTCCTATTTCATAAAGTTCACAGAATTTTTTATATATAGCATTTAAATCTTTTCCTCTAAGCTCCTTTCCCCAATCAGTTTCTAAGAAGTACTTCTTTAGGTCATGATAGTTTCCCTTTTTATAGTTTAGGCTCTTTTTGTAACTTTCATTGCTGTTAACTATGTCATATGCTATCCTGAAGTTGCAATTTAGTACTGCATGGTCGCTTTTGCCGAATGGAGGGTGTTATATTAAACTGTCAATATCATTTTCATGCCTAGTAAATATGAGATCTAGCATTAAGGGTACATCGAGTCCTCTTTTTCTGGTGCTTTCCCTTACATGTTGCGTTAGGAAAAACTCTTGCACGAGATCCAGGAGCTTTTGGTCCCAACAGCTTTCTTGGCTTATTATATCTAGAGTATTCCAATTTATATTTGTATTAAAATCTCCAGTTAGTATAATTCTTTCCGATTTCTCTTCCATTTTATGTAGTAATGATCTTAAACTCAGAATTGTATTCTCTGCCAGGTCCTCATACTCGTCTCTTTCCCATGTGTTTGATCTGGGTGGCATAGTACAAATTGGCTACAATTAGGCTACTTTCCCTTCAGATGTATTGATCTCTACTGCAATCAGTTCTACTTGTGAGGGTATATCTAGTTCTGTGTCTTTGACTTTTAGATTTTTCTTAGTTAATATTATAATTCTTCCTCCTTTTTTTAAGTTCCTATCTCTTCTCCATATATTATATTCCTCTAAGTTTAGGATGTCATTTGATAGCCTTGATGTTAATTTTGTTTCAGTTAGGCATATTATATGTGGTTCATTTTCTCTGACATAATCATTTAACTCTAATAATTTAGATACCATTCCATCCACATTTGAGTACATCAACTTAATCATCTTGCTTATATACTTGTCATGACTTGGTTCTACTACCTTCCTCCTTTTTATTCCCTCCTGTTTATGTACCACTTTCGTACCTGGAATCCTATTACTTTCTAAAAAAAATTTATTCTTCTCCTCCTCTGATCTTCCCTCATTTTTTGTTTTTGCTTCCTTTCTCTTCTCTTTCAGTAATTCCAGTTCCTCTTGTGTTAGGCATCTTTTTATCCATACATTTTTTAACTCCTCTTTTTCCATAAGATTCTTTGCATTTTTTTAGTATCGCCTCCACTGTGTTTACACTCTGGAAGGTTACCTTTAAGGTCTTGACTTGCTTTTCTCGTATTTCCCTAACCTTTTGTGTTCCTCTATGTCTTTACTACATATTTCCTCTGATACTTCTTTCAATATGCTCATTACATTTGCCATCTCCTTTTTGTCTCTTGAGATCTTGTTTTTTACTTCTTCCTCTTCTATACTAGTGATTACTATAGATTTGTTATCAACTGTATCTCTGACTAGCTTAGGATTGTCTTGGATTATTCTTTTCACTTCCTTTCTAATGCTTTTTTCTTCCACTCTTGTTTCTAAGTCTTTCTTTACTTTCACCATTTCAGCATTAGTGGTTTCCACATCATTTTTGTAGCTTTGCACAGCTTCATTCACCTACGTTATCTTCTCCTCAATATCAATGCTCTGGTCTATCAGACTGCTTACTTGCCTAATTGTCTCTGTATCATTTTTAAACTCTTCCATAATACTCTCGTGGTTGACTACTGTACTTGCCATTTCACTAATTTTTCTCCTAAGTGAACCCAGTTCTACTGTCAGCTCATCTATGGCTATGTTGGTTATGTCTTTCTTGTGTGTGTGTGTGTGTGTGTGTGTGTGTGTGCATGCACGATTCATACAAGATGATGACTCGAATCTTTGAAGCAAAGTCTCAGATATAGATGGACTATTATTCGTAGTTGATTTCGTGTTTATCTATCTATCTATCTATCTATCTATCTATCTATCTATATATATATATATATATATATATATATATATATATATATATATATATATATATATATATATATATATATCTTAAATGTCGGGACCAACTGCCTAGCCGCGGGCTCCTACGCTCCTCATGGGGCAATGTAGGATTGGATGATGGATGGATGGATGGATATAAATATAAATAACCAGAAAATATTTTTGTATGATTGGCAACCTGGAGCACCTCCAAATGGTAAAAGATATCGTAAATGTTGCTGAAATAGCTTCAGACTCTTTTAGTTTTTTTTTTTTAATCCAAGGTGGAAGGAAGCAAAGGCCACGAGCCCACAAACCATTCCTTCCAAGAAAAATACAGAAACAATACAACCGAAAGCCAAATTCAAGGTCCATTCATTTCGAGATGTCTGGACACACTGTGTTGAAGGACTGGAAATCAAAGGAAATAGGAAACAGACTGACTATCAAAAATTCTTTGACTATCTTACTTCTGTGATGGAACACATTCTATCCATTTCTCCTTTCTCTGAAATCTCCATTTTAGGAGATTTCAATGTTCACCACCACCTTTGGCTCTCCTCTCCTTTCACTGATCCACCTGGTGAACAAGCTTACATCTTTTCTATCCTTAATGACCTAGAGCAGCTTGTACAGCACCCTACCCATATACCTGACCGCCTTGGAGAGAGCTCCAACATACTTGACCTCTTCCGTACAACTAATCCTTCTGCTTACACTGTTAATCTTTTCTCTCCGTTGGGCTCCTCCGATCATAACCTTATTACCTTAACCTGTCCTATCGCTCCAGTACGGCCTGTGGACCCTCCAAGGAAACGTTGTCTGTGGCACTTTGGAGCTCGGATTGAGAGGCCCTTAGGCAGTACTTCTTTGATTTTCCTTGGAATGATTATTGCTTCCATGGCTGGGAGCCATCTGAGTGTGCCTCGCGCAATATGGAGGTTATTGTCTTGGGCATGGAAGCATACATTCCTTTCTCATATCCTCTGACTAATGCAATAAATCCTTGGTTTAATCACGCTTGTTCTAATGCTGTCCGCAACAAGGAGAGGGCCTTTAAAAGGTACAAGAGCCAACCCACCCCTGAATCACATCTTTTATACATTCCTGCCCGGAATCATGCTAAGTCTGTTCTTCGCTTTACTAAAATTAATTTCATCCATATTAAATGCTCTAAACTCTCCAACTTGAATTCTTCCCGCTTCTGCTGGCACCTTGCCAAAAACCTTTCTAACAACTTTACATCATCATCCTTCCCTCCTCTTTTCAACTCTGATGGTTCTGTAGCTATTTCTTCTACTGATAAAGCAGATCTCTTCGTTCAGACTTTCACCTCCAATTCCACCTTAGACGATAATGTTGCTGTTCCTCCTTCACCTCCCCCCTCTGACTTCCTCATGGCTGACATTAAAATTTCTTCAGCTGATGTATTTTCTGCCATCACAGGCCTCAATACTAACAAGGCGTATGGGCCTGATGGAGTCCCTCCTGTTGTTCTCAAGAACTGTGCCTCTGTGCTTACACCCTGCCTAAGCAAACTCTTTCGTCTTTGTCTATCAACTTGTACCTTTCCTTCTTGCTGGAAGTTTGCTCTCATTCAGCCAGTCCCAAAGAAAAGTGACCATTCCCAACCCTCTAACTATCGTCCAATTGCTTTAACATCCTGTATCTCAAAAGTTTTCAGTTCAATTCTTAATAGAAAAATTTTAAAGCATCTTTCCTATTACAACCTTCTTTCTGATCGTCAGTAGGGGTTCCATCAGGGATGCTCCACAAACGATCTTATCACCTACCTTTCAGAATCTTGGTCATCCTCCTTTCGGGACTTTGGCGAAAGCTTTGCCATTGCACTCGACATCTCAAAGGCTTTCGATCGAGTCTGGCATAAATCTTTAATTTCCAAACTGCCCTCTTACGGTTTCTATCCTTCTATCAGTGCCTTCATTTCTAGCTTCCTTTCTGGTCGTTCTATAGCCGCTGTTGTAGACGGCCATTGTTCCTCTACTAGATCTATCAATAGTGGTGTTCCTCAGGGCTCTGTCCTATCACAACTCTCTTCCTTTTATTCATCAATGACCTTCTAAGCCGTACATCTAACCCTATCCACTCGTATGCTGATGACTCCACTCTTCACCTTTCCATTCAGTTCCCGCAATGTCCATCTCAGCAGTTACCTCAACAAACAAGGGATGAGGCTATGGCACACCTAATGTCTGACTTGGCTCGTATCTCTGACTGGGGTAAAAATAATCTTGTTGTTTTTAATGCATCAAAGACTCAGTTCTTACACCTATCAACCCGACAAAATCTTCCACAGGTGTACCCACTAAAGTTTAATAATACTCAGCTTAATCTTGTATCATCATTGAACATGCTTGGGGTTTCATTCACTCAGGACCTATCTTGGAAAGATCATATTACATCTTTTGTAAAATCTGCTTCCAAGAGATTAGGTGTGCTAAGCTGACTCTGTTCCTTTTTTACCCCTGCACAATTGTTGAGTCTATACACGGGTTTTATCTGCCCTTGTGTGGAGTAAAACTCGCATGTGTGGGGAGGTTCTCCACATACAGCTCTTCTCAATAGGGTGGAGTCAAAGGCTTTTTGTCTCATTAACTTTCCTCCTCTTACTGGCTTCCTTCAACCTCTGTCTCTTCGCCGCACTGTTGCATCTTTATCTCTTTTCTATCGCTACTTCAATGGTTGCTGCTCCTCTGAACTGTCTGCATGCATTCCTCCAACTCTACGATGGGCACGTAGCACCCGTCAAGCAGCAAACTCTCATCCCTTTTCTGTCCAACTCTCTAATGCAAGAGTTAACCGATACTCCCAGTCCTTCATTTATGCAACAGGTCAACTCTGGAACTGTCTCCCTCTGTCTGTATTTCCTGCTTCCTATGATCTCCAGTCTTTCAAACACAGTGTGTCCAGGCATCTCAAAATGATCGGATCTTGAATTTTGCTCTCTCTTGTATTTTGTTCTTCTCTTGGAAGGAACAGTCTTTGCGGGCTTGTGGCCTTTGGTTCCTTCTTCCTAACATAAAAAAAAAAAAAATTGACCTGGTGCATAAATGAAGGACAGGGAGTAACGGTTAACTCCTGCATTAGACAGCTAGAGAGAAAAGAGATGAGAGTTTGTTGCCAGATGGGTGCTACTTGCCCGTCGTAGAGGTGGAGGGATGCAAACAGACAATTCAGAGAAGTGACCATTGAATTAGCGATAGAAAATAGATAAAGATGCAACAGTGCGGCGAAGTGACAGAGGTTGAAGGGAGCCAGTAAGAGAAAGAGAGTTACTGAAATGAAAAGCCTGTGACTTCACCCTGTTGAGAAGAGCTTTATGTGGGGAGCCTCCCCATACTTGACAGTTGTACTCTATAAAGAGGTGAATAAAACCTGTGTATAAAGTCAACAGCTGTGTAGGGAGTAAAGAAAGTATGGAGTAGGCTTAGCACTCCTAATCTCTTGGAAGCAGATTTTACAAGAGATGTAATATGATCTTTCCAAGATAAATCCCGAGAGAATGAAGCCCCAAGTATGTTTAAGGATGATGCAGGATTGAGCTAGATATTAACCCTTTGAGATTTTTGGCCCTCCACCGATTGTGTCTGTGCCAGATTCAGCCAGGCACATATGGAGCGTGCCATCACGCAGCGATATTTGTACTTAATCGGCCACTGTACACTATCTTTTTATAGTAGACTAATGAATGTGGCCCTGCCACCCTCGAGAACCTTGAAGCTGACCTGGCGCTGAATGATGAGGATGAGATGACTGAGAGTGATTGGCCACAGCTACCACAAAGTAGTAGCAATGGCTTGCTAGCTGGGGATGTAGATACGGAACCAGCACTATCTGTATCCGCCGCATCTCACCTCGTCAGCCAGGCATCTTCCTCTGCCGCACACATAACACCTCAGACAGCAACAGTGAGCCTTCATCTCCTGCTGCCAAATCATCCAAACAGCAAGAGACTTCTGGTCCTCTGCAGAGGGAAACCGCCCTTGAATCAGATACTGCTCGCCCCCCACAGCTTGTTCAATCCCCCCAAGATTCGCTGTTGCTTCCTGCCTCTACGCCTCCGGCGTTCATGTCCAGGGCTGACTACATCAAGCTTTTATTCAAAGACAACCCAACTGTGGACATCAAACTTCGATGGTTGTCTGAGGTCAACCGTGCTTTTCATCTTGACCATACCCAAGCAGAGGTCAAGATGTCTGCAATCACTTCCCATTTTGTCTACATCTCCAGACGTTGCAGGGACATCGTAGATAGCGTAACTAAAGTTGAATTCCTATCCCTTTCTTTGGAAATTCAAGACTCACCTGAGAGGCCCCACAAGTTTCCTACTTACCTCCTTACACATTATCCTGTCTGTACTGATCCCAACTTGGCCAAGGAGCTGCCAGGTATCTACTCAACCCTACGTTTCCACCAGAATGGCATTCCTATCAGCTGGCTGGTAGTCACCTGGAGCCTTCCTCACCCGCCACAACCAATTGTCACCTTCAGCTTCCTTCCCTGCCTTCAATCTTGTGAATTTCGCAAGATGAAGGACGAGCAACCATGGTGCTTCCGATGCTGGGGCATTGGTCTCATCTCCCAGTATTGCTCTGTGTCAGAACGGTGTGCATGGTGCTCTGGCCAACATGACTCTCGGACATGTCCTCACCAATCCCCTCCATCTGCCTCTGATACAGCCTCGATGCAACCCAACCTGCCACCTCCAGATACCTTGCACTGGAAATGTCCCCGATGTCATCAAGAAGGAGATAACGTTTGGCATGGCTGCACTAGATGCCAGGCTAACCCTGCCCCCGTTGCCAAGGGTGGGGCTCCACTGGTGTCACCACCACCACCACTCCGCGCTGCCGCTCCCCCTGCCTCCACTGTCGGTTTGGATTCAGCTGCAGTCACTGAACTTCGCGATGCTGTTGCCACTCTCAGGACTCGGATTAGCTCACTTACGGAAAGTTTTGATGCAATAGAAGCCCGCATTGATGGCTTGGTTAGCAAGCAAGCCACACTTGAGACAATATTAAATTCACTGGTTGAATCTCAACAGGTCATCATTACGACTCTCACCACCCTTACGGAAAAGCTGGACTCCATTGTCACTCCCACTGGACCACTGAATGCTCCCCTCACGGAGTCTTCCCCTCGTGGCACACCATGTAGCACTTCTCATGCCATCACCACTTCCTCATCTGGCCTCTGCAAACGTCATGGCAAAGTTCGGTAACATGGCACAACTACACGTCCTCTCTTGGAACGCCTGTGGTGTTACTAACTGGTCTAAACTTACTGCACTCAAAGGATATGTATACAGTCACCATCCAGATATTATTTTGATTCAGGAATCCTTTGTTGGTCATGCGCTACTCGGGGTAGAGGCACCCACTCTCGGTGGTTATGTTTCTTACGTCCATCGAATTAGGAATGGACTTGTCACGTATGTCCATTCCTCCATGCAGCACTATTTCCTCCAAAGCTCTGTAGATGATGAGACAGCCTTCCAGCTTCTTGAGGTCACCATTGGAAGCAGCACAATTCGGTTGTGCAATGTGTACTCTGCTCCAGGCAGATTGAATACTGCTGCTCTCTCAGCTCCCACCATCCATGGCATGATATACATGGGGGATTATAATGCCCGACACCCTGCTTTTGGGGACCTTTCTGCCACCGTTAACCATAACAGGACTAAACCTCTTGAGTATATTCATTGTATTCAGCTCACCTGCTGGGACACTGGTGGGGCCAAACACTCTCAAGAAGGCACATTAGATCACGTCCTTACATCCGGCCTCGTGGCGCCCCGGGTCAGGTGTTCATCTATCCCTGCTCTTGTCTCTGATCACATTGCTCTCAGCCTTCATTATTTCCTCCCTGCTACACCTTCTCCTGTACATAGATGCACTCACATTGCAATCCCACCCAAGTACTGCCCTACATACATCTCCTTCCCACATTCGACCTTCAATGTCCCAAAAAGTTGTATTTATCACCTGTCAGCTCCATGCATTACTTCTACACCCATTATGTCAGCAGGCCACACATTACGCACCATCATGATGCCCACACCCGGACTCTGGATAATCGCATCGCTCAGGCGGTGAGGAAGGCGGTGAAAGATGGTCTTGCCTTTCAAAGATGACCTTTCCCCGAGAGTCTCCATCGGTATCGATTGTCGAGGGATGATCTAGTTGCTCTCCAGCACTGTGTTTATACTGATTCGTGGCATAAATTTACCGATAGCATCAACCATCAAACGATTGTTGGTTCCATGTGGTGCCTTATCAACAAAGTTGTTAAGAAGAAGCCCCCTAGTGTCCTCCACCACAGTCCAGCACAGTATGCACAGGATCTTGTAGATGCCTGGTCTGCACAGTCACGGGCTTGTGCCCTTCCGACACACATACAGGATGCTCTTTCCACCCAGAAAAACTTTCGTGCACTCTGTCTCACCGCTGCTTTACTGAGGACAGATGATGAGGATGGTGTGGCTATAACTTATGATGAATTGCGATGGGCCCTCACCAGGGGTAGGGTAACGGCTCCAGGTGATGATGGCGTCACTTTTTCTATCCTCCGTGTCCTGAAAGTTCCTGGTAATCCCCTTCTCCAGCTATTCAACCTTTGTGTCCGTCTGGGATATGTGCCACAAGCCTGGACCCGCAGTACAATCGTGCCTATTCCTAAACCTGGCACTGATAAATTCCGACCTATTTCCCTCACCTCCTGCTTCAGTAAAGTACCAGAACGCATCCTTCTCGCAAGACTCTTGTTTAGGTTGCAGGACAAGCTCTCACCCCAAATGTATGGCTTTTTACCACAGCGAGGGACACATCATTTCCTCATGGAGCTATACACCCTTCTATCCCCCACCAGTGTAGTGGCCTTCATTGATTTAAAGAGTGCATTTGATGTCGCCAACAGAGACATCATCCTCGACCAGCTAGTGGATTTTGGAGTCAAGGGAAACCTGCTGCGATGGATATGTGGTTACCAGACTAATAGGTCCTCTCGTGTTCTTTTTAAGGGCGCATACAGCACTGCTGAGGATTTTGAGCTTGGTACTCCACAAGGTGGTGTCCTTAGTCTTTTTTTTGTTTAATATCCTCATACATCATCTCCTCACCCTCCTTCCTGACATCCCTGGAACCACAATTACTTGCAATGCTGATGACATCTGCATTTCACTCAAATTCCCCAGCAGATCTGCATCGTTTCCTTCACTTGTTTCACGAGTTAGCTTCCAAATGTGGACTCATTATCTCTCCAGAAAAGAGTAGAATCTTCACTTCCCGTCCAGCAAGAACACTGCCTGTATTCTCTGTCGGGGATTGTGTTATTCCTCTGTGCACGCACTACCTTTATCTGGGGGCGCCGGTATGGATTTCTCCCTCCATTCCTGCAAGACAACGCGTGCATCCGATTGTTCAGGATCTGCTGACCCGGCTACAGCAGCGCCTAAAACCTCTCAAGTGGCTCGCCAATTATGCTGCCGGGGTGTCCTTTCCTGTAGCACAAACCATATACTGTACATAGCGTTCATTTGATCGGTTGTTGATTATCTCTCCCCTGCTCTTTGTCAACTTTCCAGAACAGCCTTACAGCCTCTTGAGAAGTTCCAAAATGCAGTAATGAGACTCATCCAGGGCTGCCCTGACTCAACCAGAATTGTCAACATGCAACTTGAACTCAACCTTCCACCACTTGTTGAGAGAATATGCTCCATGGTTACATACTTCATTGTTTAGTGCCTGCATTATCCTCACCTTTCTCCCCACTACTCTCACATCATTCGGACTTCCCATGATCCCACTGCACCAAGGCCTCTGCTTCGCAGTGGTGGCCCACTTTAGTTAATACTGTTTGTTCAAACGTCTGACGGCTAAACATCAACATACTGGTGCTTAATTAGGAGGTGGACTATGGCATTCCACCTTGGCAGACCCCTGTGCCTGCTGTCTCATACACCCCAGCCTCCAAGACTGACCTGCCTCAGCTTCAAAAACAGCTAGCTTTGGAGACCATCGCCAGGCTGTCATCTTCCCTCCCTTCGGCCCACCATATCTACACTGATGGCTCCCTACAGGAGGATGGCAGTGCTGGCTGTGCTGTATTTTCCCCAAGTCTGGACCCACCTCAAGGGGGTTGGTTGGGCTGTTGACTGCCAACCTCGTCGAGCCCTACATATTGCGAACTACGTGGACTCTTGGATGCAGTTACTTTATTAATACACACGAACAACAGCAGTTTGATCATCTGTGACTCACAGCCGGCCCTCCATGCCCTCTCCTCTCCCAGGCCTGCATATCAACACCTCGTTCTCCGTCAATTGGCTACTGCCCACGATCGTTCGCTGGTGGTGCACTTTCTGTGGATTCCTTCTCATATTGGTCTCACAGCCAACAACACCGCTAACCTCATTGCTAGGACTGCCTGTGGACTGGATCTGCCCACTGTGGATGCTACTAATGCCTCCCCCATTTGCTACAAGCAGATAATACTTAAAGCAGCCCGCTCCCCTATTCTCCACTGTAGAAATGCTGAGAGGGCTCACAGTGTGTCTATTCAACATTATGACCACTTTCTCTCTTTTCCCAATAGATATCGTTGCAGTGGTCTTATGGTTCATCGACATAACATGGTGTGTGCCCGCCTCAGACTGGGCTACCGACCTGTGTGGCAGGTGGCTGGGGCGGGCAACGCACCTCATTTCTCCTCCTGTAACCTGTGTGATGCACCCAATGACAACACCCTTGACCATTATTGCCTCTGCAATGTCCACTTGTCTCTGATTTAATACAACACGGACTCACATTAATGGACACTTGTAAACATTTGTTGGAAGATGATAACCTTGATGTTATTCTCATGTGTCATCCACACTTTGGTGGGTGTTAATTTGTTTTAGCTAGACAGTGTGTCCTTCATGGCACGAGTTCCCCTGTACTCATCTAACATTCTTAACAGAAAAATTTTAAAGCATCTTTCCTAACACAACCTTCTTTCTGATCGTCAGTATGGGTTCTGTCAGGGACGCTCCATTGGCGATCTTCTCACCTGCCTTTCAGATTCCTGGTCATCCTCCTTTCGGGACTTTCGCGAAAGCTTTGCCATTGCACTTGACATCTCAAAGGCTTTCGATCGAGTCTGGCACAAATCTTTACTTTCCAAACTGCCCTCTTACGGTTTCTATCCTTCTATCTGTGCCTTCATCCATAATTTCCTTTCTGGTCGTTCTATAGCTGCTGTTTAGACAGCCATCGTTCTTCTCCTAGATCAGTTAACATTGGTGTTCCTCAGGGCTCTCTCCTATCACCAACTCTCTTCCTTTTATTCATCAATGATCTTCTAAGCTGTACATCTAACCCTATCCACTCGTATGCTGATGATTCCACCCTTCACCTTTCCATTCGGTTCCCACAACGTCCATCTCAGCAGTTACTTCAACAAACAAGGGATGAGGTTATGGCAAACCTAATGTCTGACTTGGCTCGTATCTCTGACTGGGGCAAAAATAAACTTGTTTTTAATGCGTCAAAGACTCAGTTTTTACACCTATCAACCCATTAAAATCTTCCACAGGAGTACCCACTAATGTTTAATAATATTCAGCTCAATCCTGCATCATCCTTGAATATGCTTGGGGTTTCATTCACACGGGACTTATTTTGGAAAAATCATATTGCATCTCTTGTAAAATCTGCTTCCAAGAGATTAGGTGTGCTAAGCCGACTCCGTGCCTTCTTTACTCCTGCACAGTTATTGACTTTATACACGGGTTTTATTCGCCCCTGTTTAGAGTGCAACTCTCATATGTGGGGAGGCTTCCCACATACAGCTCTTCTCAGTAGGGTGGAGTTAAAGGCTATTCGTCTCATCAACTCTCCTCCTCTACCTCTGTCTCTTTACCGCACTGTTGCCTCTTTATCTCTTTTCTATCACTACTTCAATGGTCACTGCTCCTCTGAACTGTCTGCTTGCATCCTTCCACCTCTGAGACAGGTGCATAGCACCCATTTCGAAAAAACTCTCATCTCTTTGCTGTCCAACTCTATAGTGCAAGAGTTAACCGTTATTCTCAGTCCTTCATTTATGCAACGGGTCAATTCTGGAACTGTCTCCGTCTGTCTGTATTTCCTACATCCTATAATCTCCAGTCTTTCAAATGCAGTGTGTCCAGGCATCTCAGAATGAATGGATCTTGAATTTGGCTCTCTTTTGTATTGTTTTTGTTTCTTTCTTGGAGGGAACGTTCATGCAGGCTCAGCCATTGGTTCCTTATTCTTCACATAAAAAAAAAACATATGGCCACATGGCACTGTAACACGTTTGTCGCCTTCGGGCATAATAAATCAAATCAAATTAAATCAACCCTAAATTATCCCTTCACGAACACTCGCGGCACATTTTACGTAAATTCTACATAAATTATACATTCTCACAAAATGTCTGAGCAAGGCACAGTACCTGTTCAATGACGCATGTGGTTGCTAGGCGTCCTTACGTCCCCTGCACACCTGCTGCTAAGGTATCGCTAACATACGCTATGCACCCATAATATCCTTTCACGAACACATGAGGCACATTTCACGTACATTCTACATAAAGTATAAGTTCTCATTAAATGTCTGAGCAAGGTACATTACCTGTTCAATGACCCACGTGGTTGCTAGGCGTCCTTACGTCCCCTGCACACCTGCCGCTAAGGTATCGCTAACCTACGCTACACACCCACAATATCCCTTCACGAACACACACGGCACATTTCACGTAAATTCTACATAACGTATAAGTTCTCACCAAATGTCTGAGCAAGGTACAGTACCTGTTCAAAGACGTCGGTGGTTCCTAGGCGTCCTTGCCTCCCCTGCACACTTGCTGCTGAGTTATCACTAACCTATGCTATGCACCCACAATATCCCTTCATGAACACTCGTGGCACAGTTCACGTACACTTCACTAAATCATATGCAAATACATGACTACCACAATGATTCCACCCCTACCTCCGCAATTATTCCGTTCCTTAGTATGGTACAACGTGACCGTGATGCAGCACCTTCGCCTCGAGATTTACAACACACCACTATATTGGCACACACCACACTCCTTCATGAACACTCGCAGAATGTTTGATGTATATTCACACAAATTCATGAGCATATACAATATCACTATCAAATTCCATCCCTAAACACCTCTAATAATCCCTTCCCAACTACAGCATACAGGTAACACCTGCCCCATTCCACACTATGGCTATGGCTTACATAACGCATGCTAGTTCCAATATATCACAAAGCCAGCCACTATATCATTCACACAATATACAGTTTAGGCCCTGGCTTCACTATAAACATAAATGTACTCACAGCATAGGGCCTAGGGGAGGCAGAGTGGCGAAGCCCTGCTACAGTGAACACGTGTCTTGCCCCTTGGCCTAACGAGTGATAACAGGCATCATTTCTTTTCAAGATATATATCTATGTTCCATTGACAAAATCACATCAAAATATGCTCAGAAATAATGTATTATCACACTCAGTCCATAGAGGCTTCAGTTTGGGCGGGAGGGGGAGAATTAGTGATGTTTAAAGGGACAACACACGCGGCACAGCCTTACAGCCTGGCTACTTGTGAGGTAGGCCTATTGAGATTTATCACTACGGACAGGGTCTACAGTGTTGCCAAGTGTTTACCTTGGAAGAGGGATGCGCCTGCTAAAACGCAACAATATTTGACAGAAATCGGCCAAAAACTTTCTAGTTGACGGCCTTTTTTCTGCTTTTTCACGTGATTCGCGTCAATGTGCATTTATGTGCCAAACCACAAAGAACGTGATTCACATCAATGTGCCTGGTAGGGTTAATACTATCCCCTCCCTAGTCCTTTTGTCATCCCGAGAAAACTACACAATATTTACAAACATAATCCTTTAATCCAAACTAAATTTTTAATTATATAAATAATAGTCCTTCAACTTATCAGGTGTTCTCATGCTGCTCTTGGCAACATCCCTACTCCTCCACACAGTCCACTCTCTGAAATGACTTGGTCTCCCCCTGAATCACTTCTTCCCTTGGGAAACTGTCATCATCCTCTCGTGCATCAGCTCCTCGGTCCTCCTCAGCATCATCGGTTGTGGGTTTGCATGGTTTCTCAAGGTCCCAGCTGTACTGTCCTTGCCCATGGTACTGCCACAGATGATTCACATGCACCATCTTTGGATGAGACTTCCTGCTTTCCGGAATCTGGTAGGTATTGTCTGACAGGTGGTCCATCCCATGAGCTCTGCAGCATCCACTGAGGATTGTATAGCCAAACTTTGCTACCATCGTTGAAGCTCACCTCACTTGCCTTGAAATCATAACTGCACTTCATCACTTCACCTGAAAATGTCAGAGCTCCTCTAACTTGACTATGAACCTCAGCCAGCCTTTCCTGAAGATGCTTCGTATAGTGGGTGGTGTCTGTAGGGAGCTCATCACCAGGTGGTCTTCCCATTAACAGATCAACTGGTATTTGTAGCTCGTGGCCTCGCATCAGTTTTGCAGGGGTGTAGCTGGTAGGCTTGTTGGATGCAAACCAATATGTCATCAGCGATGCAGGTAATGTCTGGTCCCATTCTATTTGTCCATCTACCCAGTACTTGGCCAGTTCTTGTCCCAGGGTCCAGTTGAATTTCTCCACCATCCCATCTGAGTGTGGTCTTCTAGGTCTTCTTGACTCCTAGTAACATGCAGCACTCATGGAACACAGCAGTCTCGAGGTTTCTACCCTGGTCTGAATGTAGCTCTCTCACTCTCTCTCTCTCTCTCTCTCTCTCTCTCTCTCTCTCTCTCTCTCTCTCTCTCTCTCTCTCTCACTCTCTCTCTCTCTCTCTCTCTCTCTCTTTCTCTCTTTCCCAAAACAATACTTTAATTCGTCAACCAACACCTGAGCAACGGATGTGGCCTCCTGACTGGGGATGGCATAGGCTTCTGGGTACTTTGTGAAGTAGTCCATGGCAACACATATATACTGGTTTCTTCTTTCAGTGAATGGCAGAAGTCCAGCAATGTCTGCTACAACTCTTTCCATAGGTGCACCTACTTGGTACGGCTGAAGAGGGGTGTAACCATGTTTCTTGGGTCCCTTCTTGGCACAGCATACATCACAGGCCCGACACATCTCTTCGACATCCTGATGCATGCCAGTCCAGTAGAACCTCTGTCACAGCTGACTTAGAGTATTCTTCACTCACAGGTGCCCACTAGCGACCTGGTTATGAGACTTTTCTAAGATGTCAGATCTTATTTTCTTAGGAACCCACCAGTTACCAAGTCTTGCTGAGGCCATCGAGTGTCTCCCACTAATGCTGCAGAAGTCCTTTGTTCAAATGAAAAAAAAGTTCCCACTCACTCCAGTAGCTCTTGGTCGCAGGGCTGAAAACTCTTTTCAAGATGGTCGCACTGTACTCCATTGCAGCCACTCTGGCGCTGGTTGTAAATCTGTATCCTCCATCTGCATCCTCTTCAGGTCTTCTTCAGCTGAAACTGGGCCTGTCAGTTTGACTGCAATTTTTGCTAAGATCTTGTTTCTTACTACACTGCCTGTAAATTGGGTCACATGGCCGACAACTCAGGCTGTCAGCATTGCCATGTACCTGCCCAGGACAGTGCTGAACCTCACAGGATCCATACAAGTAGGGATGGAAGAAGTCAAGGCTCTTCATCACTGCCAAGAGCTCCTTACAGGTCACACAGTAGTTCCACTTTGGTGGGCTGAGCTTCTTGCTGTAATATGCTACCACATTTGCTTTGTCATCCGTCTTCTGTGACAGAACTCCACCAGTGCCATCGTCACTAGCATAACAGTCCAAGATAAGTGGTTGACTCTGATATGTTTACGACAATACTGGAGAGCTTGCCAACAGATGCTTGAGTTCATCGAAGGCCCTCTGAGTCGCTGCAGTCCATATAAGCTTCTGTCTCTTTCCTAACAACTTGTGCAGAGGTGCAGTTATCATTGCTGGTCCTTGACAAAATGCCAGTAGTAGGTACACAAACCCAGGAAATTCTGTAACTCCTTTAAACAAGCTGGAACTAGCCAGTTTTTCACATATGCCACCTTCTCTGGATCAGTACGGATGCCGCCCTCACCTACAATGTGTCCCAGGTACTTCACTTCCTTCGGGAACAAGAAGCACTTCTTAGGGTTCAGCGTGAGGTGCACTCCCTGGATCTTGTTGAATACCTCTTACAGCCTCTCCAGTTCCTGGTTGAAAGCCTGTCCTAAACACAATAACATTTGAAGATGGATGAGAGCTGTCTGCCAGTGCAGACCTTCCAGCGCTCCATCCATGAGGCATTCAAAAGTAGCTGGGACATACACAGGCCAAATGGGGTCACTCTCAGCTACCATAAACCCCACCCATATGAAAACACTGTTTTCTTTTTGTCCTTCTCTGCGACTTTGACCTGGTGATATCCTGCTTTCATGTCTAGGGTGGAGGATCACTTGACACCTGACAGAGCATCCAGTGTGTCATCATTTCTTGGCAAGGAGCACACATCCTTCATTTAGGGCTTGGTAATCCACACAGCACCTCACTGAGCCATCCTTCTTCCTTACCAGAACAGCTGATGATGCCCAAGGACTGCTGGAATTTTCTATCAATCCTTGACTTTAGAGATTCTCCATCACCCTCTCCATTTCTTACCATTGAGATGGCGCCATCCTCCGAGCAGGCAGTCTAATCGGTCAGTGAGCCCCAGTGTCAATACAATGCTCAATCAGATCTGTGCATCCAGTGCATCCCAAGTCCTCGATAATCCACACAGCACCTCACTGAGCCATCATTCTTCTTTACCAGAACAACTGATGGTGCCCAAGGACTGCTGGAATTTTCTATCACTCCTTGACTTTAGAGATTCTCCATCACCCTCTCCATTTCTGGCCGTTGAGATGGCGTCATCCTCCGAGCAGGCAGTCTAATCGGTCAGTGATCCCCAGTGTTAGTACAATGCTTAATCAGATCTGTGCATCTCATGCATCCCAAGTCTAGGTCTCCTGTGAAAAAGACTTCAGCAAACTTCACTAGCAGTTGCTTTAATTGCAGCACTTGTGAGTCATCCAGGCACTGACAACTCCTGGAAAACAGGTCTTGTAAGTGGTCTGGCAGATTTCCATCTTCTTTGCCCACTCCTTCCACTGATGCCAATCAGTGTCCACTGCCTTGCACTGTCCCATTATTTCTTCCTTGTTGATCTTCTGTCTCTCATAGGAGAAACTGGCCACCACAACTGGCTCTTCACTTGAACCCTTTTGTATCAAGGTTTTCCCCACCATTACTCCAGCCTTCGTTTTGCACTGTCCATCAGGCTCCACCACCCCTATACAGCTGTTGAAAGAGCCACTCACCTTGCACTGGAGCCATAGTTCTGATCTTGGGGGTATTACTTTAGTGTGCAGTGCCCTCACCTCATCACCAGAACGGGTATGTCTCACTGCCGTGACGGGAACCGCGACTTTCCACTGACTTTTAGCTTCATGGAGCAGAAGTCCCACATCCCATGGACATAAGATAGCCCAGACCAAAAACACAAGAATCCTCCATGCAGGCCACATAGACTCGAAGTGTAGCCATTTGCCCTGCCATTTCACCCCAGATGTCCAAGGGTCCCCTCAGTTCTGCACGGTGCCAAGTTATGCCACACAAATGTTCTGATGACTCAGGCAGATACTGATGACCTAACGTATCAGGCCTCACAAAAGCCTGCTCTGAGGCTGAATCAATCACCAGGGAACGCCTCTTGCGATCTATTCCTTTGACTACTTGTACACTGTCTATAGAAATTCTCTTGCATTTTCTCGGTGGTGGGGCTATTTGGGAAAAACCGGCTGGTTTTTTACCCTTAACACCAACCTTCATTAATTTTCTGCTTGTTTCTTGTCTTCTGCAGCCTTCTTCATATCATCCTCTTCTTTGGACAATCAGAACTGATGTGTCCCTCTTCACCATATGTCCAACATCGTTTTGTTGCAATCATAGATTTCCTTGCAATGTTTTCTTGTTCCTTCTTCCATTTGTAACAATCATCCTTCATGTGTCCTGGCTTTTTGTAGAACCAGCAACCTCCTTTGATTTCCCATTCCCTACTCCACTTGTAGCAGTCCTCTTTCCTGTGTCCTGGCTTCTCACAATACCAGCAACTTCCTTCATATTTCTGCACTTCACATACCAGTCCATTTCTTGCCTTGAATCCTGCATTGCGTCCTGCCTGCAAACTGGATGTATTGGACCTGATGTAGGACTCAAATTCCAGAGCTATGGCTAGTGCTTCTTGCATGCTTCTTGGTTGTGTCTGCGTCACTTGCACTTTCAACTCTTCACTATCAAGAGCATCAATGAACTGGTCACTCAGAAGAATAGCTAACAGATTAGGTGCTACTCCAGGGTATGCCTTGTGTGCCATGTTCTCCAGGTCATGAGCAAGCCGCTGAAGGGATTCGCCTCGAGCCCGTACAAAGGTCCGGAATCTTGCTCTGTAAACCTCAGTCTGGTATAGTCAGGGAAAGTTCCGCATTACCCAGTGTTCGGAGCATTGGTGGTAGACAAATAGTCATGAAGCAGCAGCCAGACCCCACATGTCTGGTAACTGTGAGTGGGAGGAGGGGTGGCCGGGGGTGGGAGGGTTTAGAGAGTTGTTCAAGGTCGCAGTATCAATATATGTTTCCTGTCAATGGTATCCTTCTATACCTTCATTTTGTAATGATCGATAAGAATGATAGTTACAGAGACTGATCTTTTAATTAGGACTTCCCATGTCATGCTGTCTAAAGGAAAACGAAGAACCTGTTAATCTTTATATATATATATATATATATATATATATATATATATATATATATATATCTATATATATATATATCTCACCATCCACTCGATGTATTGGTGCTCTCGGGTGTCTGCCCTTTCCTCTCTTCCATCCTTCTTTCCATCCATCCTCTTCTGACTTTCTATCCTTCATTCTTTCCTTGTCCTTCTGCCTACGGGTGGCTTTACACTTCCTCTTCTGTCTTTCTTTCCTTCATTCTTTCCTTTTCCTTCTGCCTGTGGGTGACTCTACACTGAGTGAAAAGCAAATGGTTTCCTGTACACCAGGAAACCATTTACTACGCTGGGTGGTAACCATATAACCAAATTTTGGCACTTGGTGGTTTAGTGGGTAATTATTGCACTCCAGTCGGATTGAGCCGATGAAAGTTTATATCCAAGGGATGGTTGGGGTTGATTGCTCATGTAATGCCACTCAGGGATGAGTGAGGCTGGTCACTCTCATCTTAAATGTCGAGACCAACTGCCTAGCCCCGAGCTCCTACGCTCCTCTTGGGGCAATGTAGGATTGTATATATATATATATATATATATATATATATATATATATATATATATATATATATATATATATATATATATATACAGTTACACTACTACACACTACAGTAGACTCTAGGTTCGAGATGAATAATTACCAGAAAAACACTGGAAATGTTTGCAGACGGAAGTTTATAGCGCGATGACAGAGGATAAGCTAAATAGATAAACAGGCAAGATTTTATACAGAAAGATAGATAGATAGATAATATAGTGGTTTTGTTTTCGAGTCAACACAAAACATGTTATATCGTTACGAATATTTCCTTGGGAAACTTCTCATGTTAAAGTCAAGAAGGAATGAAAGCATTCAAACCTCTGTCCGAACACAGCAAACTTCCATAACTTTCCTGACAACACTGACTCAGCAGACATTTACGAAGTTTTTCTCATAAAATGCTAGCATCATATTGTCATCTATCCTTACTAAAGTAACTCAAACACACCGTCGAAGTCATATACTGCAGACTTACACGTGATTCCCAACCTATCACTAAACCCTCCTCTGCCCCCAATCCCCCGCCTCCCCCTCCTCCACACTCACAGTTACCAGACACATGAGGTCTGACTGCCTCATCACATTCACATGTCTCACACCAGTGCTTCGGGAGGTGGGTAATGCGGAACTTTCCCTGACTGTACATGGTCCATTATCTGCTCTCCAGCACCTCTACTAGGGACTGGTAACTGCTCCTCTCTCTTTTTTCTTTTTTTTCTTTTTTTCCTGGCCTATCAACCATTGGGGCCGAAGCCCCTGGTTATTAAGGCCATATATATATATATATATATATATATATATATATATATATACACAAACATATATATATATATATACATACACACACACACACACACACACACACACACACACACACACTTTCATGCATACATACAGACATATTTTCATGCAAACGTACATATATATATAATAATTTTAATCTTATTTATTTATTTTTTTGTATTTTTATTTTTTTTAATTTTTTCTTGGTTTTATATTTTTAATACCTTATAATATAAAGACAAACTAATCTAAAGACCCTAAAACTAATCACCTAACAGACAAATCGCTAACCTATACTAAAACCTACAGAGACAAATAGCTAGACCTACACTAATGGTAAAAATACCTCGACTAACAGAACACCATCGACTGCAGATATGTAATGCCTTTCTACATGACATACCTGCACTCATCACCTGGTGACTGTCAGTCGAGGCACAACCTAATATAGGGGACATCAATATATGAAAGGGAACCAGACGAGTCAGGAACATTTCCATATACGTCAGCTGTCGTCCCTAATTAGAACAACTTAAGCAAGATAATATAATGTATTTACATAATTTGTACAAAAAGTGAAGAACCTCGCCCAGCAGACCACCATCGACTGCAAGTGCCCAATACCTTCCTATATTGCACACTTGCACTCATCAGCTGGTGACTGTCAGGCGAGGAACTTGGCTTAATGTAGGGGACATCTATATTAGAAATAGATCGGTGGGAGGAGGAACTATTTAAAATATGTAAACTGTCAACCCTAATTAATATTACAATATATACATATTTACTGTTCATAAAAACCATAACCACGCAGTAAAAAAGTCACATCACTCTGATCAGTCCGGTCTCTCTCAAGAAAGCCATCAATTTATCAGTCATAACAATGTCCCCATCACCCAGGATGGTGGAAAGGGTGAAGGGGACGTCTACTGCGCCGCAGTAATTTATAAGTGAAGCACGTTCACGAATAAATCGCCGACAGCGCAGGATGATATGACTAATAAATAACACCGCATTACAGATGTCACAGTGCGGTGGGAAGCGTCTTTCCATATATGGTTTTATGTGGGTTAAAATGGTGGCATTAAGCCGTAACCGTGCCAACACTTTTTCTTCTAGGCGACTGGGACGGTTGGCAGTGTCCCAGTCGCCCAGGTACGGCTTACAAGTTGGAATATTTAGTCTGGTCCACTGACCTTGCCACAGAAGATTTATTGATTTCTTTCCGAGAGATAGACTCGACCGTAGATCACGAGGAACGTCCAAAGTCTCCTCGAGCTCCACAGCCGACTTTGCAAGTAAGTCAGCCTGCTCATTGCCGTAGATACGACAATGACCAGGCACCCAGATCAGCGTGAATGACTTGTTGCATGAATGCAACTTATTAACGATGCGGCCCTGGATCTCATGAGAGTCCGTAGTGCAAGATGCAATTGCCTGAAGGGCTGATTTTGAATCTGAAAATATGACAAATGAGTCATGCCTAGAATTGAGAGCATAGTCTATGGCTTTGTCAATAGCAAAAAGTTCTGAAGTAAACACAGATGTATGAGTCGGCAACCGATACCTGAAGGCACATTCAGTCGACCACACACTTGCACCCACACATGCTCCTCTCCTCCACTGACATTTGACCAAGGACCTCCATTGCGGCACACTTGAGGCTAGTAGCAAACGGCAATGCATTCTGCCTATCATCCCAACCATTCTAATCAGCATGTAACTCAGATTGCACAAGGGTACGGGAGAGCGGTGATGGTTTGGACACTTTAAAAAAATATTTCTAATAATTCAGATTAAGGCAGTAGTGTAGTCGTGTTTATTTTAAAATGTTGCCTCATCATTTGGGTCTTCAGTCTAATAATAACAAACCTGTAGCTCTTTTTAGTTTTAAAATATAGTTAACGAAAAACAAGTTTCTAAATAGTCAGAACCATCCCTACAAATAATGATGGCTAGGACAGAAGGGTGGGATGGTTTGGCTACATGTGTTACTTGGCGCATTCCTAAATTATGTGACTTCGATTGGCTAAAAACCAAAATTTATCCGTTCAAACTAATTTAATTAACGTAAAGTACAAAATTAAACTTCAGAATCCCATTGACCCTCATGATATGTGGTAAAAATAATTTTTTAAACTGAAATGAGCTTCACGAGAATTATGGATAATGAAATTAGCCTCTTTGTTTTTTGTTCGTATTTTTAGTTAGTAAGAGTGAGAGCAGTGGAAATGAGATATCTGAGAGGAGCATGTGGAGTCACATGGAGAGACAGACTGAAAAATAAGAAAGTGAAGGAGGGTTGTGGTGTGGATGTGGATGTAATAGGAAGCGATAGGAGAAACACACTGAGGTCTTTTGGACACGTGGAGAGGATGGAGAGTGAGAGACTGACAGGGAGAGTGTATGTGAGTGAGGTGGAGGGGGGGAGAGGGAGGGGGAGGCCAAGGATGAGATGGAGGGATGGAGTGGAGAGATATATGAGAGAGAGGGGTGTGAGCTGAGAGCAGGGCAATGGAATGGCGGGGGACAGGGCGACATGGAGGCGATTTGTTTATGGCCATCCCTTACGGAAATAAGGCGTTTGGCAGTACATAGATAGACAGACTTTCTGCTTTAAAATTTTGCATAATTGCTCCCCCCCCCTCTCTCTCTCTCTCTCTCTCTCTCTCTCTGTCAGGAATAAATTTTATTCCAACATCCAAAATAATTTCTTCATAATTGTTCGAAAACATATTTTGTTTAAAGTGAAATTCATCAAAATTATGGATAACCTCTTACTCTGCTTAAAAGGATGCATAATTGGCCTCATCTTTCTCTCTCTCTCTCTCTCTCTCTCTCTCTGGAATATTGACTACACTTCTCACTTTCCAGGCCTCTATTTCAGATTGCAAAAGAAACAATCTCTCGTTTTTATCTATTTATTTCCCTGTTTCTGACTAACTGACTGACTGACATAAGACTTTATAACGCATATTGTAGCCAGGAATAGTTTGGACACTGACGAACCATCCCCCTCCTCAACTGATTCCCCACCTCTATTGTCCGAATCATCCCAAATCTATATAATTAACTGAAGGGTACCCCTAAATTTCACACAAGAGAGTTTAACATTATTTTTCGATATTCACCATAACAATGCATATTCGCTGCTTGACACATTCATGGAGTTAGAGCTTACCATATGCACTGAAATTATAACATAGGAGGTGAAAAGAAAAAATATATATGACCTGTATCGAAAAGTGTGGTGTGTGTAGCTTGGAGGTTCCGTGTGGCAGAAGCAAACTCTTCCTCTTTCACGCAAGACCTCGCTGCCATGGGTCCCATACCTTTCTCATGAAATGCCCAGTTCAAACCATCTCACCGTCTGAACCATCACCGCTCTCCCCAGAGTTTCCCAAAGATACTTTACCATCAAATTCCTGAGGTATCTTTTTAATTGGACCCCCATTATAGCCATGCACTTAACTGGTTTGGGACCTAAAAACTGGGGCATCATAATTAAGTCCAGGATTCAGAACATTCTGATTATTCAACCCTGTAAAGCTACTTTTAGATGCTTGGGATTCGTCAAGATCCACCATACAGTGTCCATTTATTTTTTTATTTATTTTTTTTTTCATATGCTTTCTGTACACTAACCTGAGGATCAATTTCTTCCTCCTCAAATTTTTCACTAATTATCTTCAACCGGTTGTCTACATGCTGTCTGCTCTCTATTATGTTATTGCTCACCTCGTGCTTCTGTTGCTGTAGCACAGCACATACTCCCTCCTTCAACTGTTCCTGTTCTTCGTTCATTTCCCTGATGAAAGCGTCCAGCTGTCCCTGCATCCTCAGTTGCAACTCTTGTTGCTCCTGTAATGCCTCTTGAAGCCATTCATATCGTTCTCTCTGTTCTTCATCTTGTGCTTGTAGTTGTTCACTTTGTGCTGGTAGTTGTTTTCTGAGTTCTTTCTGTCCTTCACTTTGTGCTTGTAGTTATTCACTGAGTTCTTTCTGTGTCACTTTATGCTTGTAGCTGTTCACTGAGTTCATTCATTAACTCTATCTATCCTTCACTTTGTGCTTGTTGTTCACTTTGTGCTTGTAGTTGTTCACTTTGTGCTGCTGGATGGTCACTTTGTGCTTGTAGAAGCTTCATGATTGCAGTCAGAGATGCCTGCTCCTGCCTGGTTTGGCTATTTCCAACTCCATGTCGAAGATTTGACTCATTGCAGCACTTTTCTATCCCAACCCCTGGCACCACTGTTACGTCTACATCCCACACTGCCACAGGTTCCAACAGCAGTAGTTCAGTATATGAAAGACATCGCCCAGTGAACCATTCTTCGTTGGGTCAGCCTTTCAATGTACACAAGATCAACTCAGGCGTCATAACAACACAGGCTTCTCATGTTCGTTGTCTTTATTACCTCCACCAAGGTGGTTGGAGGTTATGTCTTACCCTGTGTTTGTTTGTCTGTCTGTTAAAAAGATTACTCAAAAAGTTATGAATGGATTTTGATGAAATTTAATGGAAGTGTACGACATGGGCAATGCAAGAAATTATTAAATTTTGGTCCAGATCTGGAGTATCCCACACAGTATCTCCAAAAGTTTCCAATTAATTCAAATAAATTTTGTGGAAAGGTGGGCCATGGACCAAGAAACAGTTGGTTAAATTTTAGGATGGATCTGGATCCGGATCCTATATCCATGGATCTGCTAGCAGGATTACTCAAAAAGTTATGAACGGATTTTACTGAGACTTTGTGAATGGGTGGGCCATGGGCCAAGGAAAAAATAATTAAATTTGGGGATGGATCCAGATCCGGATCCAGTGTAACCTGCACATTATCTTCAGAAGTTCTCAATGAATTTCAATGAAACGTTGCGGAAAGGTGGGCTATGGACGAAGAAAGAATTTATTAAATTGGGGGGCAGAGCCGGATCCAGATCTGGATCCTATATCAACGGATCCGGATCCGGATTCTTTTTAATGAAAATGGCATTGGCGGGCGTATGCACTTTCTGAGCGCTATCTAGTTTTCCAAGTAATTACACTTTCCGCTTCACAACTCCAGAGCTACACTAACTTCACAAGGCCACAAGTAAAACTAAAACTGAAACTCCTCTGTTCCTTCCCTCATCCTTTTATAATCTTCCTCGCTTCTTGATTGTTCTAGGTGCTCCTTGTGACAACAGTTCTAAGCCAGAGGCATCCACAATACTCGTATACCAGAGGTTTCTTACAATACCGTATGTAGCACTCTAAATGCTTTAGCGTACAAACTGAAATTAAATATGGATATTACATCCAAATAAAACACTATAGAGAAAAAGAATAAAAATTAATGCATAACTTTTAAAAATATCTTCGCTCACAACAGCAAGCTATCTGGCAACTCTGACTAGTAACTGAAAAGGGTCCAAACCATCGGGAATTTTCCACCCAGCTAGCGCTCCTGCCTCTTAACACTAATTTAGTTGTTTTCCCTGATTCTTTCTTGGTGTAGGATTGATGTTTTGTTAATATTAGCTTATCATATAAGGTGGTAACACAGGTTATTCAACAGAGAAGATGAGGTAATTGATAAGAAATCAGTCCCCTTATCTTCAGACTCATATTCTGATAACCCGTCATCGACCTCACTTGCCGACAACATTACTTCTTTGTCATATTGTTGATAGGAGAAAACTAAGTTTCCTGTTTCTCATATTTGTCTTGAAAAAAACAAAATGCTATAACACATAAGGATGTAATATACCAATTACCCACTTAGCTCAACTTGGAACTGTCATTTATATCATACATCAAAATAGTCACTTATCTTGTGATTACACAGCCAAATGATATGAAGTGAACGTTAATAGCCTTATTATGATGTTACTTTCACTCTTCCATGCCCATTTTGTAATAAAAATGGAGGAAAGCTGAGAAACAGAGGCATTAAATTCCCATACATGTGATCAGCTGGCTTTTGCTTATGTTACATAGTTTGCTTATAGCCACGTAAGTACAGCACGAATCGTTGTGTTGTACGGTCATGAACACTAATAAGGAGACAGTGTAGTCTGCCACTAGACGGCAGGTTAATCGCATGCGTCCAACCTCCAACTCCCCTTGCCCCATCAATGCACCAAGTTGTTAGGCGGATGGATCGTAGATCTGAGGCTTCACTCACTCTCACTTCTTGCCGCATGTAATATTACTTTCAATTCTACTATTAGGTGTATTATTACGAGCATAGATTCATCTTCAGTTCCAGAAGAAGTAATAATATCGAAGTTTTACCAGAATTCAAATTACTGACCGTAATGTATAGAGTTTAGTTTCCAAATAATTATCCAACGTCTTCTAAACGATATAATAAAATCCAAGTAACAGGGACAAGTTGTATTATTACTAGCCACATAGGTCCCTCTCCTGCTTTGTCATCTGGAGAGCCACATATCCACCTACCCACTCAACCACTTGCTCATTCAATCACCTACCGATTCAACACGATCCACCGACCTCATCCCGTCCACTCACCCTGCTCACCCACCTGGACGAACTACCCAGCCCACTGATTCCGGTCATCCACTCTGCCTACCTACGAAGCTCACCTAACATTGCCATTCAACATTTCACTCACTCACCTATCCACCCTGAACCCATCCAGCCACCCAGCCCACCAACCAAACCATCCACGCAGAGCATCCTTGCCATGCAATCTTTGCTACCCTGGCGACCCACCATGCCCACTCACCTTGGGGACCCACTCTCCCCAAATATTCCGACGACCCATCTTGCCCACCGACCCCAACCACCCACGAATTCCACCCATCCTGCTCACCCAACAATGCCATCCATCACATTCACCTACACAGTCCTCCCACTGTACCCAACCACCTCTCCGCGAAAACTCACCTACCTTGCCCACCCACTCCACCCTCGGAACCCACCCATCCTATCCACCCACTCCTCCCACCGACCCACCCGTCCATCCACATGCCCAACCATCCTTCTTACACAACCCCATTCACCCCCTTCCCATCCCAGTCACCTATTCGAACCCCACTCATCCCATCCAAACATAAATTACCGACCCCTCCCGGACCATCCAAATATCCAGCCACCCACACACCCAGCCCACTCCTCATCCACTCACTAACCCATCTACCCATACAACCCACCCCAAGCCACTCCATACACCCCACCCAACGAACACACCCCCCACCCTTACCAACCATCCTGTCCGCCCGTCATGGTGATCTTCCAAACCACCACACCCACCAGCCTCATTAATTCACCCACACGACTCCAACACAGAGAGAGAGAGAGAGAGAGAGAGAGAGAGAGAGAGAGAGAGAGAGAAGTTAACACAGTAAGACAGAGACAGTAAGACACAAGCACTAAGAAAAACGCATTAACAGACACACACACACACACACACACACACACACACACACACACACACACACACACACACACACACAGAAAGTACGACACAAACACTAAAACACATTAACAGACACACACACACACACACACACACGCATAGGCACACAGACACATGCGCACACACACAGACACACACACGCACAGACACACGCACACACTGACACGCACACACAGACACAAGAACACAGAGACACATGCGCGCACACACACACACACACACACACACACACACACACACACACACACACACACACACACACACACACACACACACGGATACCTACTCACCCCACACATACATACATACACACAAACACACACACACACGGACACCCCCATCCCCAACCCACTTTATAGTATGCGACACTGTTTTTTTTTTTTTTATGCGAGGAAGAAGGAACCAAAGGCCATGAGCCCGCAGTAACAGTTCCCTCCAAGAGAAAAACAAAATACAATAGAGAGCCAAATTCAAGATCCGATCATTTTGAGATGCCTGGACACACTACGTTTGAAAGACTGGAGATCATAGGCAGCAGGAAATACAGACAGAGGGAGACAGTTCCAGAGCTGACCTGTTGCATAAATGAAAGACTGGGAGTAACGGTTAACTCTTGCATTAGAGAGTTGGACAGAAAAGGGATGAGAGTTTGCTGCCAGACGGGTGCTACGCGCCCGTCGTAGAGGTGGAGGAATGCAAGCAGACAGTTCAGAGGAGCAGTGACCATTAAAGTAGCGATAGAAAAGAGATAAAGATGCAACAGTGCGGCGAAGAGACAGAGGTTGAAGGGAGTCAGTAAGAGGAGGAGAGTTAATGAGACGAAAAGCCTTTGACTCCACCCTATTGAGAAGAGCTGTATGTGGGGAGCCTCCCCACACATGAGAGTTGTACTCCACACAGGGGCGGATAAAACCCATGTATAGAGTCAACAATTGTGCAGGGGTAAAGAAAGAGCGGAGTCGGCTTAGCACACCCAATCTCTTGGAAGCAGATTTTACAAGAGATGTAATATGATCTTTCCAAGATAAGTCCCGAGTAAATGAAACCCCAAGCATGTTCAAGGATGATGCAGGATTAAGCTGAATATTATTAAACATTAGTGGGTACACCTGTGGAAGATTTTGTCGGGTTGATAGGTGTAAGAACTGAGTCTTAGATGCATTAAAGACAACCATATTATTTTTACCCCAGTCAGAGATATGAGCCAAGTCAGACATTAGGTGTGCCATAGCCTCATCCCTTGTTTCTTGAAGTAACTGTTGAGATGGGCGTTGCGGGAACCGAATGGAAAGGTGAAGGGTGGAGTCATCAGCGTATGAGTGGATAGGGTTAGATGTACAGCTTAGAAGATCATTGATGAATAAAAGGAAGAGTTGGTGATAGGACAGAGCCCTGAGGAACACCACTGTTGATAGATCTAGGAGAAGAACGATGGCCGTCTACAACAGCGGCTATAGAACGACCAGAAAGGAAGCTAGCGATGAAGGCACAGATAGAAGGATAGAAACCGTAGGGGGGCAGTTTGGAAATTAAAGATTTATGCCAGACTCGATCGAAAGCCTTTGAGATGTCAAGTGCAATGGCAAAGCTTTCGCCAAAGTCCCGAAAGGAGGATGACCAGGAGTCTGAAAGGTAGGTGAGAAGATCGCCAGTGGAGCGTCCCTGACGGAACCCATACTGACGATCGGAAAGAAGGTTGTGATAGGAAAGATGCCTTAAAATTTTTCTATTAAGAATTGACTCGAAAACTTTTGAAATACAGGACGTTAAAGCAATTGGACGATAGTTGGAGGGTGGGGAGTGGTCACCCTTCTTTGGGACTGGCTGAATGAGAGCAAACTTCCAGCAAGAAGGAAAGGTACAAATTGACAGACAAAGGCGAAAGAGTTTGCCTAGGCAGGAGGTAAGCACAGAAGCACAGTTCTTGAGAACAACAGGAGGGACCCCATCAGGCCCATATGCCTTGTTAGTACTGAGGCCAGTGATGGCAGAAAATACATCAACTGAAGAAATTTTAATGTCAGCCATGAGGAAGTCAGAGGGGGGAAATGATGGAGGAACAGCACCAGAATCGTCTAAGGTGGAATTGGAGGAGAAAGTCTGTGCGAAGAGATCTGCTTTATCAGTAGAAGAAATAGCTACAGAACCATCAGAGTAGAAACGAGGAGGGAAGGATGATGAGGTAAAGTTGTTAGAAAGATTTTTGGCAAGGTGCCAGAAGGAGCGGGAAGAATTCGAGTTGGAGAGTTGAGAGCATTTAGTATGGATGAAATTATTTTTAGTTGAGCGAAGAACAGACTTAGCATGATTCCGGGCAGAAACATAAAGATTATGTGATTCAGGGGTGGGTTGGCTCCGGTACCTTTTGTAGGCCTTCTCCTTGTTGTGGACAGCATTAGAACAAGCGTGATTAAACCAAGGCTTTCTTGCGTTAGTCAAAGGATATGAGAAAGGAATGTATGCTTCCATGCCCGAGAGAATAACCTCCGTAATGCGCAAGGCACACTCAGATGGCTCACGGCCATGGAAGCAATAATCATTCCAGGGAAAATCAAAGAAGTACTGCCTGAGGGCCTCCCAGTCCGCAGCTCCAAAATGCCACAGACGACGTTTCCCTGGAGGGTCCACAGGCCGTACCGGAGTGATAGGACAGGTTAAGGTAATAAGGTTGTGATCGGAGGAGCCCAACGGAGAGATAAGATTAACAGAGTAAGCAGAAGGATTAGTTGTGAGGAAGAGGTCAAGTATGTTGGAGCTCTCTCCAAGGCGGTCAGGGATACGGGTAGGGTGCTGTACAAGCTGCTCGAGGTCATTAAGGATAGAAAAGATGTAGGCTTGTTCACCAGGTGGATCCGTGAAAGGAGAGGAGAGCCAAAGGTGGTGGTGAAGATTGAAATCTCCAAGAATGGAGATTTCAGAGAAAGGAGAAATGGACAGAATGTGTTCCATCGTAGAAGTAAGATAGTCGAAGAATTTTTGATAGTCAGTAGAATTCGGGGATAAGTAAACAGCACAGATATATTTAGTCAGAAATGACAGGAAAGCCGAAGCCAGAGTGTGGAGAATTCAGAAGAATCAAGTTCAGGAACACGAGAGCAAGATAAGTCGTTGCGTATGTATACACAACAGCCACCTTTGGCTTTGAAATGAGTATAGAGAAAGTAGGAGGATACAGAAAAGGGTTTGCTGTCAGTTGCCTCAGACAGCACCCATGATGTCCGCCAAAGCAGAACGTGGCCGGGTGAACACTGAAAGATTATTACCCTAGCGGGGCGAGAACCCTCCTCCTCCCGTGTACGAAAAGGCGCACAATACCACTGTACCACAGAGGCTCCATGCGCGCACGCACACACACACACACACACACACACACATATATATATATATATATATATATATATATATTCTCGGTATTAATACATAGTTTTCCTTAGTCTAATAGACTCATCGCAAATCTTAGGGGTTAGATATTGCCTTCATTCACGCTTTGGAAAAGAGATATCCCATAAGATGAAAAGTATCGTTTGTAAGCAGCATCAATAAACTAGTTACAGATGTCACTCAGATCAAGTTGGAGATAATTTTCTTGAAAAGTTTTTGGATATTTGGGTATCGACATGGGACACCGAAGAAAATGCCATCCATCTTAAACCTGGCCTATCCATGTCTGTCTTCAAATCATCAATGTCCCAGGAGGTTTTAGTCACGACTTTTGGGTGATTTGAGCACGACTAGACGCCCAGATAACTCTTCAGCTTTTAAACTTTCCTACTACCTTTCCCAGAGCCCTTCCATCCTGTGCTTTTGTGAGAAAAGAGGGCAGGGTTATGGGTGGTTGAATATCGTCATGGGTTTTTAAGTAGGTTGTTAGATATTTGGATAACAACAGGGGGAATAGAGATAAAACACTTTACCACATATCAGGAGCAACTGCAGCATCCACCCAGGAACCAATCCTCATTTTCCCCTCCATCTCCCCAGCGGATACCATTTACACTGGCAGGATAAGATACAGCCTTCATTAACTGCTTCGTTTCTTGGTATCTAAGTTAAGTCCATAAATTCGTGTGGTTGTTGCAGAAATAACATAGATACAATAACGCATAGTCATGTAGGGATTTGAAAAGCGTAGATAAACTGGAAAATTATATCTACAATAAAATTAACAGGTATTGGTTTCACCGCTCATAAAAAAACCCTTAAGTATTAGTGATCTGACCTTATCTGGGTGTAGATTTTGACGTTCAGTGAGTAATGTATATATCAGATTATCCTGGATTTCCAAATACGAAGAGAATATATAAGCGCAAAGTTTTTAATTGTTCAAATTTTTCTGGACAGTTCACGAAATACATGTACAGATTAATACTTCTGCGAGAAAGCTTGCATAAAATTTTCTTACTTCTGCCAATATATACGAGAAATCAAGCCCAATACATTTCTGTTGCAACAGTGAATAAAAGTTGTATATATATATATATATATATATATATATATATATATATATATATATATATATATATATATATATATATATATTCCTCTAAGCAAACGAGGTTGAATGCAACTGCTGTTTCTGCATATACAGTTTCTGCTTAGTGCTTTCGATGTGTCGGAGTAAGTTACGTTGATTTTCATTTAAATTTCTGAGTAGCTCCAAATGTTGTATTTGGTAACGTTTCGTTACTTCCTGGGAACATATACAGATCAATCTGATGGCGGGTGGAGGGTGACCTCATATAGCACGTACCAGCACGTGATAGCACGTGGTTGGTTGGCCATGCGAGTGTGATGGGCGGTGTGTGGCTATCTAATTGGTGGAATGAGTTAGCCGATCCATAATTATTATCTTTTGCATGTTGGAAATCGTCTACCTTTAAGTTGATCGCTGATTTCAGTTCGGAGATGTGTTTTCAGAAACATGAGTCTATGTTGGTCTTTTTCGCGGGCAATTATTTCAGTACCTTTTTTCTCTGTGCTGATGGGTGAAAGAGGTGTTATGACAAGTCTTGTTGTGTGTGTGTGTGTGTGTGTGTGTGTGTGTGTGTGTGTGTTTTATCGATCCGTTCTGCAGGTGACATGAAAGACGCCTTGACAGTTTAGTCCTCGCCATTCCTACAGAGGTACGAGGCCCACAGTCCTCACTTGCAAGGATGTCGGTAGATGACCATATTCTACTTACCTCACATAGCATTACCAAAGTACTGCAGTTCTTATTTCAACAAAACATTCAGCTACAATATCACAAAGATTCGGCTTGGGCTATGCAGTAGCCACTGTAACTTCTCTCTCTCTCTCTCTCTCTCTCTCTCTCTCTCTCCTACACACACACACACACACACACACACACACACACACACACACACACACACACACACACACACACTATGACATTCACTAAGGTTTGGTAAATGGCTGCATATTCAGTACTTCAACTGTGACAAATCCGTATGATAATAATATGCGTTTTATTAAATGTTTTAACCTAAAGTATTACAGGCCAAATGGTAAACATATAAAGTTGCATCAATGAAAACTATTATCTATATATATATATATATATATATATATATATATATATATATATATATATATATATATATATATATATATATATATATATATACAGATAGATAGATTGATAAATATATATATATATATATATATAAATATATATATATATATATAGATAGATAGATAGATAGATAGATAGATAGATATAGATATATACAGGTACTATTTAGAAGCGAGATTTACCAGTTATGTAGCCGAGATGCTTCTCGACGTTTCCCGTTGTTTACCATAGCTTCGATACAAGTCAGAGTTGCCAGATTGCCTGGTGTTCGTGAGCGTAGTTATTTCGTAAGTTATGCATTAACCTTTGTGCTCTTTTTTCTCTTTAATGTTTTATTTATGTGATTGTTAAATTGTGTAATATGATTTGGGTTTGTATGCTTAATAATTTACAGTGTTATGTAAAATAAGAAATCTCTGGCATGTTTTGATGGCTCCTATTTGATAATTGTTAATTGTTGCCCCGTCGAGTTTGTGCTGGAAGTTTCTCGAATAATGCTAGCTTATATAAGGATGGGGAAGAGACTAATTCAGGTTCAGTTGGTTTTCAGTTTGGGTTGAGTGTAGTGCAGTGTCAGTGCAGTCAGTCATGTTTGAATATTTTTGGTACTTGTGAAGATAGTGAAGTGTTGTTGGCAAACAGTGAAATGTTGTCAAGCATTAAGTGTAGCTGCAGTTAGTAAAGTTTGTATAGCTCCAGTGCTTGTGAGAACAGTGAAGTGAAGTTGGAAAGCGTCCATCATCATCATCATCATCATCATCATCATCCGGACCTCTTTTCCCACCCAAGGGCAGGGTGAGGGAAGTTGGAAAGCATAAAGTGTAATTATTTGGAAAATAAAGACAGTGAACTGAAGGAGCTAGTGTTTATATACGACGCCTGAGCTGATCCTGTGTATTGTACACCTAAAGGCTGACCATAGGAAGAACAACTCATTGGGCAATGTCCTTCCTGTACTGTACTACTGCTATTGAAGCCTATGGTAGTGTGGGATATATATATATATATATATATATATATATATATATATATATATATATATATATATATATATATATATATATATATATATATATATATATATATATATATAATGAAGTCTTTCTGGTACAGTGGTAAAGTGTGCGTTCTCGTACACTGGAGAGCGAGGGTTCGCGCCCCGCCTGGGTAATAAACTTTGGAAGCGCTCTCCTGGCCATGTACTACATTGGCAGACACGAGAGGTGCTGTGGTTGAACTAATGTCTTATACTGTAGAGTATGTTTGCACCCGGTCAGCTTGCGCGGGCAGATTACACTTGGTTCACAGACTACACACACATCCAACGCCACTCCAACACTACAATCACACTTACAAGCACTTCTCACCCTACATACAATCTCTGCCAGACAGCCTAAGCCACTTGGTAGAGATACATAGGCTGTATCGTCCCTACTTCGGTCGGAATAGGCCGGTTCTCCAGTGGATACTCAAATGGCTCATAATGATGATGATGATATTTATAATGATCGAGCAAAAAGGATTGGATGCTGGATGGATGGATGGATATAACAACTTGCACCACAGTAGAATATATACCTATCTAGGTATACAGTACAGTACTGTACAATACATATAAATCCAGTCACAGTTCATATATTTCCTTATGTAATATAATTCACTGATCTAAAGTGGTTATGGTATCTGTATGTTTCATAACCTATAATAAGAAAGCATCACAATTATTTACAAACGTGACGACTGGTTAGGTATATACATACCTTTATGGTATTATAATTTTATCACACTACACAACATCCGTCATACAACATGCTGATAAGAAAAAACTAAATAAACACATTATCGTTATTCATGTTTCATAACCAACAGTCTAAAGAATATGGACCCCACACCACTGTAGGTCTACTTAAGTATGCAAGTGTTATGCACAAAATACTGTATTTTCTTAACCTCATCTCCAATATGTATCAAAGACGTTTGCAAGAGTCATGTTTGGTGCTGTACAATAACAAGAGTAGAAATGGTCTTGGACCTGCATCGAGCCACAACAAATTAAGCAGTTTTACTAAAGTTGTTGCTAACTCAGGTGTCAGTTGATGGCAGATTTCGATTCTCCATGTCAAATTACCTAATATAGTACCACTTTTATGTCTCCAAAGACCTCCTTTTAACAAATCCGCAAAAGCAGAAGCAGAAGTAGAAGAACACTGGCCACTCACTGATCTGCTGGTTATCGCAGCAGGTAAAAATCACATGTACAGTGAAAGACAAAAGGCTTGTCGTGAAATTTGGTGAAAATATCTGCTCAAAGACTATAGTTTTGGAACGGTCTGCTTTGTGTCGAACGTTCGGTTGGTAGCACTGACTTGAGTTGCCATTTGCTCCAGGTGACCGGCCTGCAGATGCCAGTATATAATTTTTTTGTAACTTAACGAAGCTAATCCACGAAATTATTAAATTTTTATGTCTGTTCTTATTTAGTATTTATAAAGCATTTCTCATCTTTTATTTTTATGACCACATTCGCAACGTTACAATTCAATTAGCTAAACATGTCTTCGGAAGTCAGTTCTCCATCTTTATTTACTGTAAATTTGCTAATTAAGTTGATAATTATGACCTGGGACATTATTTAAGCGTTGTATAAAAATTCACTGTAGTATTCAACACACGAGAACAGAATTATTCTATTTTATGATAACTGACTTTTTTTTCTTTTAGAGTGGCTGGCAAACTGAATCCCACAGACGAGTTCGAACACATAAACCAGACGACCGAAGTCTATGCACAACTGTCCGTGTGCTTCATTCTAGGTTCACTTCGTTTTTTTTAAGGCGTAAGCACTGCTTGCGGGTGCTGCTTCCATCGTTGTGATTATTTCCTGGTCCTATAGTGGACTGGGAAGACGAAAACGACCTGAACGATGACGGTTCTCCGTTGCCTTCCTCCTGAAATCCTAATCCACCTTTCTAAGGTTATCCTTATACCAAATGTTTGAGCTTTCTGTTCAGGCTTTGCTTCCCGTAAATAAAGGAACATCATTCCACCTTTCTTATTCCTATTGGTTGGATGCATGTTGCTTGACCTCTCCATACCATGGTATAGTAGGTCTGCTTGACGTTTTTTATTAAGATGTAAGATGAAATGTCAGTTGATCATCGCCTAACCAGTAGCATTTCGTGGCTCATACGAAGTATGGACTGAGCAATTCTTGCGAGTCGATGTTAAGGCTTCGGAATTTCATGGGTTTATTCGTACCGTCATCACATCAGTAGCAAATATGAAGCTTGAGGAAGTCAGGCTAGCTAACTACGAACGTGTAACTGTGGTAGAGATTTCGTAATGTTTCAAGTGCTGCACTTAATCTGCGGACAAAACCGCGACACGACTTTTGTCTTTGACTGTACACTGGGTCACAAAAGTATCGGTGCACTACATGCGTGAAACATTTGGGGCCACAGAACGAAGGTCACTGAAATATTAGTATCCGACCAACCACACGTTGGTAGCCCTGATGTCGAGAGGTGTTATATATCGTCAACTAGCAATATCCTTTTGCAAACATATAGCAAATGTAATGTTTATATAGACAGACACTGATGATACACAATGAGACGTTGGCAATGTCAGCAGTTGTTCGAACCTTTTCGGTAGGCATCGCACCCCCTGTGCACCGATACTTTTGAGATCCAGTGTACTCATGAAAAACACTGTAGTTCCAACTGTGTGAAGGTGTTTGTATATATTGTGCAGTTTTGTCGGGACGACAAAGTACTAAGGAGGGGGTAGTGTTATGAAGGGGGATTTGCCAGTTAGGTGCTCGAGAAGTTTCCCGGCGTTTCGTGTACAGTAGTTCCCGTATCGGTACAAGTCAGAGTTGCCAGTTAGCCTACTGTTTGTGAGCGTAGTTATTTCGTAAGTTATGCATTAATTTAATGAGCATTTTCTCAATAATGTTTTATTTTAAATGATGGCTTGTTAAATTATGTAATTTAAATTTGTATGGTAAATGATATAGAGTGTTATGTAATGTGAGACAACTCTAGAATGTTTTGATGTCTCCTAGTTGGTAACGGTTGTTACTAGGGGCTGATGCAAGACCAGCGCGTCCAAGAATGTTTGAGAAGTAGGTCTTTCCAGAACAATGCAAGCTTGTATAAAGTTGGGGTAGGGATTATTACAAGTTCAGCCGGGTTTAAGGTCAGTTTGTGTGAAGTGCAGTCGGTTTTGGTGTAGTGCAGTGTCAGGGTGGTGTCAGTGAAGATTGTGTACGTTCGGTAATTGTAAAAACAGTGGCAAAGAGTGACGAGTTACTGAAGTTTGTATATCATTGGTACTTGAGAAAACAGTGAAGTGTCAAGCAGTAAGAGTAATAACTGTGAAGTGTTGTTAAGCATTAAGAGTAATAGCAGTTAGTAAAGTGTGTATAGGTCCAGTGCTTGTGAGAACAGTGAAGTTGGAAAGCATTAAGTGGAATTACTTGGAAATAAAGACAGTGAACTTTAAGGAGCCATTTTTTTTTTTTTCCTCGTGTGTACTGCACACCTAAAGGCTGACCATAAGAAGAACAGCTCACTGGGCAACGTCCTTCTCATACTGTACTGCTGCTGTTGAGCCTGCGGCTGTGTTGGGACTGGGACGTAGTAATATATATATATATATATATATATATATATATATATATATATATATATATATATATATATATATATATATATATATATGTAGCAACAGACATATTGCATGTACAGGATAGGTACGTATGTATAAAGATATGGGTATGTGTACAGGCGTGTGCATATACATATGTGTCACGAATCAAATTCGCGACATTTTCCTTTTGTGAGAAGCCACGAACTATTAGTGGAAAACTCACTGTTTATCGTTCAGTTAACCACTCATTCGGACGGAAGCTTTGTCAAATCAATTTTTCAGTGTCATACGTTATCGTCTTTGCGTGAGACATTGGCGCTTCCGCTGAGCGATTTGTTTTGAGCACGTTTCGCTCACTCGACCGTTAGAATAATGCGGCCTACTGCTCCCCCTTTTTTCCCACGACTTACGCAGTCCAGTGTTTGTTGTGACGGAGAGAGGTCCCGTGCTCCAGAAGTGTGAGAGGTCAGCTAGCACCCAAGCTCCACTGAGTACAGTTAATCCAAGCTCCCACCCCCTGGGTGATACACAGCATTCATCGATCAGTATTTCCTTTTTGTATTTTCGTAGTCTTAAGAGTTTAGTTAAGGTATTTTTTCCTAGGCGTAAGAATTTAGCTTGTGTGAGTGAGTGAGTGCGATCTCATTAATTTGATTTTGAATTGTAACGTTAAATTTATTTTTGTAATCAATAAATTTAACAGTTCTTTTGCTTGAGCTTAATGTAATGTAAACTCTTGTTTCATTTCTCCGCAGTTAAGCTTATTTCTCTTATAGCTCCTAGCTTGCATAAACGTTTGCATTCATAACTGATACTTAGACCAGTCTTGTATTAAACTTAAAATCCGTTGTGCCTTCTAGGAGTTAAGCATCAGCAAGAACCTGATATTATTATTAGTATTAGTTATTTATTGTCAGGGGTGAAGTAACTTTCTCCAGAGGCTAACAGTACTAATTCAGCATTTGTGAGTATTTAGTCTCTGCTGTGTACTGTTGAGAAAGTTTATAAATTCTCGTTCTTAGAGAATCGTAGCAAGTCAGCGTAAAGTAATTGTTGCTTGATGTAGCAAGACGATCATTGTCCTTGCTCTTCAATATTATTGAATATTATTATCAATTAAATAATATTTAAGCATATATTTTTAAAAAACCCGTGATACTGTAAAAAACCCCGTGACAATTGGCGACCTCATTCCAGGATATTAACTCCTAGCTCTAAAGCTATTCACGAGATAGTGCTCACTCATTCATATTTAGGTATTTATAATTAAAGTCTATAGGCACAAGTTTACTGGTGTTTACCGTTAATTTAGCAAGTGAATTTTTGCTTTATTAATCCATAGAGTACTTAACTCTATTTAGTACTTTATTTTTGGTAACGCCAGACGATTTTATTCGCTCCTGGGTAGCCGCCGTACCCATTGTGTTAATTATTGAGTTCTCAGTTATTTGCATTTTTGCTTTAATCTTTGCCAGTTAACTAGATAAGACTGGTCACCACTAGCTTGTGTCTGTATTCTTTATTTGTGCTATTAGCATTCGTTTGCGAAGCAGTCAGTACTCAATTTCGGTTTGCTTAGTAAATTGAGCTAGCATCATGGCAGCCAGTGCTTATGTACAGGAAGCCAAAGATATGGGTCTCACAGACCCAGAGAAAATACAGAGTTACGTCTCTCACGGTTTAATTACGAGCAAGAACGTGAGAAAGATGCTCATGAACGTGAGCGAGAACAGCGCGAATACGAGCGAGAACAGCGCGAACACGAGCGAGAACAGCGCGAACACGAGCGAGAACAGCGCGAACACGAGCAAAAACAACGTGAGCTCGAGTTAGAAAAAGAGCGACAACAGCGCGAATACGAGCTAGTACAAGAGCGAGAACAGCGCGAATACGAGCGTGAACAACGAGACAGAGAACGAGAACACGAACGTGCCGAGCGAGAAGCACGCGAAAAACATGAATTGAAGTGCTGAAGCTCAAGCGAGATTCCTTGGCTTCAGACACATCCGGTGCAGTCGGTCCAAGCTCCACGAGCGTTCTCCCTGCACATGTCCTGGCGACCCCACGCATCAAGCTTCCTTCATACAAGGAAAGCGAGCGAATTGAGCCGTACATAGCTCGTTTTGAGGACATGGCAGACATGTATCAACTGGATGAGGCAGCTAAGCGGCTTCAGTTTCTTAGCTTATTTGAGGGCCCTGCCCTCGATATTCTCCACAGAATTCGTGGAGACAATCTCACATATGAGATGATGAAAGCTGCACTCATTAAGGCGTATGGTCTCACAGTAGACGACGCCAAAGTTCAGTTCATGCAAGCTCGTCTCCAAGACAAGGAGACAGCTGTTCAGTTCCTTGGTCGTCTCACAGCTTACTTAAATGAGTGGATGGAGAAAGATGAAACTCCTTCCACGCGTGAGGGGATAATTGACCTTATGCTGCATACACAGCTAGAGAGGTCATGGCCTGCTGAGCTTATAGCACAGCTTAAGATCTGCCAGGTGAAAGATGCCAGCCAAATGGCAGAAAAGGCTGACGCATACTTTGCTGCATACGGGTATCAAACTCGTAAGCAAAACACCTGGAGCAGAAAAGATACTGCCAAGTCTGGGAAGCCGTCTCAGACTGAACCCCAGCAACAAGGCCATTCTCAGAATAATGGCCATGGTCCAAAACCGCAGTGGAAGGACCAGGGGCAAAACACTCAGAAACCTGAGTGGAAGAGGTACAACAAGTACCCTAACCAGCAGCAGTATCAGCCACGCAACCGACCGTCGGGACAAACTTTTTCACCACCAGCTCAAAAGAGGCAGGAAGCGAATGCAGCCTTCATTCCTCAGCAGCAGCACGGTGGTCACGTCCCTACCAGTATGGGTACTTCCCCACAGTTCATTAGTCCCACAGTGACAGTGAACCCCCCTCCACAGATGGCCAATGTTCCATCTTCTCAAGTATATAATTCACAAGGCACAATGTTTGCCGCATCAATTCAGCAGCCTCATGAGTGGCTAGCTGCTTCCTCCACAGGCCCTCCCACAGGTGACAGTACCTTCCTTGTTCAGCCAGGGTTTGTGGGAGGCATTCCTGTGAAGGTCCTGAGAGACAATGGTTCCTCAGGTTGCTCTGTTAAGCAGAGTCTAGTTCGGCCTGAGCAGTATACAGGTCGACAGATCCATGCAAACCTTATTGATGGATTAGTGAGATTGTTCCCTGAGGCATGTATCCAGGTGGCATCTCCATTTTATACTGGTACGACACTTGCAGTTGTTATGCCAGAACCTTTATTTGACCTCATCATTGGCAATATTCAAGGAGTCAAGGATAGTTGCTCCGATGATGACGCTACTCAGACTTCGGCTGCTGCGGTAACACAAGCCATGGCTGAGGCTCCAGACTGTGTCACCCCAGTGATCATTGAATTGGCGCAAGATCTGATGTGTAGTCAACTTGTTGTACAAGAACAACATTCTGACCCGACACTTGCTGCCGTGCAGAACAAACAAAAGGGTCGAGTGATAAAGTATTCACGGGGAGGTCGAGCCAAGTTCCTTCGCAAACAAGGACGGCTCTACCGTGAGTCACGAACACCCGAGGGCGAGGTTTGACTGCAGTTTGTCGTTCCCGCCAAGTACCGCCTAGCAGTGTTACAATGGGGTCATTGTTCAGCCTCAGGAGGTCACATGGGGAAAAGGAAGACCCAGGGCCATATCCGAGCTGACTTTTTCTGGCCAGGGATGGGACGAGACATAGATAGTTTTGTCTGTTCCTGCAGTGTGTGCCAAAGTATCACCACTAATCAGGGACATGCCCTTCCTGTGCCATTCATAACCACACCTGTAATCTCTGAGTCAGTTGAGAGACAGGGTAGTGGTGAAGTGGGTGCAGACCTGACGTCTCGCCCATTGGCCCCACAGGACACATTATGTCCAGGGCCTGTACATACATATTATGTACCGTAGGTTAAGGGGGAAGTTCGAGAGAGAACTCCGCAGAGGCGACTCGAGGCTATGGAAGACCCGAGTTTGCACAAGGATTCTCAGCTCCCCGATAGTAATATAAGTACTGTAGTTTAAGGGAGAAGTTGAGAGGCGACTCGAGGCTATGGAAGACCCGAGTTTGCACAAGGATTCTCAGCTCCCCGATACTAATATAAGTACTGTAGGTTAAGGGGGAAGTTCGAGAGAGAACTCCGCAGAGGCGACTCGAGGCTATGGAAGACCCGAGTTTGCACAAGGAATCTCAGCTCCCCGATACTAATATAAGCACTGTAGGTTAAGGGGGAAGTGAGAACTCCGCAAAGGCGACTTGAGGCTATGGAAGACCCAAGTTTGCACAAGGATTCTCAGCTCTCTGATACTAATATAAGTACTGTAGGTTAAGGGGGAAGTGAGAACTCCGCAGAGGCGACTTGAGGCTATGGAAGACCCGAGTTTGCACAAGGATTCTCAGCTCTCCGATACTAACATAAGTACTGTAGGTTAAGGGGGAAGTGAGAACTCCGCAGAGGCGACTTGAGGCTATGGAAGACCCGAGTTTGCACAAGGATTCTTAGCTCTCCGATACTAATATAAGTACTGTAGGTTAAGGCACAGGTTGAGGACCCGTGTGCAGTTCGAGGCTATGGAAGACCCGAGTTTGCACAAGGATTCTCAACTTGCCGACACTAATCGTGTGCTATAATTAATGGCGACCTCGAATGTACGAAGCTTAGGCTGTCACTTGTATTTTTCGGCCAGAGCGTATTTTTCGTAGCATGTACCGATTGCTAGGCAGAGAGAGTAATTGTAACTTAATAAGAATTTTGTCTCACTGACACTTTTGATGCTCCACCTTAATTGGTTTTGCAGGTACAGCAATGTGTGTAGCAGTTTTGCTGTGCGGCCCAGCTGATCATCTGCCGCACGCTGCCGCCTCTTCTCCTCTGCCTTCGTTGTCGTCATATTATTATTTATTGTGTCATTTTACACGTAGGTACAGTTACACTACAACTGTCACACCTACACCGTGTATTACATACACCACGCTACACAACAACTAGTTGTCAGTGTAAATGTAGCGAATTTTCGCTCAGTTTGACCTGAGTACAGGATTTTCACCGTCGTCACGGAGTTTTTCCCTCAAGCTTGCTTCTATTAACGTAAATACGAGGTTTTTTCGCTCACTGGCGACTGCGACTTTCTCCTGTAGCAGGATAGCACACACACCACAGTGTGAATCTTGTGTGAATGACTTAGGATGTGTACATATATATATATATATCCACAAATTTTTTCCCATAAGGAAAAAATTTAATTTTGTAGGGGCGTAATGTCACGAATCAAATTCGCGACATTTCCCGTTTGTGAGAAGCCACGAACTATTAGTGGAAAACTCACTGTTTATCGTTCAGTTAACCGCTCATTCGGACGGAAGCTTTGTCAAATCAATTTTTCAGTGTCATACGTTATCGTCTTTGCATGAGACATTGGCGCTTCCACTGAGCGATTTGTTTTGAGCGCGTTTCGCTCACTCAACCGTTAGAATAATGCGGCCTACTGCTCCCCCTATTTTCCCACGACTTACGCAGTCCAGTGTTTGTTATGAAGGAGAGAGGTCCTGTGCTCCAGAAGTGTGAGAGGAGTACAGTTAATCCAAGCTCCCACCCCCTGGGTGATACACAGCATTCATCGATCAGTATTTCCTTTTTGTATTTTCGTAGTCTTAAGAGTTTAGTTAAGGTATTTTTTCCTAGGCGTAAGAATTTAGCTTGTGTGAGTGAGTGAGTGCGATCTCATTAATTTGATTTTGAATTGTAACGTTAAATTTATTTTTGTAATCAATAAATTTAACAGTTCTTTTGCTTGAGCTTAATGTAATGTAAACTCTTGTTTCATTTCTCCGCAGTTAAGCTTATTTCTCTTATAGCTCCTAGCTTGCATAAACGTTTGCATTCATAACTGGTACTTAGACCAGTCTTGTATTAAACTTAAAATCCGTTGTGCCTTCTAGGAGTTAAGCATCAGCAAGAACCTGATATTATTATTAGTATTAGTTATTTATTGTCAGGGGTGAAGTAACTTTCTCCAGAGGCTAACAGTACTAATTCAGCATTTGTGAGTAATAAGTCTCTGCTGTGTACTGTTGAGAAAGTTTATAAATTCTCGTTCTTAGAGAATCGTAGCAAGTCAGCGTAAAGTAATCGTTGCTTGATGTAGCAAGACGATCATTGTCCTTGCTCTTCAATATTATTGAATATTATTATCAATTAAATAATATTTAAGCATTTATTTTAAAAAACAGCCGTGATATTTTAAAAACCCCGTGACAATATGCAACATGCACAGATATATGATATATTCATATATACATAGACAGGGAGACATATACATATACACCCTAAGTAGATACATATACAGTCACATACTCAGGTGGGTAGAGAAAATAAAAATTTACTTCAGTCTGCCATTATACGTTTTTAAAGAAAACGTAAAGCAAATTTCGGGATACACTAATATTTTTCACACATGCCTGGAGATGACCAAACGTACTTGATATCGTAGGCTACTAGTACAATTATTTACACATGCTAGATATCGTAGTGTGAATAACCATATGACTGATATGACGGAAACGTCACCTATATATAACTGCTCAGAAATTCTAGATTTCAACAAAAACTAAGGAATCAGCTTATATCCCATGATCTAAAAGCGTTCTTGTTTCAGAAAAATATATGTGAGACCAGTGACATACCCGATAACTCATCCATGATCGAGAACAGTAGGAAATAACTAAACTACATGCATGTGTAGTGGCCAACAGCTGACTGAGCATGGCCGCCCCAGTACTGGACCAATCAGCTTGCTGCAGTTGCTCCTCTCTGAGAGAGGGAGACGAATTCGTCAGGTCATACACAGAGGGATCTAGATTTATTCTGTCCCATTGACAACAAATGGAAACTTATATGACGAAATCGTCATGTTGGGCAATATAGGTAATTACTGTACTGTACAGTATACAGCGTATACGGTACAGTAAACACCTGATGTACTTAAAACCTTCACACAGCTGAAACTACAGTGTTTTTCATGAGTACACTGGATCTCAAAAGTATCGGTGCACAGGGGGTGCGATGCCCACCGAAAAGGTTCGAACAACTGCTGACATTGCCAACGTCTCATTGTGTATCATCAGTGTCCGTCTATATAAACATTACATTTGCTATATGTTTGCAAAAGGATATTGCTAGTTGACGATATATAGCACCTCCCGACATCAGGGCTACCAATGTGTGGTTGGTCGGATACTAATATTTCAGTGACCTTCGTTCTGTGGTCCCAAATGTTTCACGCATGTTGTGCACCGATACTTTTCTGACCCAGTGTACAGACAAAGACAAAAGTCGTGTCGCGGTTTTGTCCGAAGATTAAGTGCAGCACTTGAAACATTATGAAATCTCTACCACAGTTACACGTTCGTGGTTGGCTAGCCTGACTTCTTCAAGCCTCATATCTGCTACTGATGTGATGACGGTACGAATAAACCCATGAAATTCCGAAGCCTTAACATCGACTCGCAAGAATTGCTCAGTCCAAACTTCGTATGAGCCACGAAATGCCATTGGTTAGGCGATGATCAACTGACATTTCATCTTACATCTTAATAAAAAACGTCAAGCAGACCTACTATACCATGGTATGGAGAGGTCAAGCAACATGCATCCAACCAATAGGAATAAGAAAGGTGGCATGATGTTCCTTTATTTACGGGAAGCGAAGCCTGAACAGAAAGCTCAAACATTTGGTATAAGGATAACCTTAGAAAGGTGGATTAGGATTTCAGGAGGAAGACAACGGAGAACCGTCATCGTTCAGGTCGTTTTCGTCTTCCCAGTCCACTATAGGACCAGGAAATAATCACAACGATGGAAGCAGCACCCGCAAGCAGTGCTTACGCCTTAAAAAAAAACGAAGTGAACCTAGAATGAAGCACACGGACAGTTGTGCGTAGACTTCGGTCGTCTGGTTTATGTTTTCGAACTCGTCTGTGGGATTCAGTTTGCCAGCCACTCTAAAAGAAAAAAAAAAAATCAATTATCATAAAATAGAATAATTCTGTTCTCATGTGTTGAATACTACAGTGAATTTTTATACAACGCTTAAATAATGTCCCAGGTCATAATTATTAACTTAATTAGCTATTTTACAGTAAATAAAGATGGAGAACTGACTTCCGAAGACATGTTTAGCTAATTGAATTGTAACGTTGCGAATGTGGTCATAAAATAAAAGATGAGAAACGCTTTATAAATACTAAATAAAAACAACAGCCAGAAAAATTTAATAATTTTGTAGATTAGTTTCGTTAAGTTACAAAAATATTATATGCAGGTATCAGCAGGCCGGTCACCTGGAGCAAATGGCAACTCAAGTCAGTGCTACCAACCGAACGTTCGACACAAAGCAGATCGCTCCAAAACTATAGTATTTGAGCAGATATTTTCACCAAATTTCACGACACGCCTTTTGTCTTTGACTGTACATGTGATTTTTACCTGCTGCGATAACCAGCAGATCAGTGAGTGGCCAGTGTTTTTCTACTTCTGCTTCTGCTTTTGCGGATTTGTTAAAAGGAGGCCTTTGGAGACATAAAAGTGGTACCATATTAGGTAATTTGACATGGAGAATCGAAATCTGCCATCAACTGACACCTGAGTTAGCAACAACTTTAGTAAAACTGCTTAATTTGTTGTGGCTCGATGCAGGTCCAAGACCATTTCTACTCTTGTTATTGTACAGCACCAAACATGACTCTTGCAAACGTCTTTGATACATATTGGAGATGAGGTTAAGAAAATACAGTATTTTGTGCATAACACTTGCATACTTAAGTAGACCTACAGTGGTGTGGGGTCCATATTCTTTAGACTGTTGGTTATGAAACATGAATAACGATAATGTGTTTATTTAGTTTTTTCTTATCAGCATGTTGTATGACGGATGTTGTGTAGTGTGATAAAATTATAATACCATAGAGGTATGTATATACCTAACCAGTCGTCACGTTTGTAAATAATTGTGATGCTTTCTTATTATAGGTTATGAAACATACAGATACCATAACCACTTTAGATCAGTGAATTATATTACATAAGGAAATATATGAACTATGACTGGATTATATGTATTGTACAGTACTGTACCGTATACAGTAGGTATATATATATTTTACTGTGGTGGAAGTTGTTATATCCATCCAGCATCCAATCCTTTTTGCTCGATCATTTTATATATATATATATATATATATATATATATATATATATAGAGAGAGAGAGAGAGAGAGAGAGAGAGAGAGAGAGAGAGAGAGAGAGAGAGAGAGAGAGAGTTACCATAGGTTAAGAAACAAACAGATACCATAACCACTTTAGATCAGTGAATTTAACTGCATAAGAAAATATATGAACTGTGATTGGATTATATGTACTGTACAGTACTGTACTGTATACCGTAGGTATGTATCTGCTTTACTGTGGTGGAAGTTGTTGTACCCATCCATCCAACCAGCATCCAATCCTTTTCGCTCCATCATTGTAAATATCATCATCATTATGAGCCATTTGAGTATCCACTGCAGAACCGGCCTATCCCTAACGCAGTAGGGACGATACAGCCTATGTATCTCTACCAAGTGGCTTAGGCTGTCTGGCAGAGATTGTATGTAGGGTGAGAAGTGCTTGTAGATGTGATTGTAGTGTTGGAGTGGCGTTGGATGTGTGTATTCTGTGAACCAAGTGTAATCGGCCCGCGCAAGCTGACTGGGTGCAAACATACTCTACAGTATGCGACATTAGTTCAACCACAGCACCTCTCGTGTCCGCCAATGTAGTACATGGCCAGGAGAGCGCTTCCAAACTTTATTACCCTGGCTGGGCGCGAACCCTCGCTCTCCAGTGTACGAGAACGCACACTTTACCACTGTACCACAAAGACTTCATTATATATATATATATATATATATATATATATATATATATATATATATATATATATATATATATATACAGTATATTGTTATGTCCGCATCCCACCCTACCATAGGCTTCAATAGCAGTAGTACAGTACAGGAAGGTTATTGCCCAGTGAGTTGTTCTTCCTATGGTCAGCCTTTAGGTGTACAGTACACAGGATCAGCTCAGGCGTCGTATATAAACACTGGCTCCTAAAGTTCAGTCTTTACTTTCCAAATAATTACACTTTATGCTTTCCAAATTCCCTCACCCAGCCCTTGGATGGGAAGAGAGGTCCGGATGATGATGATGGACGCTTTCCAACTTCACTTCACTGTTCTCACAAGCACTGGAGCTATACAAACTTTACTAACTGCAGCTACACTTAATGCTTGACAACATTTCACTGTTTGCCAACAACACTTCACTATCTTCACAAGTACCAAAAATATTCAAACTTGACTGACTCTGCACTACACTCAACCCAAACTGAAAACCAACTGAACCTGAATTAGTCTCTTCCCCATCCTTATATAAGCTAGCATTATTCGAGAAACTTCCAGCACAAACTCGACGGGGCAACAATTAACAGTTATCAACTAGGAGCCATCAAAACATGCCAGAGATTTCTTATTTTACATAACACTGTAAATTATTAAGCATGCAAACCCAGATCAAATTACACAATTTAACAATCACATAAATAACACATTAAAGAGAAAAAAGAGCACAAAGGTTAATGCATAACTTACGAAATAA
>NC_136955.1:19749301-19771801 GCF_032717465.1 Coenobita brevimanus | reverse complement strand
AGTGGGAGGACTGTGTAGGTGAATGTGATGGATGGCATTATTGGGTGAGCAGGATGGATGGAATTCGTGGGTGGTAGGGGTCGGTGGGCAAGATGGGTCGTCGGAATATTCAGGGAGAGTGGGTCCCCAAGGTGAGTGGGCATGGTGGGTCGCCAGGGTAGCAAAGATTGCATGGCAAGGATGCTCTGCGTGGATGGTTTGGTTGGTGGGCTGGGTGGCTGGATGGGTTCAGGGTGAGTGAGTGAAATGTTGAATGGCAATGTTAGGTGAGCTTCGTAGGTAGGCAGAGTGGATGACCGGAATCAGTGGGCTGGGTAGTTCGTCCAGGTGGGTGGGCAGGGTGAGTGGCCGGGATGAGGTCGGTGGATTGTGTTCAATCGGTAGGTGATTGAATGAGCAAGTGGTTGAGTGGGTAGGTGGATATGTGGCTCTCCAGATGACAAAGCAGGAGAGGGACCTATGTGGCTAGTAATAATACAACTTGTCCCTGTTACTTGGATTTTATTATATCGTTTAGAAGACGTTGGATAATTATTTAGAAACTAAACTCTATACATTAGGGTCAGTAATTTGAATTCTGGTAAAACTTCGATATTATTACTTCTTCTGGAAGTGAAGATGAATCTATGCTCGTAATAATACATCTAATAGTAGAATTGAAAGTAATATTACATGCGGCAAGAAGTGAGAGTGAGTGAAGCCTCAGATCTACGATCCATCCGCCTAACAAATTTGTGTATTGATGGGGCAAGGGGAGTTGGAGGTTGGACGCGTGCGATTAACCTGCCGTCTAGTGGTAGACTACACTGTCTCCTTATTAGTGTTCATGACCGTACAACACAACGATTCGTGCTGTACTTACGTGGCTATAAGCAAACTATGTAACATAAGCAAAAGCCAGCTGATCACATGTATGGGAATTTAATGCCTCTGTTTCTCAGCTTTCCTCCATTTTTATTACAAAATGGGCATGGAAGAGTGAAAGCAACATCATAATAAGGCTATTAACGTTCGTTTCATATCATTTGGCTGTGTAATCACAAGATAAGTGACTATTTTGATGTATGATATAAATGACAGTTCCAAGCTGTGCTAGGTGGGTAATTGGTATATTACATCCTTTTGTGTTATAGGATTTTTTTTTTTTTCAAGACAAATATGAGAAACAGGAAACTTAGTTTTCTCCTATCAACAATATGACAAAGAAGTAATGCTGTCGGCAAGTGAGGTCGATAACGGGTTATCAGAATATGAGTCTGAAGATAAGGGGACTGATTTCTTATCAATTACCTCATCTTCTCTGTTGAATAACCTGTGTTACCACCTTATATGATAAGCTAATATTAACAAAACATCAATCCTACACCAAGAAAGAATCAGGGAAAACATCTAAATTAGTGTTAAGAAGCAGGAGCGCTAGCTGGGTGGAAAATTCCTGATGGTTTGCACCCTTTTCAGTTACTAGTCAGAGTTGCCAGATAGCTTGCTGTTGTGAGCGAAGGTATTTTTAAAAGTTATGCATTAATTTTTATTCATTTTCTCTATAGTGTTTTATTTGGATGTAATATCCATATTTAATTTCAGTTTGTACGCTAAAGCATTTAGAGTGCTACATACGGTATTGTAAGAAACCTCTGGTATACGAGTATTGTGGATGCCTCTGGCTTAGAACTGTTGTCACAAGGAGCACCTAGAACAATCAAGAAGCGAGGAAGATTATAAAAGGATGAGGGAAGGAACAGAGGAGTTTCAGTTTTAGTTTTACTTGTGGCCTTGTGAAGTTAGTGTAGCTCTGGAGTTGTGAAGCGGAAAGTGTAATTACTTGGAAAACTAGATAGCGCTCAGAAAGTGCATACGCCCGCCAATGCCATTTTCATTAAAAAGAATCCGGATCCGGATCCGTTGATATAGGATCCAGATCTGGATCCGGCTCTGCCCCCCAATTTAATAAATTCTTTCTTCGTCCATAGCCCACCTTTCCGCAACGTTTCATTGAAATTCATTGAGAACTTCTGAAGATAATGTGCAGGTTACACTGGATCCGGATCTGGATCCATCCCCAAACTTAATTATTTTTTCCTTGGCCCATGGCCCACCCATTCACAAAGTCTCAGTAAAATCCGTTCATAACTTTTTGAGTAATCCTGCTAGCAGATCCATGGATATAGAATCCGGATCCAGATCCATCCTAAAATTTAACCAATTGTTTCTTGGTCCATGGCCCACCTTTCCACAAAATTTATTTGAATTAATTGGAAACTTTTGGAGATACTGTGTGGGATACTCCAGATCTGGACCAAAATTTAATAATTTCTTGCATTGCCCATGTCGTACACTTCCATTAAATTTCATCAAAATCCATTCATAACTTTTTGAGTAATCTTTTTAACAGACAGACCAACAAACACAGGGTAAGACATAACCTCCAACCACCTTGGTGGAGGTAATAAAGACAACGAACATGAGAAGCCTGTGTTGTTATGACGCCTGAGTTGATCTTGTGTACGAGTACATTGAAAGGTTGACCCAACGAAGAATGGTTCACTGGGCGATGTCTTTCATATACTGAACTACTGCTGTTGGAACCTGTGGCAGTGTGGGATGTAGACGTAACAGTGGTGCCAGGGGTTGGGATAGAAAAGTGCTGCAATGAGTCAAATCTTCGACATGGAGTTGGAAATAGCCAAACCAGGCAGGAGCAGGCATCTCTGACTGCAATCATGAAGCTTCTACAAGCACAAAGTGACCATCCAGCAGCACAAAGTGAACAACTACAAGCACAAAGTGAACAACAAGCACAAAGTGAAGGATAGATAGAGTTAATGAATGAACTCAGTGAACAGCTACAAGCATAAAGTGACACAGAAAGAACTCAGTGAATAACTACAAGCACAAAGTGAAGGACAGAAAGAACTCAGAAAACAACTACCAGCACAAAGTGAACAACTACAAGCACAAGATGAAGAACAGAGAGAACGATATGAATGGCTTCAAGAGGCATTACAGGAGCAACAAGAGTTGCAACTGAGGATGCAGGGACAGCTGGACGTTTTCATCAGGGAAATGAACGAAGAACAGGAACAATTGAAGGAGGGAGTATGTGCTGTGCTACAGCAACAGAAGCACGAGGTGAGCAATGACATAATAGAGAGCAGACAGCATGTAGACAACCGATTGAAGATAATTAGTGCAAGATTTGAGGAGGTAGAGAAATCTTGCGCTGTTGAGCCTCAGGTTAGTGTACAGAGAGCATATGAAAAAATAAATAAATAAATAAATAAATAAATAAATGGACACTGTATGGTGGATCTTGACGAATCCCAAGCATCTAAAAGTAGCTTTACAGGGTTGAATAATCAGAATGTTCTGAATCCTGGACTTAATTATGATGCCCCAGTTTTTAGGTCCCAAACCAGTTAAGTGCATGGCTATAATGGGGGTCCAATTAAAAAGATATCTCAGGAATTTGATGGTAAAGTATCTTTGGGAAACTCTGGGGAGAGCGGTGATGGTTCAGACGGTGAGATGGTTTGAACTGGGCATTTCATGAGAAAGGTATGGGACCCATGGCAGCGAGGTCTTGCGTGAAAGAGGAAGAGTTTGTTTCTGCCACACGGAACCTCCAAGCTACACACACCAGACTTTTTGATGCAGGTCATATATATATATATATATATATATATATATATATATATATATATATATATATATATATATATATATATATATATATATATATATATATATATATATATATTTTCACCTCCTATGTTATAATTTCAGTGCATATGGTAAGCTCTAATTCCATGAATGTGTCAAGCAGCGAATATGCATTGTTATGGTGAATATCGAAAAATAATGTTAAACTCCCTTGTGTGAAATTTAGGGGTACCCTTCAGTTAATTATATAGATTTGGGATGATTCGGACAATAGAGGTGGGGAATCAGTTGAGGAGGGGATGGTTCATCAGTGTCCAAACTATTCCTGGCTACAATATGCGTTATAAAGTCTTATGTCAGTCAGTCAGTTAGTCAGAAACAGGGAAATAAATAGATAAAAACGAGAGATTGTTTCTTTTGCAATCTGAAATAGAGGCCTGGAAAGTGAGAAGTGTAGTCAATATTCCAGAAAGAGAGAGAGAGAGAGAAAGATGAGGCCAATTATGCATCCTTTTAAGCAGAGTAAGAGGTTATCCATAATTTTGATGAATTTCACTTTAAACAAAATATGTTTTCGAACAATTATGAAGAAATTATTTTGGATGTTGGAATAAAATTTATTTGTGTGTGTGAGAGAGAGAGAGAGAGAGAGAGAGAGAGAGAGAGAGAGAGGGGGGGGAGTTGCAATTATGCAAAATTTTAAAGCAGAAAGTCTGTCTATCTACTGCCAAACGCCTTATTTCCGTAAGGGATGGCCATAAACAAATCGCCTCCATGTCGCCCTGTCCCCCGCCATTCCATTGCCCTGTCTCTCAGCTCACACCCTTCTCTCTGATATACCTCTCCACTCCATACCTCCATCTCATCCTTGGCCTCCCCCTCCCTCTCCCCCCCTCCACCTCACTCACATACACTCTCCTTGTCAGTCTCTCACTCTCCATCCTCTCCACGTGTCCAAAAGACCTCAGTGTGTTTCTCCTATCGCTTCCTATTACATCCACATCCACACCACAACCCTCCTTCACTTTCTTATTTTTCAGTCTGTCTCTCCGTGTGACTCCACATGCTCCTCTCAGATATCTCATTTCCACTGCTCTCACTCTTACTAACTAAAAATACGAACAAAAAAACAAAGAGGCTAATTTCATTATCCATAATTCTCGTGAAGCTCATTTCAGTTTAAAAAATTATTTTTACCACATTTAATGAGGTTCAATGGGATTCTGAAGTTTAATTTTGTACTTTACGTTAATAAAATTAGTTTGAATTGATAAATTTTGGTTTTTAGCCAATCGAAGTCACATAATTTAGGAATGTGCCAAGTAACACATGTAGCCAAACCATCCCACCCTTCTGTGCGAGCCATCATTATTGGTAGGGATGGTTCTGACTATTTAGAAACTTGTTTTTCGTTAACTATATTTTAAAACTAAAAAGAGCTACAGGTTTGTTATTATTAGACTGAAGACCCAAATGATGAGGCAACATTTTAAAATAAACACGACTACACTACTGCCTACATCTGAATTATTAGAATTTTTTTTTTTTTTAAGTGTCCAAACCATCACCGCTCTCCCGTACCCTTGTGCAATCTGAGTTACATGCTGATTAGAATGGTTGGGATGGCAGGCAGAATGCATTGCCGATTGCTACTAGCCTCAAGTGTGCCGCAATGGAGATCCTTGGTTAAATGTCAGTGGAGGAGAGGAGCAGTTACCAGTCCCTAGTACAGGTGCTGGAGAGCAGATAGTGGACCATGTACAGTCAGGAAAAGTTCCGCATTACCCACCTCCCGAAGCACTGGTGTGAGACAAGTGAATGTGATGAGGTAGTCAGACCTCATGTGTCTGGTAACTGTGAGTGTGGAGGAGGGGGAGGCGGGGGATTGGGGGCAGAGGAGGGTTTAGTGATAGGTTGGGAATCACGTGTAAGTCTGCAGTATATGACTTCGACGGTGTGTTTGAGTTACTTTAGTAAGGATAGATGACAATATGATGCTAGCATTTTATGAGAAAAACTTCGTAAATGTCTGCTGAGTCAGTGTTGTCAGGAAAGTTATGGAAGTTTGCTGTGTTCGAACAGAGGTTTGAATGCTTTCATTCCTTCTTGACTTTAACATGAGAAGTTCCCCAAGGAAATATTTGTAACGATATAACTAAACTGGCTTAACCTTGACTACTACCTACTATAATAACCCACTTGAATTTGCCCTGGAGAATGTTGAATGAACATGTGTTACCCTTGAGAAGAGACTCCAGAACAAGAATAATGTACTGAACTGTTTGTATCTATTATTATTATTCTTATTATTATTATTATTATTATTATTATTACTATTATTATTATTATTATTATTACTATTATTATTATTATTATTAAGAACTCCACATTCTGTGGAGTTCTTATTGATGTTGTAGAGATCGTCTTTTTATTTTATTTATTTATTTATTTATTTTTTTTGTGGGGGGGGGAGGAAGATCTAGAAGGCTGGCATTCCAAGAGCGATCGAGATAGAAACTTGAAATTTTCAGGGGCGATGTATCTTGGTTGCAGGTTTCTTTTTGTACAATAATTGCTTTCCTAGGACTTGCGCCGTCTGTTTTTTTCTTTTTTTCTCCCGTGCAGCAAATATTCTAGTATGCAGTCGTCAACATACTATATACTAGTGCACCTGCGTATTGACAGTGAGATCCAACTAATCCTTTTTGCGATAATCAGGAAAATCACAATGGCTGCTTCATGCCTGACAGTTCTAATTTGGAAAGAGTTTGGCCGATTTTGACCAAACTCGGTGGAAATGTAGTGGGTCATGAGCGAACATGATCTGCTTAGTAATAATGACGACCTTGATCTCAAGGTCACAGGTCCAAATCCGCAACAAATTCTGAGTCATGCCAAACGTCCATTAATATTAGGCCAGTGACAAAAGTATCTTCAGATTCCTAAGTGTGTCTACTTTTTAAGATTTCATAACAGCGGTTATGACAAATCAATATTTTCTTAATGTTTTTTTTATGATTTTTGGCCCTACCATCAAAATACTGTGTATATTTCAAAGACTGAACACAGTATCTGATTTCAAATGTGGAATTTTTGTCATTCTAATCTGGAATATGGAATTATCATCTGAAATGTGGAGTTCCTTCAATCTTGCTTCAGCAGTTTCAGAATTGTAGTTATTATTATAATCATTATCATTCATGCAATGCAGGTTGGTATCATTTTCGGCAACGGGTTGTGCCCAGCGCGCTCTCATGTGTGTGTGTGTGTGTGTGTGTGTGTGTGTGTGTGTGTGTGTGTGTTCTTACCTAATTCATACCTAACTATCTTTACAGTAATGAGTCAAGCTCGTACTGTCCCGTATTTTAAACCATATTTATCATACACGTCTTGATATTTATGAATTGCTTTGGCACACAGTATTTCATTCATAAGCGGGGAAACTGAATTTCCTTAAGTCTTTATCACCTCTCTTTTTGTACAGTTATCCACAGTGTCCTCTTAATGTTGCTTCCCAATAGGTTATATACTCATGTACGTCTATTTTCCCTTTTCCTGTGATACACTTATATATCATAATCATGGCTCCTCTTTTCCTTCTCTCCGGTAATGTTGGTAGGTTTAATTTTTCTAGTCTTTCTTCTTAGCTTAGGTCCCTTAAACATGGTGCCTATCTTACAGTGGCCCTTTGTATCTTTTCAATCTTATCAATGTGTTTTTTGAGATGTGAATTCCAGACTACTGATGCATACTCCAAAGTTGGTCTAATGAATGATATCTTTCTAAGCATGTCTTCATTTATACATGTAAATGCTACCCTCATATTAGCAAGCAGTGTGTACATGTACCTTACTTTTTCATTTATGTGGTTAGTCGGTGATAAATCTGTTATTGATAATCAAACTTAAATTCTTTTCCCTTTCTGATGTGTGTAGGGATTGAACTTCACAACTTATAGTCCCAGTTTGGTCTTTTTTCACCTTACCAATTTTATTACATGACATTTGTCCACAGTGAATCCCATTTGTCATCTCTTTCTCCATTCATGAAGCTTATTTAATTCCTCTTGTAGCTCTATGCAAGAGTCTGTGTTTGTAATTTCCCTTTGTTTTTTGCATCATCAACAAACACATTTAGGTAGCTTCCATTTCCAGTGTTGCTGTCTATATTCTTTACATACACTAAAATCATAATTGGTGCCAGCACCGAGCCCTGTGGAACCCCACCTGTCACTTCTGTCCATGATGAGCAATTTCCATTTAACACTGTTCTCATTTCCGTTTTACTGAGAAAATCTTGCATCCAATCGTACAGTTTACCTTGGTTTCCCCCTTGATTGTATAGTTTCCATAAAAGTCTTTTGTGAGGTACTGTCAGATGCCTTCTTGAAATCCAAATATATGCTGTTTACCCAGCCATCTCTTTTCTGTATTATTTTTGTAACTCTGTCATAATAACTTAATAGGTTGGCGACACGTGATTTTCCCTTTCTAAATCCAAATTGTCTTTCTGATATCATATTGTGTTTCTCCAAGTGATTTACCCAAATTCTTTGTATCAGTCTTTCTAACATTATGCTTACGACGCTGGTCAGTGATACTGGTCGGTACTTACGTGGATTTTGTCTATTTCCTTTTTTAGAAAAAGAGCACAATGCTTGCTTTCTTCCAAATATCTGGTAGTTTTCCTTGTCTTATGGATTCTCTGAATATTAAATGTAATGAACTACCTAGCTCTTTTGCACATTCCTGTAATACCCAACACAAAATCTCGTCTGTGCCATTGGCTTTTCGGTTGTCTAATTTCCTCATTCGTTCTTGGACCTCTTGTTTTGTTATACGTGTATTTGTTAATATGTGTGGGCATCCTTGTTCGGTTTCATCTCTCGCAAATCTACTTTTTTTTAGTAAAAATTGACTGGAAATTTTTGTTTAGTACTTCGCAAATATTTTCTTCATTTATATAGATTTTCCCCTCATCCATGATGGATTGTAATGGTTCCTTGGAAAAACTGATAAAAAAGATAAATAATTACTAAAAGATCACAACTAAAATTAATGTATTAAAAAAAAAAAAAAAAAAACTCACATCGTCATGACAATACCGTCTATTTCTGAGTTCACCAGAAGAAACACCATGACTATTATAGAACACTGATTTTCTCTGAGCATCTGATGTAGAAAAAAGAAAAAAAAAGGTAAAATAGAAACCCGGAAATCATAGTTATCATTAAAAAATAAATGCTCACAATACCGAATGAGAGTATGTAATATACTCTGTTTTAATTTTTTTTTAAATTCTCGTGCAGCAAAAAGGATATGTGTTGTGCTGTATTTTACATTACCCCCTTTCAACACAGTGACGTTCTATTTACATATATTTTTTGCTGTCTATAAAATTTTACATAGCCCGGTAGAGACTTTTCTGAGTTGACTAAAATCATCTGAACACAGGAAGGATAATACACGCCATTGGACTGAAAGAGTTAATAAATTTGGTTCAACATCCTAGCTGGAGATATTATTTTCCCCTGATGATGGAATTGTGGTTTCCTCGAGGTATAACATCAAGATGGTCAAGGTAATTGTGATAATATTGTGCCATTAACTCACCACAGACACGAGCCTTAATTCAGTGAGCTCTCTATGATGACTTCTGATAACTAAATTTCTTAGTAGCATCAGTATTTTTCCAGTAATTAACCATAGAGACATTTCCTGAACTGAATGAACTTTTTTCGTTGACGTTTTATAAATGATTTCATACAATTTACTCGAGATGAAGTAATGTTAATCTTGCTTGGCTTTTCCTACTTACGTTCCTACTTACATTTCCTTCGCCAAGAACAGCAGTCAGTTCTAAGAGAAACTAGGTATTTTTCCAGCCAGGCTACAGACTCATCAACCCTTTCCATTTGTTATCAGTGAACCATCTTGCATACTAGAAAGCAATCTAACATGCATTTCTTTTGTCGTGCATTTCTCACATTACTTTCATATTTTTCTCTATAAACTCTTGTCATATTAAAAATCATGAGTGTCTGTTCTGTATGGACCATAGTTACAGTCTAAGAAACCTCTTTCTTGCAAGTTTTCTTTAAGATATATTTGCATCAGTTGAACAATAATGACAATGTTAACTCTACACCATGTCTCTAGGAAAGGCTCGACTTTTCCTCAATGTGTTCAATAAAATCTGGGAAAAATAGTTCTTTATTAGCCTACAGCCTTCAAATCCATACACCATCCTTTATTTCTGATGACTTGCACATAGACTGTTACATTTTCATACACATTCGTAGAGTAGTGGCGTGTGAAAGCGTGTACGATATCATACACTAACTTTATAAACAATAGTACAACGATTCACATTAAACTTACGTACATCGAAACACAGGCCTAGTGAAGAGTTTGTGCACAGCCAGACGTAAGAGTTACACGCTGGTGTACAGGGGGGTAGAACTGTAACTGTGCGATAGATGATACTAATACACCTTTCTCACCTCACACTGACATACTTCATACTGCCACACCTCGCACTACTATTCTTCATACTGCCACACTACATTGCCATATTTTACATTGCTTTACCTTATACTGCCACTGCACACTGGCACACTTACACAGCCATAGAATACACTATCACGCGTAACGTACCACAACACAAGCAACTACAATGCACAGTACCACACCACAGGCTGCCACGCCACACGCTACCACAGCACACGCTGCCACGCCACGCACTATTACACCACACACTGCCACACTACACAGTATCACACAGCACACTATCACACCACACACTGTCTCATCACACTGCCACACCCCACACTATCACACCACACGCTGCCACACCACACACCGCCACACCACGCAGCACCCCGCCATCCAGTGCTACATTTCCCATCCCCTACGGCACAGATACTTTTCTTACACCCTGTATTTGTAAAGGGAACATCACACTGTTTCCCTCAGAGGTTACTTCGCCAGTTGTTTAGTGGACCGCAGTGCATCTCTGGGTATGTGGTATCTAAAATTACTTACTTTTCTGTAGTCACTGCTGTTCGTACTCTTTATGTTCGTAATTACAACAAACCCTCATGGACGTAATAGTCATCAGCAGTGGCGATGTTATTCAGAGTTAACTCATTCATTGTAAGTGTTAAGTGTAGCTGAATAAAAACTTGGTGTTTGGTTATAGTTCATAAACAGTAATCATCATCATTATTATCTTGATATTCTTCCCATTTAATTATTTATTTAGTAAAACTTGTTTTCATTACAAAGAGTAACCATTACAATTACAAACATAGATAAGTTGCACGGCAGTGTGATGTACCCTTGGTCAACTGTACACTCCCACACATACACAAAAGTACAAAGTGACACTACTTATTTCTGATACTGCAGGTTAAGTAGTGCGGGGTTATCACTCTCGGTTTAGGTCAATATACTACAATAGGACTGGGTGGTTAGGATAAGGTATACAAGGTTGTGTGTGTGTGTGTGTGTGTGTGTGTGTGTGTGTGTGTGTGTGTGTGTGTGTGTGTGTGTGTGTGTGTTTAGACATATGTGCGTATTATGGTGTATGTATTTGTGTTTTTAATCAATCACTTGGTCTTCTTTGTGCTTGGGATTGTTTTTATGTCCATGGTAGTGCATGTCCACTGTGTCCGTGTGTATGTGTGTTTGTAATTTTGTGTGAGTGTGTGTGTGATTATGATGAGTGAAGGTGACCATCTACTGTGTATGTGTGTGTGTGTGTGTGTGTGTGTGTGTGTGTGTGTGTGTGTGTGTGTGTGTGTGTGTGTGTGTGTGTGTGTGTGTGTGTAATTTTTGTGAGTTTGTGTGTGCGAGGGTGAGGGTAACTATCTGTGTGTAAGGGAGGACAGGGCAGTCCCCAGCAATAGGAGGGCCAGCAGGGAATGGCAGTGGACGCGGGTACTCCCACCGCCCTGGACCGCTGCAGGGTGCTCGCCTGTAGGGTATAGAGAACTGTGTTAATGCTTCACTTAGGACCAAAAAATCTATTGAGTTCAGTTAAATGGTCTGGCAATACTTAGAATATAAGACATCATGGTAATAGAGATGTTAGTGAAGAGTTTTAACCTTCTTCATAAAGAAGAATGAAATACAAGTTGCATAAAATTGTCAGTCGCTATTCAAAGCACAATAAGACGTCAGCTTACTACACCGGTTACAGTAAAGGTGTCAGCAACAGTCTTACCTAAATATGAAATTATATACACTGCCAAAGAATTGCTTATCTTGCATAGAGATAACTCCTTCATACCATAATACCATCACCAGCATTCCATATCCACTGTCACTACCTTACCGCCACCAACACATCGGATATGTACCACGCTGACCAAACTACCACACCTTGATAGCACCAGGACATCACATGCATCACCACCACACTACCACCGCTATCACCACACTATCTGTCACGACCATATATTACATTTACTACCACAACACACTCACCAGCACCATACTATCATCACCATAACACCAGAATCACCACAGCACGTCACCACTACCTCAAGCATTATAACCACATTACGGCCATGATAATACCTTCATCACTACACCGCCATAATCACACATCACAACACCACGCAAACACTCCCACGTCAGCACCACTCTCATCACAGAACCACAGTTAGTTTGTTCCTTCATTACCATACTAACATCACACCACCAGAAGAGCCACAGTTACAACCTTACCAGACTTCATCACACTACTACCATCGCTTATTTGCACCATTACTACACACACACACACACACACACACACACACACACACACACACACACACACACACACACACACACACACACACACACACACACACACACACACACACACACACACACACACACACACACACACACACACACACACACACACACACACACACACACACACACACACACACACACACACACACACACACACACACACACACACACACACACACACACACACACACACACACACACACACACACACACACACACACACACACACACACACACACACACACACACACACACACACACACACACACACACACACACACACACACACACACACACACACACACACACACACACACACACACACACACACACACACACACACACACACACACACACACACACACACACACACACACACACACACACACACACACACACACACACACACACACACACACACACACACACACACACACACACACACACACACACACACACACACACACACACACACACACAAAATACCTTGACGACCGTCGGCACATCACCTAAATACTAACTCACATTTCTGAATTACCACTACTTTACCTCCACCATTACCACAATCACTCATCACACCTCACACCCGCCATCACCACACCACACCACCTCACACAGACCATCATCACATACCACCACTCATCCACACACACCACCACTACATACCTACCATCATCACAGCACTACCACATTACCATCATCACACCACTACTACCACAACATCACCGCCACCACGACCACCATCACCACCACCTACCTTGTTTACACTGTTAACACCACAGCCACCCACCGCCTTCATCACATCAACAAAATCACATCAAAACATCATATGACCTCAACAGTCGCCGAAACACACCATACCAGCACCACACTACTATCACCACTATCTCCATCATCACCAAAACTCTACTATCATCACTCTACCGCTACCTCACGCTCCATCACCAATCAACAGTAATCACTTAAATTCATAGCCACGACCACCATCCACTATCACCACACCATTGTCACCACATTATCAGTTATCATGACATCACACAATATCTTCCATCATTTACTTTCTCTAGAACCACACAGTCATCACCATACACACCCACCATCATCACAAAGCTAACAAAAATTACTACACTACCCCACATCATCACGCCATTAAAATCACAACACCACACAGCTTCTGGACTACCACCACCACCACCAGCATCACCAGAACGACTACGCTTCCACCATTGTCCTTATATTTCCAACAACACATCACGACCATCACTGCCATACTTCAACATGAGACAACATCACCACGATCATCAGTGCATTTCCAACACATCCGCACTGCTACCACCAACCGATACACCAGCGTCTTCATACCACCACTACCACTATCACCACATCACCAAAACCACATCATCACACCACAAGCTACCACCACCATCACCAGCACTACCACCGAGTATCTACAGCGCCACACCAGACTTCCACCACCACCCAGTCACTATCATCACCAGCCCAATAAAAAGAAACATACCACCACCACAACCACACAGTCATTCTCATCACCGCACCAGCAAAACACACCACCACCTCCACAAAATATCATCACCATACCAACAAAACAAAACCACCAGCACTTCCACACCATCACTCTCATCACCAAACCATCACTGCCAAGACATCACATCACAACCTCTCCGTCACAACTAATGCACTACAGCAGGAAGTAAACTGTGATTTCCCCAGCATAGCGTATTAAGAAACCTCAAAGGAGAGTTACTTACCCTCTTACATAACATAGTAATCTCGACACACACCACCACAAGGTCAGAGTTGCTGCTCCTGCTACTGCCATTACTACTATTATTTCTACTACTGCTACTACTACTGCTGCTACTACTGTTAATAATAACAACAGTAATAATAATAATCTCTCTATCTGTCTATAGCAATAGGCCATCATCCCGTAAGGGGTAGCCATTTGTCTCTTGAGTTAGTGGTTTTACGGGGAGGGACACTAATCCTCCGCTAACCTACTTGTTGATACATAGGGAACACGTGTAGGTTGGCTATATGGTTACTACCCGACGTTGTAAATAGTTTCCTGGCTTACAGGAAAATATTAGACTTGTCACTCAATGTAAAGCTACCTGAAAAGGAAAGAAGAGTAATAAAAAGTCACAGGAAAGATGGGAGAAATAGGGAGAGGGGACGGCAGACACAGGAAAATAATGATAAGGGTGAAAGAAGTTGGCAGCACATCAAGTGAGTGGATGAAAGTCGCCACCATACTAGTAATAATAATAATAATAATTAAAATAATAATCCATCTATCTATCTATTGCCAGACGCCTTAATCCCGTAAGGGGTGGCCACAAACAAATCGCCTCCATGTCGCCCTGTCCCCAGCCATATCACTGCCCTGCTCCTAGCTCACACCACCCTCTCTCATATATCTCTCCACTCCATCCCTCCATCTCATCCTTGGCCTCCCCCTCCCTTTCCCCTCCTCCACCTCACTCACATACACTCTTCTCGTAAGTCTCTCACTCTCCGTCCTCTCCACATGGCCAAACCACCTCAGTGTGTTTCTCCTAACGCTTCCTATCACATCCACATCCACACCACAACGCTCCTTCACATCCTCATTTGTCAGTCTGTCTCCATGTGACTCCACATGCTCCTCTCAAATAACTCATTTCCACTGCTTTCACTCTTGACTTCTGTCCCTCCAACAAGGTCCAAGCTTCACTTCCATACGTTAGAGGTGATATCACAATACTGTCATGTAGCAACTTTTTCACTTCCATGCTCATTTACCTGTATCTTATCACTGCCATCAAGAGAAAAGCAACCGTTCTTCCTTGTTGTACCCTTTCAAGCATCTCACCCTCCAAACTTCCGTCCTCACTCATCACACTACTCAAGTACTTAAACGCACTCACATATTCCATTTCCTCCTCATCCAACCTCACTGTACATTCAATGACTTCACTTCTCCCGAAGACCATAACTTTACTCTTCCCTGTATTCAACCTTAGATTCCGTTTCTTACACACTGTTCCATACTCATCCACCAAGCCTTGCAGCTCCCCTTCGTCTTCACTTAACAACAGTTTCATCTGCAAACAACAGCAACAACAACAGCAACAACAACGACAACAATAATAATAATAATAAATAATAATAATAATAATAATAATAATAATAAAACAAATTCCATCTCTAGTAGTGGTAGCAGTAGTTGTAGTTAGTAGCAGTAGTAGTAGTAGTAGTAGTAGTAGTAGCAGCAGCAGCAGCTGTACAATGAACTCGAGAAAAACACATTGAATAGGTCAACACAAAAGAACATCGGCTCCTAGTTGACCTTACCATTGAGAATATACACGCTGACTGAAGCAGACTCAGCATTGGCCGGCGAACACGTGTAGTTACCCGAGTCAGCAATGGTGGCCCTGGTGGAGAGTGATTTAGAAGGACTGTTACATGGAGAAACAGTCAAACACATGGGGAAGTAAAGGAGGGTATTGGTGTTGATGTGGATGCGATTGAAACTGGTAAAGCTCTGAGATGGTTTGGCCCTGTGGAGAGGATGGAGAAGGAGAGATTGGGTAGGAGAAAGTGTGTGAGTGAGGTGAAGTGGGAGACCAAAGATGAGATGGAGGGATGAAGAAATATATAACAGAAGTGGGTGATGAGAGGAGGACAGGAAAATGGCAAAGGGCAAGGCGATAAGGGGGCGATTTGTTTGTGGCCACCCAATACAGGATTATGGAGTCTGGGTATAAACAGATAAATAGAAAGTTAAGGAAAGAACTCCTTCACTTCGATAGTCTATTTTTTATTGTATTTGCATAACATTCAGACGATATTGTTTGCCTTAAAGAGGGACCTAACGTATTGGGTAAAAAAAAAAAAAAAAAATACAGCCTTCTTTAACTCTTTCACTGTTATACTTATTATACCTTATCTTGGCCCAGATTTTCGTTCTTTCACAGCTTATTTCATCTAGCTCGGTGACAGAATGAGATAATGCTACAGCTCTACTTTCACTTCATACCACTTCTTCGCAATAGCAGCACATTCTATTATTAATCTCTTGTTACAACTCGGACTTCAAGATGGGGAGATGACAAGTTAAGGCCATGCGAGAGCGAAAAGAGTCTAGTAGTCTGCTCTAAATGGGAAAAAAATCGTCTGGAGTGGAGAAATAAGTCAGCTTAAATTGCCATCGCCTATTATTCATTCTAATTACATTATCAACAGACGATTTTATTTAGCGATTTCATACAGCCTCATAACTGAAGGGGATTATTAAGGCTACATATCTAACCTCTCTAGTTCGTGAAGTCTCCCGAAAACTAAATATAATAGTCTGGAAAATAACAGGAATACAAATAACATGGCGTCGGTGGAATAAAAAGGTTTAATTAGTATTGAGGATAATCTAGTCTCCCTGCTTTTCAATGTTCTCGTGGATCAATTTTTCGTCCCATATTTGACGTTAACATATGGCTGATAGTAATCTCCAAAAACACTTTACCTCTCTGCCTGATTCAATGAGATTTTCTCTCTCTCTCTCTCTCTCTCTTTGCCATCTCTAGAATGTTTAATTCTCACAGGGGAGACTTTTTTAAATGGAGGGTAAAACTGTATCTAAGTAAACCCTCGTCGATGGGAGAGCAAAATGAATAAATAAATAAATAAATAACTAGATAAAAATAACACAAATAAACAGTTTGCAATGACTAATAAAATACAGACTTCATCAAACAGATATTTTTTTTAATGACAGACAAGTGTTCGTGGCAGTTAGTGAAAAGCAGAATTCAGTTTCTGTAGTCGATTTCTTTACGTTGATAGTTTGGTTGCAATAGTGTTTCATGGTGTTGGAGAGGGACGCCTTCATGTGGTGACACCGATATAGTTGGGTGACTGAACTGCCTGGCTCTACAAATATCCCTCAACTCTTTTCTTGTCCCCCGAAAGGAGAATGGTGGGCTGAAGGAGAATGGTGGACTGAAGGAGAATGGTGAGCTGAAGGAGAATGGTAGACTGAAGGAGAATGGAGGACTGAAGAAGAATGGTGGACTGAAGGAGAATGCTGGGTTGAGGGAGAATGGTGGGCTGAAGGAGAATGGTGGACTGAAGGAGAATGCTGGGTTGAGGGAGAATGGTGGACTGAAGGAGAATGGTGGACTGAAGGAGAATGCTGGGTTGAGGGAGAATGGTGGACTGAAGGAGAATGGTGGACTGAAGGAGAATGCTGGGTTGAGGGAGAATGGTGGACTGAAGGAATATGGTGGGCTGAAAGAGAATGGTGGACTGAAGGAGAATGATGGACTGAAGGAGAATGGTGGGCTGAAGGAGAATGGTGGGCTGAAGGAGAATGGTGGACTGAAGGAGAATGGTGGGCTGAAGGAGAATGGAGGACTGAAGGAGAATGGTGGGCTGAAGGAGAATGGTGGGCTGAAGGAGAATGGTGGGCTGAAGGAGAATGGGAACTTAAGCCTGCTGCCTACCAAATTCATGTTTCAGATGATCTAAGGGGCTGAAAGACAAATTATTCCTACAAAATGCTTGATATGATGAAAGTGTAAACAATCTCATTCAGAACCCGACCTTTTCAACACGATAACCTCTAATATTTTGATCTTGCTCAGGTCAGACGATTTTCCGTAGCTAGGGGGTCACTTATCGAGCTGGAGGATCAGGATAATCTCGTCGACAGATGAGATGTTCATTGCTCAAATAAGAATATTCTCTCTCTCTCTCTCTCTCTCTCTCTCTCTCTCTCTCTCTCTCTAAATAATAAAAAAAACAAAAAAAAAAACAAGACATCAGCGAATTGAGGAGTTTTCTTTTTTTATGCACTTTTCCCGGTAGCAATATTTGTTGTTATGAGTCACTGTATATGTTCCTCTCTTTAATGTTCACTTAGTTTAATAATGTTTGATAGCTGTAGGAATGGAATAAAAAAAAAATGCTTTCTCCTTCACAACGTAAAGTCAAGGAAGTTTGTGCATATGACTTAAAACCAAAATCATGCAGAATAAAAGCTAAAAAAAAAAAAAAAAAAAAGCCTGGTACGTGTAAAATAGAAGCAAAAAGTTCCAGCTATCAACTTCATACACAAATTATGCGCAGAAGTATTAATAATAATAATAATAATAATAATAATAATAATAATAATAACAATATGTGAAGGTGTGTAGCACGTAGGAGGACAACTAGGCCTCAGAGAACGGACTGTTACTATATGCCCAAAGTCAGACACAAACACAAAGTAAATAAATAACGCAATGCAATAGGGAAACCAAACTAAGGCAATAAAGAAAAGACCTATGATAATGGCAACAACAACCAACATCACAAAAACTGAAACTCAAAAAAATGTGAATATTGTTGGTGAGGCGAAAACTATAATCAAGGATGCTCAAGAACGTATGTAAGTGTGATTGGTGAAGATAAAAGTAAACACAGGCTACCGGAGAAACGCTGCGATTTTGCCAAAGAGAAGCAACTTCAGACACAGCTCAAAGCTCAACAAAGCTTCAGTATGGCACCTGGTGAGGATGAGCCTTGACGTGCGAGAGAGCTTGTCAGTCACCACGCTGATGCCGCCCCTGGAGCTGTAGTTCACCAGTGTATTTCCTCGGTACCAGTAGATGTATTGTGGAGGCTCTGTGCTGCCCGTAACCTCACACGTCAAGTTGATGCTGCTACCGCTTACCATATGAACCTCCTTTGGTCCCGATATCCTAGCTGCCGCCTCTGTAAGGAAATTATAAGCAGATGTATAAGAGTATATGCTGTATTGTGAAAATTGGGTGCTCCCTTTTACCATGTGCACCTTCCGTAGACCATATATTCTCCCTGCCACCTCTGTATGTAAACTGCAAGAAATCTGGGGAAGTACTTGGAAATTAAGTAGTTACTGGGTGTTAAAGAGATCTCTTTGTACTAATGTGAGATGTAGCAGTGGAAGGCGAGGCTGTGAAAAGTGGCAGCGTAAGGTTTGGTACTGTGAGGTATGATGGCAAGGGATGTGACCGTGGGGTATGTGGCAGTGTGTCATGTGACCGTGAAGTATGTAGCAGTGTGAGGTGTGGTAGTGTGTCATGTGACTGTGAGATGTGGTAATGTGTCATGTGACTGTGAGATGTGGTAGTGTGTCATGTGACTGTGAGATGTGGTAGAGTACTGCTACCATTGAGAGGTGCGGTAATGTGGTTTGTGGTAGTATGAGGTGGTATGGTGTGCTAGTATGAGGTGTAATAATGTGGTATGTGGTAGTATGAGGTAGTATGGTGTGGTAGTATAAGGTGTCATAATGTGGCCTGAGGCACTGTAAGGTGTGACTTATGGGAGTGTGAGGTGTTATACTGTGCTGTGTGGCACTGTGAGCTGTGATGATGTGATTTGTTGCAATGTGATGTATAGCAGTGTGATCTGTAACAACGTGGTGTGAGGCAGTGTAAGGTGTGGCTGTGATATGTGACTTTGAAGTGTGGCGTTGTGAAGTGTGGTAGTGTGAAATGTGACATTATGAGGTGACTAAGGTGTGATCATGAAAAATGTGGCAGTGTGAGGATTGGCTGTCTGGGGGAGTGGTAGGCTATTGTGAGATGTGATGGTGTGGGGTATGTCTGTCAGTTATGGCATTGCGAGGTGCGTCAGAATTATATGTATTTTCCAGGTATGGCAGTGTGAGGTGTGTGGGCGAGGCGTGACTGTGAGCTGTGGCAGTGTGAAGTGTGGACGGTGATGAATGACAATGTGAGATGTGACTGTAATGTGTTAAACTGTAAGGTGTGGCGCTGTATCAAGTCACAGTGTGAGGTGTAGCACTGTGAGGTGTGGCAATGTGAGGTGTGGCCTTGTAAAATATGGCAGTGTGAAATGTAAGTGTGAGGTTTGTTTGTGTGACGTGTGATAGTGCGATGTGTGGCAATGTGAGGCGAGGCAGTATGAGGTGTTGCCTAGTAAAGTATGGGAGGGTGAGATGTGACTCTGAGGTGTGTGACTATGAGATGCGGTTGTGTGTGTGTGTGTGTGTGTGTGTGTGTGTGTGTGTGTGTGTGTGTGTGTGTGTGTGTGTGTGTGTGTGTGTGTGTGTTGTGGCCTTGTAAAATAGGGCAGTGTAAGGTGTAACTGTGCGGTGTGGTAGAATGAGGTCTGGTAGGTGGAGGCGTGACAGAGTGATGAAAGTTAGTATGAGGTGTGGCCTTGTATTGTGTGGCAGTGACAGATGTGACTTTGAGGTGTGGTAGCATAAAAATGTGTGTGTGTGTGTGTGTGTGTGTGGGTGGGTGGGTGGGTGGGTGTGCGTGTGTTCTATAAGGTAATTTTATTTTGTTCGGAAAGGACGTCTGGTTATGCGGAAGTTAAGAGAAGATAATGAGTTTGAGAGACTGCTTTTAATTCTTAAGTAATCTGGAAGGCTGCAATAATGAATAAATGGATGGTGGCCTATTATCACTGAATATTACAATGACAGAGAGCTACTGTAATGGTAAGATATGAATCTGGGAATATGTTGGGCTCCATTTCTGAGTCCATATCAAGCCTTATACCTATGAAACTAAAAGCAATTGAATATAAGAATGAAAGTTAGTCGTGGACCCATACACTTCATCATCATCATTGTCATCATCCATACTGTATACATATTTCTTGATCTCCTTTGCTCCTGAAGTAATAAATCGCTACTTTCGCGTCCACATCTCTCCTACTAAGTGTCCAATTTTAGTACTGTACATAGGCGCTTAACGCTACCTTCCCTTCTCACATCTCCGTCACAAATTACTTTTTCTTTCCCTTCCTCTTTATTTCCCGTCTTTGTGTTCTTCTTTCGCTTTCTTCTCCGTCTCCTTCCCTTCTCTCCCTCGTGCTTTCTCTCTTTCTATTTCATCCTACCCTCTTCATGTTTCACCTCATCTATCTCTGTCTTTAGCCAGACGCCATAATCCAGTAAGGAGTGACCGTTTGTCTAGAGTTAGTTGTTTTACTGGAACCAGCACCAACCCTCCGCCATCCCACTTGCTGATACGTAGGGAACATGTATATGTTGGTTACATGGTTACCACCCAGCGTTGTAAATGGTTTCCTTGCTTACAGGAAACCACTAGGCTTGTCACTCAATGTAAAGCCACCTGAAAAGGAAAGAAGAGTAATAAAAAAGCGACAGGAAAGATGGGAGAAAGAGGAAGAGAGGAGGGCAAACGCAGAAAAAGAACGATAAAGGTGAAGGAAGAAGTAGGTAGCACTACATATAGGCTAAGTGAGTGGATGATGGTCGTCAATTCCTACGTCACACATACATACATATCTTATCTCTTATTCATTTTCCTCATACTATCCCCTCCCTTCCTTCTTTACATGTTCTCCCTCTGTCTTTCTTTCTTTCTTCTCTATTGTCTTCCCTCCACTCTGCTTTCTTTCAGCTTTCATTTCGCCTCTTTCTCCTCTTTTTTTTTTTTTCCTTCTTCTCCGCTTCTTTCTTTTTACTCCATCCTCCCCGTTGTCTCTTTCTTCCCTCACTCCACCACGTGAACCTTATTATCCATACTTCTCTCTTCCACTCACTTCTCTGTTTCATTATTACCTTCTGTTTTACTCTCCTTCCTCCGCTTCTCTTCTTTTTCTACCCCTCCCTCCTTCTTCCTTTCCTTTCACCTCAGCCCACCCTTTTACCATTCTTTTCTGTCTGTCTGTCTGTCTGTCTATGTCTGCCAATTTGCCTGTCTGTCACTGAATTTATTATTGCACTAATTTAACTATTTTTCATCCACTACGCATATACAGCATACTCTTTTCATATTCCCACGTAATGACATTGTGCATAATAAGTAATAAGCTTTTATTTTAATAAGCTCCAGCAACTGAGCTTTATGCCATGTATTCAGTCTAAATGACAGTAATATATATATATATATATATATATATATATATATATATATATATATATATATATATATATATATATATATATATCCAGTGAGTTGTGTTATTTTCCTCTCATGCGCTTTCTGTATCTTTAAATCTC
>NC_136955.1:19741384-19749201 GCF_032717465.1 Coenobita brevimanus | reverse complement strand
GGAAGCTTTGTCCAAATCAATTTTTCAGTGTCATACGTTATCGTCTTTGCGTGAGACATTGGCGCTCTCCCGCTGAGCGATTTGTTTTGAGCACGTTTCGCTCACTCGGACCGTTAGAATAATGCGGCCTTCACTGCTCCCCTTTTTTTCCCACGACTTACGCAGTCCAGTGTTTGTTGTGACGGAGAGAGGTCCCGTTGCTCCAGAAGTGTGAGAGGTCAGCTAGCACCCAAGCTCCACTGAGTACAGTTAATCCAAGCTCCCACCCCTGCGGGTGATACACAGCATTCATCGATCAGTATTTCCTTTTTGTATTTTCGTAGTCTTAAGAGTTTAGTTAAGGTATTTTTTCCCTAGGCGTAAGAATTTAGCTTGTGTGAGTGAGTGAGTGCGATCTCATTAATTTGATTTTTGAATTGTAACGTCTAGAAATTTATTTTTGTAATCAATAAATTTAACAGTTCTTTTGCTTGAGCTTAATGTAATGTAAACTCTTGTTTCCATTTCTCCGCAGGTTAAGCTTATTTCTCTTATAGCTCCTAGCTTGCATAAACGTTTGCATTCCCTTAACTGATACTTAGACCAGTCTTGTATTAAACTTAAAATCCGTTGTGCCTTCTAGGAGTTAAGCATCAGGAAGAACCTGATATTATTATTAGTATTAGTTATTTATTGTCAGGGGTGAAGTAACTTTCTCCAGAGGCTAACAGTACTAATTCAGCATTTGTGAGTAATTAGTCTCTGCTGTGTACTGTTGAGAAAGTTTATAAATTTCTCGTTCTTAGAGAATCGTAGCAAGTCAGCTGTGAAAGTAATCGTTGCTTGATGTAGCAAGACGATCATTGTCCTTGCTCTTCAATATTATTGAATATTATTATCAATTAAATAATATTTAAGCATATATTTTTAAAAAACCCGTGATACTGTAAAAAACCCCGTGACAATTGGCGACCTCATTCCAGGATATTAACTCCTAGCTCTAAAGCTATTCACGAGATAGTGCTCACTCATTCATATTTAGGTATTTATAATTAAAGTCTATAGGCACAAGTTTACTGGTGTTTACCGTTAATTTAGCAAGTGAATTTTTGCTTTATTAATCCATAGAGTACTTAACTCTATTTAGTACTTTATTTTTGGTAACGCCAGACGATTTTATTCGCTCCTGGGTAGCCGCCGTACCCATTGTGTTAATTATTGAGTTCTCAGTTATTTGCATTTTTGCTTTAATCTTTGCCAGTTAACTAGATAAGACTGGTCACCACTAGCTTGTGTCTGTATTCTTTATTTGTGCTATTAGCATTCGTTTGCGAAGCAGTCAGTACTCAATTTCGGTTTGCTTAGTAAATTGAGCTAGCATCATGGCAGCCAGTGCTTATGTACAGGAAGCCAAAGATATGGGTCTCACAGACCCAGAGAAAATACAGAGTTACGTCTCTCACGGTTTAATTACGAGCAAGAACGTGAGAAAGATGCTCATGAACGTGAGCGAGAACAGCGCGAATACGAGCGAGAACAGCGCGAACACGAGCGAGAACAGCGCGAACACGAGCAAAAACAACGTGAGCTCGAGTTAGAAAAAGAGCGACAACAGCGCGAATACGAGCTAGTACAAGAGCGAGAACAGCGCGAATACGAGCGTGAACAACGAGACAGAGAACGAGAACACGAACGTGCCGAGCGAGAAGCACGCGAAAAACATGAATTGAAGTGCTGAAGCTCAAGCGAGATTCCTTGGCTTCAGACACATCCGGTGCAGTCGGTCCAAGCTCCACGAGCGTTCTCCCTGCACATGTCCTGGCGACCCCACGCATCAAGCTTCCTTCATACAAGGAAAGCGAGCGAATTGAGCCGTACATAGCTCGTTTTGAGGACATGGCAGACATGTATCAACTGGATGAGGCAGCTAAGCGGCTTCAGTTTCTTAGCTTATTTGAGGGCCCTGCCCTCGATATTCTCCACAGAATTCGTGGAGACAATCTCACATATGAGATGATGAAAGCTGCACTCATTAAGGCGTATGGTCTCACAGTAGACGACGCCAAAGTTCAGTTCATGCAAGCTCGTCTCCAAGACAAGGAGACAGCTGTTCAGTTCCTTGGTCGTCTCACAGCTTACTTAAATGAGTGGATGGAGAAAGATGAAACTCCTTCCACGCGTGAGGGGATAATTGACCTTATGCTGCATACACAGCTAGAGAGGTCATGGCCTGCTGAGCTTATAGCACAGCTTAAGATCTGCCAGGTGAAAGATGCCAGCCAAATGGCAGAAAAGGCTGACGCATACTTTGCTGCATACGGGTATCAAACTCGTAAGCAAAACACCTGGAGCAGAAAAGATACTGCCAAGTCTGGGAAGCCGTCTCAGACTGAACCCCAGCAACAAGGCCATTCTCAGAATAATGGCCATGGTCCAAAACCGCAGTGGAAGGACCAGGGGCAAAACACTCAGAAACCTGAGTGGAAGAGGTACAACAAGTACCCTAACCAGCAGCAGTATCAGCCACGCAACCGACCGTCGGGACAAACTTTTTCACCACCAGCTCAAAAGAGGCAGGAAGCGAATGCAGCCTTCATTCCTCAGCAGCAGCACGGTGGTCACGTCCCTACCAGTATGGGTACTTCCCCACAGTTCATTAGTCCCACAGTGACAGTGAACCCCCCTCCACAGATGGCCAATGTTCCATCTTCTCAAGTATATAATTCACAAGGCACAATGTTTGCCGCATCAATTCAGCAGCCTCATGAGTGGCTAGCTGCTTCCTCCACAGGCCCTCCCACAGGTGACAGTACCTTCCTTGTTCAGCCAGGGTTTGTGGGAGGCATTCCTGTGAAGGTCCTGAGAGACAATGGTTCCTCAGGTTGCTCTGTTAAGCAGAGTCTAGTTCGGCCTGAGCAGTATACAGGTCGACAGATCCATGCAAACCTTATTGATGGATTAGTGAGATTGTTCCCTGAGGCATGTATCCAGGTGGCATCTCCATTTTATACTGGTACGACACTTGCAGTTGTTATGCCAGAACCTTTATTTGACCTCATCATTGGCAATATTCAAGGAGTCAAGGATAGTTGCTCCGATGATGACGCTACTCAGACTTCGGCTGCTGCGGTAACACAAGCCATGGCTGAGGCTCCAGACTGTGTCACCCCAGTGATCATTGAATTGGCGCAAGATCTGATGTGTAGTCAACTTGTTGTACAAGAACAACATTCTGACCCGACACTTGCTGCCGTGCAGAACAAACAAAAGGGTCGAGTGATAAAGTATTCACGGGGAGGTCGAGCCAAGTTCCTTCGCAAACAAGGACGGCTCTACCGTGAGTCACGAACACCCGAGGGCGAGGTTTGACTGCAGTTTGTCGTTCCCGCCAAGGTACCGCCTAGCAGTGTTACAATGGGGTCATTGTTCAGCCTCAGGAGGTCACATGGGGAAAAGGAAGACCCAGGGCCATATCCGAGCTGACTTTTTCTGGCCAGGGATGGGACGAGACATAGATAGTTTTGTCTGTTCCTGCAGTGTGTGCCAAAGTATCACCACTAATCAGGGACATGCCCTTCCTGTGCCATTCATAACCACACCTGTAATCTCTGAGTCAGTTGAGAGACAGGGTAGTGGTGAAGTGGGTGCAGACCTGACGTCTCGCCCATTGGCCCCACAGGACACATTATGTCCAGGGCCTGTACATACATATTATGTACCGTAGAGTTAAGGGGGAAGTTCGAGAGAGAACTCTGCAGAGGCGACTCGAGGCTATGGAAGACCCGAGTTTGCACAAGGATTCTCAGCTCCCCGATAGTAATATAAGTACTGTAGTTTAAGGGAGAAGTTGAGAGGCGACTCGAGGCTATGGAAGACCCGAGTTTGCACAAGGATTCTCAGCTCCCCGATACTAATATAAGTACTGTAGGTTAAGGGGGAAGTTCGAGAGAGAACTCCCGCAGAGGCGACTCGAGACTATGGAAGACCCGAGTTTGCACAAGGAATCTCAGCTCCCCGAGTACTAATATAAGCACTGTAGGTTAAGGAGGAAGTGAGAACTCCGCAAAGGCGACTTGAGGCTATGGAAGACCCAAGTTTGCACAAGGATTCTCAGCTCTCTGATACTAATATAAGTACTGTAGGTTAAGGGGGAAGTGAGAACTCCGCAGAGGCGACTTGAGGCTATGGAAGACCCGAGTTTGCACAAGGATTCTCAGCTCTCCGATACTAACATAAGTACTGTAGGTTAAGGGGGAAGTGAGAACTCCGCAGAGGCGACTTGAGGCTATGGAAGACCCGAGTTTGCACAAGGATTCTCAGCTCTCCGATACTAATATAAGTACTGTAGGTTAAGGCACAGGTTGAGGACCCGTGTGCAGTTCGAGGCTATGGAAGACCCGAGTTTGCACAAGGATTCTCAACTTGCCGACACTAATCGTGTGCTATAATTAATGGCGACCTCGAATGTACGAAGCTTAGGCTGTCACTTGTATTTTTCGGCCAGAGCGTATTTTTCGTAGCATGTACCGATTGCTAGGCAGAGAGAGTAATTGTAACTTAATAAGAATTTTGTCTCACTGACACTTTTGATGCTCCACCTTAATTGGTTTTGCAGGTACAGCAATGTGTGTAGCAGTTTTGCTGTGCGGCCCAGCTGATCATCTGCCGCACGCTGCCGCCTCTTCTCCTCTGCCTTCGTTGTCGTCATATTATTATTTATTGTGTCATTTTACACGTAGGTACAGTTACACTACAACTGTCACACCTACACCATGTATTACATACACCACGCTACACAACAACTAGTTGTCAGTGTAAATGTAGCGAATTTTCGCTCAGTTTGACCTGAGTACAGGATTTTCACCGTCGTCACGGAGTTTTTCCCTCAAGCTTGCTTCTATTAACGTAAATACGAGGTTTTTTCGCTCACTGGCGACTGCGACTTTCTCCTGTAGCAGGATAGCACACACACCACAGTGTGAATCTTGTGTGAATGACTTAGGATGTGTACATATATATATATATATCCACAAATTTTTTCCCATAAGGAAAAAATTTAATTTTGTAGGGGCGTAATGTCACGAATCAAATTCGCGACATTTCCCGTTTGTGAGAAGCCACGAACTATTAGTGGAAAACTCACTGTTTATCGTTCAGTTAACCGCTCATTCGGACGGAAGCTTTGTCAAATCAATTTTTCAGTGTCATACGTTATCATCTTTGCATGAGACATTGGCGCTTCCACTGAGCGATTTGTTTTGAGCGCGTTTCGCTCACTCAACCGTTAGAATAATGCGGCCTACTGCTCCCCCTATTTTCCCACGACTTACGCAGTCCAGTGTTTGTTATGAAGGAGAGAGGTCCTGTGCTCCAGAAGTGTGAGAGGAGTACAGTTAATCCAAGCTCCCACCCCTGGGTGATACACAGCATTCATCGATCAGTATTTCCTTTTTGTATTTTCGTAGTCTTAAGAGTTTAGTTAAGGTATTTTTTCCTAGGCGTAAGAATTTAGCTTGTGTGAGTGAGTGAGTGCGATCTCGTTAATTTGATTTTGAATTGTAACGTTAAATTTATTTTTGTAATCAATAAATTTAACAGTTCTTTTGCTTGAGCTTAATGTAATGTAAACTCTTGTTTCATTTCTCCGCAGTTAAGCTTATTTCTCTTATAGCTCCTAGCTTGCATAAACGTTTGCATTCATAACTGGTACTTAGACCAGTCTTGTATTAAACTTAAAATCCGTTGTGCCTTCTAGGAGTTAAGCATCAGCAAGAACCTGATATTATTATTAGTATTAGTTATTTATTGTCAGGGTGAAGTAACTTTCTCCAGAGGCTAACAGTACTAATTCAGCATTTGTGAGTAATAAGTCTCTGCTGTGTACTGTTGAGAAGAAAGTTTATAAATTCTCGTTCTTAGAGAATCGTAGCAGCAAGCCAGCGTAAAGTAATCGTTGCTTGATGTAGCAAGACGATCATTGTCCTTGCTCTTCAATATTATTGAATATTATTATCAATTAAATAATATTTAAGCATTTATTTTAAAAAACAGCCGTGATATTTTAAAAACCCCGTGACAATATGCAACATGCACAGATATATGATATATTCATATATACATAGACAGGGAGACATATACATATACACCCTAAGTAGATACATATACAGTCACATACTCAGGTGGGTAGAGAAAATAAAAATTTACTTCAGTCTGCCATTATACGTTTTTAAAGAAAACGTAAAGCAAATTTCGGGATACACTAATATTTTTCACACATGCCTGGAGATGACCAAACGTACTTGATATCGTAGGCTACTAGTACAATTATTTACACATGCTAGATATCGTAGTGTGAATAACCATATGACTGATATGACGGAAACGTCACCTATATATAACTGCTCAGAAATTCTAGATTTCAACAAAAACTAAGGAATCAGCTTATATCCCATGATCTAAAAGCGTTCTTGTTTCAGAAAAATATATGTGAGACCAGTGACATACCCGATAACTCATCCATGATCGAGAACAGTAGGAAATAACTAAACTACATGCATGTGTAGTGGCCAACAGCTGACTGAGCATGGCCGCCCCAGTACTGGACCAATCAGCTTGCTGCAGTTGCTCCTCTCTGAGAGAGGGAGACGAATTCGTCAGGTCATACACAGAGGGATCTAGATTTATTCTGTCCCATTGACAACAAATGGAAACTTATATGACGAAATCGTCATGTTGGGCAATATAGGTAATTACTGTACTGTACAGTATACAGCGTATACGGTACAGTAAACACCTGATGTACTTAAAACCTTCACACAGCTGAAACTACAGTGTTTTTCATGAGTACACTGGATCTCAAAAGTATCGGTGCACAGGGGGTGCGATGCCCACCGAAAAGGTTCGAACAACTGCTGACATTGCCAACGTCTCATTGTGTATCATCAGTGTCCGTCTATATAAACATTACATTTGCTATATGTTTGCAAAAGGATATTGCTAGTTGACGATATATAGCACCTCCCGACATCAGGGCTACCAATGTGTGGTTGGTCGGATACTAATATTTCAGTGACCTTCGTTCTGTGGTCCCAAATGTTTCACGCATGTTGTGCACCGATACTTTTCTGACCCAGTGTACAGACAAAGACAAAAGTCGTGTCGCGGTTTTGTCCGAAGATTAAGTGCAGCACTTGAAACATTATGAAATCTCTACCACAGTTACACGTTCGTGGTTGGCTAGCCTGACTTCTTCAAGCCTCATATCTGCTACTGATGTGATGACGGTACGAATAAACCCATGAAATTCCGAAGCCTTAACATCGACTCGCAAGAATTGCTCAGTCCAAACTTCGTATGAGCCACGAAATGCCATTGGTTAGGCGATGATCAACTGACATTTCATCTTACATCTTAATAAAAAACGTCAAGCAGACCTACTATACCATGGTATGGAAAGGTCAAGCAACATGCATCCAACCAATAGGAATAAGAAAGGTGGCATGATGTTCCTTTATTTACGGGAAGCGAAGCCTGAACAGAAAGCTCAAACATTTGGTATAAGGATAACCTTAGAAAGGTGGATTAGGATTTCAGGAGGAAGACAACGGAGAACCGTCATCGTTCAGGTCGTTTTCGTCTTCCCAGTCCACTATAGGACCAGGAAATAATCACAACGATGGAAGCAGCACCCGCAAGCAGTGCTTACGCCTTAAAAAAAAAAAAGTGAACCTAGAATGAAGCACACGGACAGTTGTGCGTAGACTTCGGTCGTCTGGTTTATGTTTTCGAACTCGTCTGTGGGATTCAGTTTGCCAGCCACTCTAAAAGAAAAAAAAAAA
>NC_136955.1:19691384-19736384 GCF_032717465.1 Coenobita brevimanus | reverse complement strand
CTGGGATGGGAAGGGGGTGAATGGGGTTGTGCAAGAAGGATGGTTGGGCATGTGGATGGACGGGTGGGTCGGTGGGAGGAGTGAGTGGATAGGATGGGTGGGTTCCGAGGGTGGAGTGGGTGGGAAAGGTAGGTGAGTTTTCGCGGAGAGGTGGTTGGGTACAGTGGGAGGACTGTGTAGGTGAATGTGATGGATGGCATTATTGGGTGAGCAGGATGGATGGAATTCGTGGGTGGTAGGGGTCGGTGGGCAAGATGGGTCGTCGGAATATTCAGGGAGAGTGGGTCCCCAAGGTGAGTGGGCATGGTGGGTCGCCAGGGTAGCAAAGATTGCATGGCAAGGATGCTCTGCGTGGATGGTTTGGTTGGTGGGCTGGGTGGCTGGATGGGTTCAGGGTGAGTGAGTGAAATGTTGAATGGCAATGTTAGGTGAGCTTCGTAGGTAGGCAGAGTGGATGACCGGAATCAGTGGGCTGGGTAGTTCGTCCAGGTGGGTGGGCAGGGTGAGTGGCCGGGATGAGGTCGGTGGATTGTGTTCAATCGGTAGGTGATTGAATGAGCAAGTGGTTGAGTGGGTAGGTGGATATGTGGCTCTCCAGATGACAAAGCAGGAGAGGGACCTATGTGGCTAGTAATAATACAACTTGTCCCTGTTACTTGGATTTTATTATATCGTTTAGAAGACGTTGGATAATTATTTAGAAACTAAACTCTATACATTAGGGTCAGTAATTTGAATTCTGGTAAAACTTCGATATTATTACTTCTTCTGGAAGTGAAGATGAATCTATGCTCGTAATAATACATCTAATAGTAGAATTGAAAGTAATATTACATGCGGCAAGAAGTGAGAGTGAGTGAAGCCTCAGATCTACGATCCATCCGCCTAACAAATTTGTGTATTGATGGGGCAAGGGGAGTTGGAGGTTGGACGCGTGCGATTAACCTGCCGTCTAGTGGTAGACTACACTGTCTCCTTATTAGTGTTCATGACCGTACAACACAACGATTCGTGCTGTACTTACGTGGCTATAAGCAAACTATGTAACATAAGCAAAAGCCAGCTGATCACATGTATGGGAATTTAATGCCTCTGTTTCTCAGCTTTCCTCCATTTTTATTACAAAATGGGCATGGAAGAGTGAAAGCAACATCATAATAAGGCTATTAACGTTCGTTTCATATCATTTGGCTGTGTAATCACAAGATAAGTGACTATTTTGATGTATGATATAAATGACAGTTCCAAGCTGTGCTAGGTGGGTAATTGGTATATTACATCCTTTTGTGTTATAGGATTTTTTTTTTTTTCAAGACAAATATGAGAAACAGGAAACTTAGTTTTCTCCTATCAACAATATGACAAAGAAGTAATGCTGTCGGCAAGTGAGGTCGATAACGGGTTATCAGAATATGAGTCTGAAGATAAGGGGACTGATTTCTTATCAATTACCTCATCTTCTCTGTTGAATAACCTGTGTTACCACCTTATATGATAAGCTAATATTAACAAAACATCAATCCTACACCAAGAAAGAATCAGGGAAAACATCTAAATTAGTGTTAAGAAGCAGGAGCGCTAGCTGGGTGGAAAATTCCTGATGGTTTGCACCCTTTTCAGTTACTAGTCAGAGTTGCCAGATAGCTTGCTGTTGTGAGCGAAGGTATTTTTAAAAGTTATGCATTAATTTTTATTCATTTTCTCTATAGTGTTTTATTTGGATGTAATATCCATATTTAATTTCAGTTTGTACGCTAAAGCATTTAGAGTGCTACATACGGTATTGTAAGAAACCTCTGGTATACGAGTATTGTGGATGCCTCTGGCTTAGAACTGTTGTCACAAGGAGCACCTAGAACAATCAAGAAGCGAGGAAGATTATAAAAGGATGAGGGAAGGAACAGAGGAGTTTCAGTTTTAGTTTTACTTGTGGCCTTGTGAAGTTAGTGTAGCTCTGGAGTTGTGAAGCGGAAAGTGTAATTACTTGGAAAACTAGATAGCGCTCAGAAAGTGCATACGCCCGCCAATGCCATTTTCATTAAAAAGAATCCGGATCCGGATCCGTTGATATAGGATCCAGATCTGGATCCGGCTCTGCCCCCCAATTTAATAAATTCTTTCTTCGTCCATAGCCCACCTTTCCGCAACGTTTCATTGAAATTCATTGAGAACTTCTGAAGATAATGTGCAGGTTACACTGGATCCGGATCTGGATCCATCCCCAAACTTAATTATTTTTTCCTTGGCCCATGGCCCACCCATTCACAAAGTCTCAGTAAAATCCGTTCATAACTTTTTGAGTAATCCTGCTAGCAGATCCATGGAAATAGGATCCGGATCCAGATCCATCCTAAGATTTAACCAATTGTTTCTTGGTCCATGGCCCACCTTTCCACAAAATTTATTTGAATTAATTGGAAACTTTTGGAGATACTGTGTGGGATACTCCAGATCTGGACCAAAATTTAATAATTTCTTGCATTGCCCATGTCGTACACTTCCATTAAATTTCATCAAAATCCATTCATAACTTTTTGAGTAATCTTTTTAACAGACAGACCAACAAACACAGGGTAAGACATAACCTCCAACCACCTTGGTGGAGGTAATAAAGACAACGAACGTGAGAAGCCTGTGTTGTTATGACGCCTGAGTTGATCTTGTGTACGAGTACATTGAAAGGCTGACCCAACGAAGAATGGTTCACTGGGCGATGTCTTTCATATACTGAACTACTGCTGTTGGAACCTGTGGCAGTGTGGGATGTAGACGTAACAGTGGTGCCAGGGGTTGGGATAGAAAAGTGCTGCAATGAGTCAAATCTTCGACATGGAGTTGGAAATAGCCAAACCAGGCAGGAGCAGGCATCTCTGACTGCAATCATGAAGCTTCTACAAGCACAAAGTGACCATCCAGCAGCACAAAGTGAACAACTACAAGCACAAAGTGAACAACAAGCACAAAGTGAAGGATAGATAGAGTTAATGAATGAACTCAGTGAACAGCTACAAGCATAAAGTGACACAGAAAGAACTCAGTGAATAACTACAAGCACAAAGTGAAGGACAGAAAGAACTCAGAAAACAACTACCAGCACAAAGTGAACAACTACAAGCACAAGATGAAGAACAGAGAGAACGATATGAATGGCTTCAAGAGGCATTACAGGAGCAACAAGAGTTGCAACTGAGGATGCAGGGACAGCTGGACGTTTTCATCAGGGAAATGAACGAAGAACAGGAACAATTGAAGGAGGGAGTATGTGCTGTGCTACAGCAACAGAAGCACGAGGTGAGCAATGACATAATAGAGAGCAGACAGCATGTAGACAACCGATTGAAGATAATTAGTGCAAGATTTGAGGAGGTAGAGAAATCTTGCGCTGTTGAGCCTCAGGTTAGTGTACAGAGAGCATATGAAAAAATAAATAAATAAATAAATAAATAAATGGACACTGTATGGTGGATCTTGACGAATCCCAAGCATCTAAAAGTAGCTTTACAGGGTTGAATAATCAGAATGTTCTGAATCCTGGACTTAATTATGATGCCCCAGTTTTTAGGTCCCAAACCAGTTAAGTGCATGGCTATAATGGGGGTCCAATTAAAAAGATATCTCAGGAATTTGATGGTAAAGTATCTTTGGGAAACTCTGGGGAGAGCGGTGATGGTTCAGACGGTGAGATGGTTTGAACTGGGCATTTCATGAGAAAGGTATGGGACCCATGGCAGCGAGGTCTTGCGTGAAAGAGGAAGAGTTTGTTTCTGCCACACGGAACCTCCAAGCTACACACACCAGACTTTTTGATGCAGGTCATATATATATATATATATATATATATATATATATATATATATATATATATATATATATATATATATATATATATATATATATATATATATATATATTTACTTTTCACCTCCTATGTTATAATTTCAGTGCATATGGTAAGCTCTAATTCCATGAATGTGTCAAGCAGCGAATATGCATTGTTATGGTGAATATCGAAAAATAATGTTAAACTCCCTTGTGTGAAATTTAGGGGTACCCTTCAGTTAATTATATAGATTTGGGATGATTCGGACAATAGAGGTGGGGAATCAGTTGAGGAGGGGGATGGTTCATCAGTGTCCAAACTATTCCTGGCTACAATATGCGTTATAAAGTCTTATGTCAGTCAGTCAGTTAGTCAGAAACAGGGAAATAAATAGATAAAAACGAGAGATTGTTTCTTTTGCAATCTGAAATAGAGGCCTGGAAAGTGAGAAGTGTAGTCAATATTCCAGAAAGAGAGAGAGAGAGAGAAAGATGAGGCCAATTATGCATCCTTTTAAGCAGAGTAAGAGGTTATCCATAATTTTGATGAATTTCACTTTAAACAAAATATGTTTTCGAACAATTATGAAGAAATTATTTTGGATGTTGGAATAAAATTTATTTGTGTGTGTGAGAGAGAGAGAGAGAGAGAGAGAGAGAGAGAGAGAGAGAGAGGGGGGGGGAGTTGCAATTATGCAAAATTTTAAAGCAGAAAGTCTGTCTATCTACTGCCAAACGCCTTATTTCCGTAAGGGATGGCCATAAACAAATCGCCTCCATGTCGCCCTGTCCCCCGCCATTCCATTGCCCTGTCTCTCAGCTCACACCCTTCTCTCTGATATACCTCTCCACTCCATACCTCCATCTCATCCTTGGCCTCCCCCTCCCTCTCCCCCCCTCCACCTCACTCACATACACTCTCCTTGTCAGTCTCTCACTCTCCATCCTCTCCACGTGTCCAAAAGACCTCAGTGTGTTTCTCCTATCGCTTCCTATTACATCCACATCCACACCACAACCCTCCTTCACTTTCTTATTTTTCAGTCTGTCTCTCCATGTGACTCCACATGCTCCTCTCAGATATCTCATTTCCACTGCTCTCACTCTTACTAACTAAAAATACGAACAAAAAAAACAAAGAGGCTAATTTCATTATCCATAATTCTCGTGAAGCTCATTTCAGTTAAAAAAATTATTTTTACCACATTTAATGAGGTTCAATGGGATTCTGAAGTTTAATTTTGTACTTTACGTTAATAAAATTAGTTTGAATTGATAAATTTTGGTTTTTAGCCAATCGAAGTCACATAATTTAGGAATGTGCCAAGTAACACATGTAGCCAAACCATCCCACCCTTCTGTGCGAGCCATCATTATTGGTAGGGATGGTTCTGACTATTTAGAAACTTGTTTTTCGTTAACTATATTTTAAAACTAAAAAGAGCTACAGGTTTGTTATTATTAGACTGAAGACCCAAATGATGAGGCAACATTTTAAAATAAACACGACTACACTACTGCCTACATCTGAATTATTAGATTTTTTTTTTTTTTAAGTGTCCAAACCATCACCGCTCTCCCGTACCCTTGTGCAATCTGAGTTACATGCTGATTAGAATGGTTGGGATGGCAGGCAGAATGCATTGCCGATTGCTACTAGCCTCAAGTGTGCCGCAATGGAGATCCTTGGTTAAATGTCAGTGGAGGAGAGGAGCAGTTACCAGTCCCTAGTACAGGTGCTGGAGAGCAGATAGTGGACCATGTACAGTCAGGAAAAGTTCCGCATTACCCACCTCCCGAAGCACTGGTGTGAGACAAGTGAATGTGATGAGGTAGTCAGACCTCATGTGTCTGGTAACTGTGAGTGTGGAGGAGGGGGAGGCGGGGGATTGGGGGCAGAGGAGGGTTTAGTGATAGGTTGGGAATCACGTGTAAGTCTGCAGTATATGACTTCGACGGTGTGTTTGAGTTACTTTAGTAAGGATAGATGACAATATGATGCTAGCATTTTATGAGAAAAACTTCGTAAATGTCTGCTGAGTCAGTGTTGTCAGGAAAGTTATGGAAGTTTGCTGTGTTCGAACAGAGGTTTGAATGCTTTCATTCCTTCTTGACTTTAACATGAGAAGTTCCCCAAGGAAATATTTGTAACGATATAACTAAACTGGCTTAACCTTGACTACTACCTACTATAATAACCCACTTGAATTTGCCCTGGAGAATGTTGAATGAACATGTGTTACCCTTGAGAAGAGACTCCAGAACAAGAATAATGTACTGAACTGTTTGTATCTATTATTATTATTCTTATTCTTATTCTTATTATTATTATTATTACTATTATTATTATTATTATTATTACTATTATTATTATTATTATTAAGAACTCCACATTCTGTGGAGTTCTTATTGATGTTGTAGAGATCGTCTTTTTATTTTATTTATTTATTTATTTATTTTTTTTGTGGGGGGGGGAGGAAGATCTAGAAGGCTGGCATTCCAAGAGCGATCGAGATAGAAACTTGAAATTTTCAGGGGCGATGTATCTTGGTTGCAGGTTTCTTTTTGTACAATAATTGCTTTCCTAGGACTTGCGCCGTCTGTTTTTTTTTTTTTTTCTCCCATGCAGCATATATTCTAGTATGCAGTCGTCAACATACTATATACTAGTGCACCTGCGTATTGATAGTGAGATCCAACCAATCCTTTTTGCGATAATCAGGAAAATCACAATGGCTGCTTCATGCCTGACAGTTCTAATTTGGAAAGAGTTTGGCCGATTTTGACCAAACTCGGTGGAAATGTAGTGGGTCATGAGCGAACATGATCTGCTTAGTAATAATGACGACCTTGATCTCAAGGTCACAGGTCCAAATCCGCAACAAATTCTGAGTCATGCCAAACGTCCATTAATATTAGGCCAGTGACAAAAGTATCTTCAGATTCCTAAGTGTGTCTACTTTTTAAGATTTCATAACAGCGGTTATGACAAATCAATATTTTCTTAATGTTTTTTTTAATGATTTTTGGCCCTACCATCAAAATACTGTGTATATTTCAAAGACTGAACACAGTATCTGATTTCAAGTGTGGAATTTTTGTCATTCTAATCTGGAATATGGAATTATCATCTGAAATATGGAGTTCCTTCAATCTTGCTTCAGCAGTTTCAGAATTGTAGTTATTATTATAATCATTATCAATCATGCAATGCAGGTTGGTATCATTTTCGGCAACGGGTTGTGCCCAGCGCGCGCTCATGTGTGTGTGTGTGTGTGTGTGTGTGTGCGTGTGTGTGTGTTCTTACCTAATTCATACTTAACTATGTTTACAGGAATGAGTCAAGCTCGTACTGTCCCGTATTTTAAACCATATTTATCATACATGTCTTGATATTTATGAATTGTTTTGGCACACAGTATTTCATTCATAAGCGGGGAAACTGAATTTCCTTAAGTCTTTATCACCTCTCTTTTTGTACAATTATCCACAGTGTCCTCTTAATGTTGCTTCCCAATAGGTTATATACTCATGTACGTCTATTTTCCCTTTTCCTGTGATACACTTATATATCATAATCATGGCTCCTCTTTTCCTTCTCTCCGGTAATGTTGGTAGGTTTAATTTTTCTAGTCTTTCTTCTTAGCTTAGGTCCCTTAAACATGGTGCCTATCTTACAGTGGCCCTTTGTATCTTTTCAATCTTATCAATGTGTTTTTTGAGATGTGAATTCCAGACTACTGATGCATACTCCAAAGTTGGTCTAATGAATGATATCTTTCTAAGCATGTCTTCATTTATACATGTAAATGCTACCCTCATATTAGCAAGCAGTGTGTACATGTACCTTACTTTTTCATTTATGTGGTTAGTCGGTGATAAATCTGTTATTGATAATCAAACTTAAATTCTTTTCCCTTTCTGATGTGTGTAGGGATTGAACTTCACAACTTATAGTCCCAGTTTGGTCTTTTTTCACCTTACCAATTTTATTACATGACATTTGTCCACAGTGAATCCCATTTGTCATCTCTTTCTCCATTCATGAAGCTTATTTAATTCCTCTTGTAGCTCTATGCAAGAGTCTGTGTTTGTAATTTCCCTTTGTTTTTTGCATCATCAACAAACATATTTAGGTAGCTTCCATTTCCAGTGTTGCTGTCTATATTCTTTACATACACTAAAATCATAATTGGTGCCAGCACCGAGCCCTGTGGAACCCCACCTGTCACTTCTGTCCATGATGAGCAATTTCCATTTAACACTGTTCTCATTTCCGTTTTACTGAGAAAATCTTGCATCCAATCGTACAGTTTACCTTGGTTTCCCCCTTGATTGTATAGTTTCCATAAAAGTCTTTTGTGAGGTACTGTCAGATGCCTTCTTGAAATCCAAATATATGCTGTTTACCCAGCCATCTCTTTTCTGTATTATTTTTGTAACTCTGTCATAATAACTTAATAGGTTGGCGACACGTGATTTTCCCTTTCTAAATCCAAATTGTCTTTCTGATATCATATTGTGTTTCTCCAAGTGATTTACCCAAATTCTTTGTATCAGTCTTTCTAACATTATGCTTACGACGCTGGTCAGTGATACTGGTCGGTACTTATGTGGATTTTGTCTATTTCCTTTTTTAGAAAAAGAGCACAATGCTTGCTTTCTTCCAAATATCTGGTAGTTTTCCTTGTCTTATGGATTCTCTGAATATTAAATGTAATGAACTACCTAGCTCTTTTGCACATTCCTGTAATACCCAACACAAAATCTCGTCTGTGCCATTGGCTTTTCGGTTGTCTAATTTCCTCATTCGTTCTTGGACCTCTTGTTTTGTTATACGTGTATTTGTTAATATGTGTGGGCATCCTTGTTCGGTTTCATCTCTCGCAAATCTACTTTTTTTTAGTAAAAATTGACTGGAAATTTTTGTTTAGTACTTCGCAAATATTTTCTTCATTTATATAGATTTTCCCCTCATCCATGATGGATTGTAATGGTTCCTTGGAAAAACTGATAAAAAAGATAAATAATTACTAAAAGATCACAACTAAAATTAATGTATTAGAAAAAAAAAAAACTCACATATCGCCATGACAATACCGTCTATCTCTGAGTTCACCAGAAGAAACACCATGACTATAGAACACTGATTTTCTCTGAGCATCTGATGTAGAAAAAAAAAAAAAAAAAAAAAGGTAAAACAGAAACCCGGAAATCATAGTTATCATTAAAAAATAAATGCTCACAATACCGAATGAGAGTATGTAATATACTCTTTTAATTTTTTTTAAAATTCTCGTGCAGCAAAAAGGATATGTGTTGTGCTGTATTTTACATTACCCCCTTTCAACACAGTGACGTTCTATTTACATATATTTTTTGCTGTCTATAAAATTTTACATAGCCCGGTAGAGACTTTTCTGAGTTGACTAAAATCATCTGAACACAGGAAGGATAATACACGCCATTGGACTGAAAGAGTTAATAAATTTGGTTCAACATCCTAGCTGGAGATATTATTTTCCCCTGATGATGGAATTGTGGTTTCCTCGAGGTATAACATCAAGATGGTCAAGGTAATTGTGATAATATTGTGCCATTAACTCACCACAGACACGAGCCTTAATTCAGTGAGCTCTCTATGATGACTTCTGATAACTAAATTTCTTAGTAGCATCAGTATTTTTCCAGTAATTAACCATAGAGACATTTCCTGAACTGAATGAACTTTTTCGTTGACGTTTTATAAATGATTTCATACAATTTACTCGAGATGAAGTAATGTTAATCTTGCTTGGCTTTTCCTACTTACGTTCCTACTTACATTTCCTTCGCCAAGAACAGCAGTCAGTTCTAAGAGAAACTAGGTATTTTTCCAGCCAGGCTACAGACTCATCAACCCTTTCCATTTGTTATCAGTGAACCATCTTGCATACTAGAAAGCAATCTAACATGCATTTCTTTTGTCGTGCATTTCTCACATTACTTTCATATTTTTCTCTATAAACTCTTGTCATATTAAAAATCATGAGTGTCTGTTCTGTATGGACCATAGTTACAGTCTAAGAAACCTCTTTCTTGCAAGTTTTCTTTAAGATATATTTGCATCAGTTGAACAATAATGACAATGTTAACTCTACACCATGTCTCTAGGAAAGGCTCGACTTTTCCTCAATGTGTTCAATAAAATCTGGGAAAATAGTTCTTTATTAGCCTACAGCCTTCAAATCCATACACCATCCTTTATTTCTGATGACTTGCACATAGACTGTTACATTTTCATACACATTCGTAGAGTAGTGGCGTGTGAAAGCGTGTACGATATCATACACTAACTTTATAAACAATAGTACAACGATTCACATTAAACTTACGTACATCGAAACACAGGCCTAGTGAAGAGTTTGTGCACAGCCAGACGTAAGAGTTACACGCTGGTGTACAGGGGGGTAGAACTGTAACTGTGCGATAGATGATACTAATACACCTTTCTCACCTCACACTGACATACTTCATACTGCCACACCTCGCACTACTATTCTTCATACTGCCACACTATATTGCCATATTTTACATTGCTTTACCTTATACTGCCACTGCACACTGGCACACTTACACAGCCATAGAATACACTATCACGCGTAACGTACCACAACACAAGCAACTACAATGCACAGTACCACACCACAGGCTGCCACGCCACACGCTACCACAGCACACGCTGCCACGCCACGCACTATTACACCACACACTGCCACACTACACAGTATCACACAGCACACTATCACACCACACACTGTCTCATCACACTGCCACACCCCACACTATCACACCACACGCTGCCACACCACACACCGCCACACCACGCAGCACCCCGCCATCCAGTGCTACATTTCCCATCCCCTACGGCACAGATACTTTTCTTACACCCTGTATTTGTAAAGGGAACATCACACTGTTTCCCTCAGAGGTTACTTCGTCAGTTGTTTAGTGGACCGCAGTGCATCTCTGGGTATGTGGAATCTAAAATTAGTTACTTTTCTGTAGTAACTGCTGTTCGTACTCTTTATGTTTGTAATTACAGCAAACCCTCATGGACGTAATAGTCATCAGCAGTGGCGATGTTATTCAGAGTTAGCTCATTCATTGTAAGTGTTAAGTGTAGCTGAATAAAAACTTGGTGTTTGGTTATAGTTCATAAACAGTAATCATCATCATTATTATCTTGATATTCTTCCCATTTAATCATTTATTTAGTAAAACTTGTTTTCATTACAAAGAGTAACCATTACAATTACAAACATAGATAAGTTGCACGGCAGTGTGATGTACCCTTGGTCAACTGTACACTCCCACACATACACAAAAGTACAAAGTGACACTACTTATTTCTGATACTGCAGGTTAAGTAGTGCGGGGTTATCACTCTCGGTTTAGGTCAATATACTACAATAGGACTGGGTGGTTAGGATAAGGTATACAAGGTTGTGTGTGTGTGTGTGTGTGTGTGTGTGTGTGTGTGTGTGTGTGTGTTTAGACATATGTGCGTATTATGGTGTATGTATTTGTGTTTTTAATCAATCACTTGGTCTTCTTTGTGCTTGGGATTGTTTTTATGTCCATGGTAGTGCATGTCCACTGTGTCCGTGTGTATGTGTGTTTGTAATTTTGTGTGAGTGTGTGTGTGATTATGATGAGTGAAGGTGACCATCTACTGTGTATGTGTGTGTGTGTGTGTGTGTGTGTGTGTGTGTGTGTGTGTGTGTGTGTGTGTGTGTGTGTGTGTAATTTTTGTGAGTTTGTGTGTGCGAGGGTGAGGGTAACTATCTGTGTGTAAGGGAGGACAGGGCAGTCCCCAGCAATAGGAGGGCCAGCAGGGAATGGCAGTGGACGCGGGTACTCCCACCGCCCTGGACCGCTGCAGGGTGCTCGCCTGTAGGGTATAGAGAACTGTGTTAATGCTTCACTTAGGACCAAAAAATCTATTGAGTTCAGTTAAATGGTCTGGCAATACTTAGAATATAAGACATCATGGTAATAGAGATGTTAGTGAAGAGTTTTAACCTTCTTCATAAAGAAGAATGAAATACAAGTTGCATAAAATTGTCAGTCGCTATTCAAAGCACAATAAGACGTCAGCTTACTACACCGGTTACAGTAAAGGTGTCAGCAACAGTCTTACCTAAATATGAAATTATATACACTGCCAAAGAACTGCTTATCTTGCATAGAGATAACTCCTTCATACCATAATACCATCACCAGCATTCCATATCCACTGTCACTACCTTACCGCCACCAACACATCGGATATGTACCACGCTGACCAAACTACCACACCTTGATAGCACCAGGACATCACATGCATCACCACCACACTACCACCGCTATCACCACACTATCTGTCACGACCATATATTACATTTACTACCACAACACACTCACCAGCACCATACTATCATCACCATAACACCAGAATCACCACAGCACGTCACCACTACCTCAAGCATTATAACCACATTACGGCCATGATAATACCTTCATCACTACACCGCCATAATCACACATCACAACACCACGCAAACACTCCCACGTCAGCACCACTCTCATCATAGAACCACAGTTAGTTTGTTCCTTCATTACCATACTAACATCACACCACCAGCAGAGCCACAGTTCCAACCTTACCAGACTTCATCACACTACTACCATCGCTTATTTGCACCATTACTACACACACACACACACACACACACACACACACACACACACACACACACACACACACACACACACACACACACACACACAAAATACCTTGACGACCGTCGGCACATCACCTAAATACTAACTCACATTTCTGAATTACCACTACTTTACCTCCACCATTACCACAATCACTCATCACACCTCACACCCGCCATCACCACACCACACCACCTCACACAGACCATCATCACATACCACCACTCATCCACACACACCACCACTACATACCTACCATCATCACAGCACTACCACATTACCATCATCACACCACTACTACCACAACATCACCGCCACCACGACCACCATCACCACCACCTACCTTGTTTACACTGTTAACACCACAGCCACCCACCGCCTTCATCACATCAACAAAATCACATCAAAACATCATATGACCTCAACAGTCGCCGAAACACACCATACCAGCACCACACTACTATCACCACTATCTCCATCATCACCAAAACTCTACTATCATCACTCTACCGCTACCTCACGCTCCATCACCAATCAACAGTAATCACTTAAATTCATAGCCACGACCACCATCCACTATCACCACACCATTGTCACCACATTATCAGTTATCATGACATCACACAATATCTTCCATCATTTACTTTCTCTAGAACCACACAGTCATCACCATACACACCCACCATCATCACAAAGCTAACAAAAATTACTACACTACCCCACATCATCACGCCATTAAAATCACAACACCACACAGCTTCTGGACTACCACCACCACCACCAGCATCACCAGAACGACTACGCTTCCACCATTGTCCTTATATTTCCAACAACACATCACGACCATCACTGCCATACTTCAACATGAGACAACATCACCACGATCATCAGTGCATTTCCAACACATCCGCACTGCTACCACCAATCGATACACCAGCGTCTTCATACCACCACTACCACTATCACCACATCACCAAAACCACATCATCACACCACAAGCTACCACCACCATCACCAGCACTACCACCGAGTATCTACAGCGCCACACCAGACTTCCACCACCACCCAGTCACTATCATCACCAGCCCAATAAAAAGAAACATACCACCACCACAACCACACAGTCATTCTCATCACCGCACCAGCAAAACACACCACCACCTCCACAAAATATCATCACCATACCAACAAAACAAAACCACCAGCACTGCCACACCATCACTCTCATCACCAAACCATCACTGCCAAGACATCACATCACAACCTCTCCGTCACAACTAATGCACTACAGCAGGAAGTAAACTGTGATTTCCCCAGCATAGCGTATTAAGAAACCTCAAAGGAGAGTTACTTACCCTCTTACATAACATAGTAATCTCGACACACACTACCACAAGGTCAGAGTTGCTGCTCCTGCTACTGCCATTACTACTATTATTTCTACTACTGCTACTACTACTGCTGCTACTACTGTTAATAATAACAACAGTAATAATAATAATCTCTCTATCTGTCTATAGCAATAGGCCATCATCCCGTAAGGGGTAGCCATTTGTCTCTGAGTTAGTGGTTTTACGGGGAGGGACACTAATCCTCCGCTAACCTACTTGTTGATACATAGGGAACACGTGTAGGTTGGCTATATGGTTACTACCCGACGTTGTAAATAGTTTCCTGGCTTACAGGAAAATATTAGACTTGTCACTCAATGTAAAGCTACCTGAAAAGGAAAGAAGAGTAATAAAAAGTCCTAGGAAAGATGGGAGAAATAGGGAGAGGGGACGGCAGACACAGGAAAATAATGATAAGGGTGAAAGAAGTTGGCAGCACATCAAGTGAGTGGATGAAAGTCGCCACCATACTAGTAATAATAATAATAATAATTAAAATAATAATCCGTCTATCTATCTATTGCCAGACGCCTTAATCCCGTAAGGGGTGGCCACAAACAAATCGCCTCCATGTCGCCCTGTCCCCAGCCATATCACTGCCCTGCTCCTAGCTCACACCACCCTCTCTCATATATCTCTCCACTCCATCCCTCCATCTCATCCTTGGCCTCCCCCTCCCTTTCCCCTCCTCCACCTCACTCACATACACTCTTCTCGTAAGTCTCTCACTCTCCGTCCTCTCCACATGGCCAAACCACCTCAGTGTGTTTCTCCTAACGCTTCCTATCACATCCACATCCACACCACAACGCTCCTTCACATCCTCATTTGTCAGTCTGTCTCCATGTGACTCCACATGCTCCTCTCAAATAACTCATTTCCACTGCTTTCACTCTTGACTTCTGTCCCTCCAACAAGGTCCAAGCTTCACTTCCATACGTTAGAGGTGATATCACAATACTGTCATGTAGCAACTTTTTCACTTCCATGCTCATTTACCTGTATCTTATCACTGCCATCAAGAGAAAAGCAACCGTTCTTCCTTGTTGTACCCTTTCAAGCATCTCACCCTCCAAACTTCCGTCCTCACTCATCACACTACTCAAGTACTTAAACGCACTCACATATTCCATTTCCTCCTCATCCAACCTCACTGTACATTCAATGACTTCACTTCTCCCGAAGACCATAACTTTACTCTTCCCTGTATTCAACCTTAGATTCCGTTTCTTACACACTGTTCCATACTCATCCACCAAGCCTTGCAGCTCCCCTTCGTCTTCACTTAACAACAGTTTCATCTGCAAACAACAGCAACAACAACAGCAACAACAACGACAACAATAATAATAATAATAAATAATAATAATAATAATAATAATAATAAAACAAATTCCATCTCTAGTAGTGGTAGCAGTAGTTGTAGTTAGTAGCAGTAGTAGTAGTAGTAGTAGTAGTAGTAGCAGCAGCAGCAGCTGTACAATGAACTCGAGAAAAACACATTGAATAGGTCAACACAAAAGAACATCGGCTCCTAGTTGACCTTACCATTGAGAATATACACGCTGACTGAAGCAGACTCAGCATTGGCCGGCGAACACGTGTAGTTACCCGAGTCAGCAATGGTGGCCCTGGTGGAGAGTGATTTAGAAGGACTGTTACATGGAGAAACAGTCAAACACATGGGGAAGTAAAGGAGGGTATTGGTGTTGATGTGGATGCGATTGAAACTGGTAAAGCTCTGAGATGGTTTGGCCCTGTGGAGAGGATGGAGAAGGAGAGATTGGGTAGGAGAAAGTGTGTGAGTGAGGTGAAGTGGGAGACCAAAGATGAGATGGAGGGATGAAGAAATATATAACAGAAGTGGGTGATGAGAGGAGGACAGGAAAATGGCAAAGGGCAAGGCGATAAGGGGGCGATTTGTTTGTGGCCACCCAATACAGGATTATGGAGTCTGGGTATAAACAGATAAATAGAAAGTTAAGGAAAGAACTCCTTCACTTCGATAGTCTATTTTTTATTGTATTTGCATAACATTCAGACGATATTGTTTGCCTTAAAGAGGGACCTAACGTATTGGGTAAAAAAAAAAAAAAAAAAATACAGCCTTCTTTAACTCTTTCACTGTTATACTTATTATACCTTATCTTGGCCCAGATTTTCGTTCTTTCACAGCTTATTTCATCTAGCTCGGTGACAGAATGAGATAATGCTACAGCTCTACTTTCACTTCATACCACTTCTTCGCAATAGCAGCACATTCTATTATTAATCTCTTGTTACAACTCGGACTTCAAGATGGGGAGATGACAAGTTAAGGCCATGCGAGAGCGAAAAGAGTCTAGTAGTCTGCTCTAAATGGGAAAAAAATCGTCTGGAGTGGAGAAATAAGTCAGCTTAAATTGCCATCGCCTATTATTCATTCTAATTACATTATCAACAGACGATTTTATTTAGCGATTTCATACAGCCTCATAACTGAAGGGGATTATTAAGGCTACATATCTAACCTCTCTAGTTCGTGAAGTCTCCCGAAAACTAAATATAATAGTCTGGAAAATAACAGGAATACAAATAACATGGCGTCGGTGGAATAAGAAGGTTTAATTAGTATTGAGGATAATCTAGTCTCCCTGCTTTTCAATGTTCCCGTGGATCAATTTTTCGTCCCATATTTGACGTTAACATATGGCTGATAGTAATCTCCAAAAACACTTTACCTCTCTGCCTGATTCAATGAGATTTTCTCTCTCTCTCTCTCTCTCTTTGCCATCTCTAGAATGTTTAATTCTCACAGGGGAGACTTTTTTAAATGGAGGGTAAAACTGTATCTAAGTAAACCCTCGTCGATGGGAGAGCAAAATGAATAAATAAATAAATAAATAACTAGATAAAAATAACACAAATAAACAGTTTGCAATGACTAATAAAATACAGACTTCATCAAACAGATATTTTTTTTAATGACAGACAAGTGTTCGTGGCAGTTATAAAGCAGAATTCAGTTTCTGTAGTCGATTTCTTTACGTTGATAGTTTGGTTGCAATAGTGTTTCATGGTGTTGGAGAGGGACGCCTTCATGTGGTGACACCGATATAGTTGGGTGACTGAACTGCCTGGCTCTACAAATATCCCTCAACTCTTTTCTTGTCCCCCGAAAGGAGAATGGTGGGCTGAAGGAGAATGGTGGACTGAAGGAGAATGGTGAGCTGAAGGAGAATGGTAGACTAAAGGAGAATGGAGGACTGAAGAAGAATGGTGGACTGAAGGAGAATGCTGGGTTGAGGGAGAATGGTGGTCTGAAGGAGAATGGTGGACTGAAGGAGAATGCTGGGTTGAGGGAGAATGGTGGACTGAAGGAGAATGGTGGACTGAAGGAGAATGCTGGGTTGAGAGAGAATGGTGGACTGAAGGAGAATGGTGGACTGAAGGAGAATGGTGGACTGAAGGAGAATGCTGGGTTGAGGGAGAATGGTGGACTGAAGGAATATGGTGGGCTGAAAGAGAATGGTGGACTGAAGGAGAATGATGGACTGAAGGAGAATGGTGGGCTGAAGGAGAATGGTGGGCTGAAGGAGAATGGTGGACTGAAGGAGAATGGTGGGCTGAAGGAGAATGGAGGACTGAAGGAGAATGGTGGGCTGAAGGAGAATGGTGGGCTGAAGGAGAATGGTGGGCTGAAGGAGAATGGGAACTTAAGCCTGCTGCCTACCAAATTCATGTTTCAGATGATCTAAGGGGCTGAAAGACAAATTATTCCTACAAAATGCTTGATATGATGAAAGTGTAAACAATCTCATTCAGAACCCGACCTTTTCAACACGATAACCTCTAATATTTTGATCTTGCTCAGGTCAGACGATTTTCCGTAGCTAGGGGGTCACTTATCGAGCTGGAGGATCAGGATAATCTCGTCGACAGATGAGATGTTCATTGCTCAAATAAGAATATTCTCTCTCTCTCTCTCTCTCTCTCTCTCTCTCTCTCTCTCTCTCTCTAAATAATAAAAAAAAACAAACAAAAAAACAAGACATCAGCGAATTGAGGAGTTTTCTTTTTTTATGCACTTTTCCCGGTAGCAATATTTGTTGTTATGAGTCACTGTATATGTTCCTCTCTTTAATGTTCACTTAGTTTAATAATGTTTGATAGCTGTAGGAATGGAATAAAAAAAAAATGCTTTCTCCTTCACAACGTAAAGTCAAGGAAGTTTGTGCATATGACTTAAAACCAAAATCATGCAGAATAAAAGCTAAAAAAAAAAAAAAAAAAAAAAAGCCTGGTACGTGTAAAATAGAAGCAAAAAGTTCCAGCTATCAACTTCATACACAAATTATGCGCAGAAGTATTAATAATAATAATAATAATAATAATAATAATAATAATAATAATAACAATATGTGAAGGTGTGTAGCACGTAGGAGGACAACTAGGCCTCAGAGAACGGACTGTTACTATATGCCCAAAGTCAGACACAAACACAAAGTAAATAAATAACGCAATGCAATAGGGAAACCAAACTAAGGCAATAAAGAAAAGACCTATGATAATGGCAACAACAAGCAACATCACAAAAACTGAAACTCAAAAAAATGTGAATATTGTTGGTGAGGCGAAAACTATAATCAAGGATGCTCAAGAACGTATGTAAGTGTGATTGGTGAAGATAAAAGTAAACACAGGCTACCGGAGAAACGCTGCGATTTTGCCAAAGAGAAGCAACTTCAGACACAGCTCAAAGCTCAACAAAGCTTCAGTATGGCACCTGGTGAGGATGAGCCTTGAAGTGCGAGAGAGCTTGTCAGTCACCACGCTGATGCCGCCCCTGGAGCTGTAGTTCACCAGTGTATTTCCTCGGTACCAGTAGATGTATTGTGGAGGCTCTGTGCTGCCCGTAACCTCACACGTCAAGTTGATGCTGCTGCCGCTTACCATGTGAACCTCCTTTGGTCCCGATATCCTAGCTGCCGCCTCTGTAAGGAAATTATAAGCAGATGTATAAGATTATATGCTGTATTGTGAAAATTGGGTGCTCCCTTTTACCATGTGCACCTTCCGTAGACCATATATTCTCCCTGCCACCTCTGTATGTAAACTGCAAGAAATCTGGGGAAGTACTTGGAAATTAAGTAGTTACTGGGTGTTAAAGAGATCTCTTTGTACTAATGTGAGATGTAGCAGTGGAAGGCGAGGCTGTGAAAAGTGGCAGCCTAAGGTTTGGTACTGTGAGGTATGATGGCAAGGGATGTGACCGTGGGGTATGTGGCAGTGTGTCATGTGACCGTGAAGTATGTGGCAGTGTGAGGTGTGGTAGTGTGTCATGTGACTGTGAGATGTGGTAATGTGTCATGTGACTGTGAGATGTGGTAGTGTGTCATGTGACTGTGAGATGTGGTAGAGTACTGCTACCATTGAGAGGTGCGGTAATGTGGTTTGTGGTAGTATGAGGTGGTATGGTGTGCTAGTATGAGGTGTAATAATGTGGTATGTGGTAGTATGAGGTAGTATGGTGTGGTAGTATAAGGTGTCATAATGTGGCCTGAGGCACTGTAAGGTGTGACTTATGGGAGTGTGAGGTGTTATACTGTGCTGTGTGGCACTGTGAGCTGTGATGATGTGATTTGTTGCAATGTGATGTATAGCAGTGTGATCTGTAACAACGTGGTGTGAGGCAGTGTAAGGTGTGGCTGTGATATGTGACTTTGAAGTGTGGCGTTGTGAAGTGTGGTAGTGTGAAATGTGACATTATGAGGTGACTAAGGTGTGATCATGAAAAATGTGGCAGTGTGAGGATTGGCTGTCTGGGGAGTGGTAGGCTATTGTGAGATGTGATGGTGTGGGGTATGTCTGTCAGTTATGGCATTGCGAGGTGCGTCAGAATTATATGTATTTTCCAGGTATGGCAGTGTGAGGTGTGTGGGCGAGGCGTGACTGTGAGCTGTGGCAGTGTGAAGTGTGGACGGTGATGAATGACAATGTGAGATGTGACTGTAATGTGTTAAACTGTAAGGTGTGGCGCTGTATCAAGTCACAGTGTGAGGTGTAGCACTGTGAGGTGTGGCAATGTGAGGTGTGGCCTTGTAAAATATGGCAGTGTGAAATGTAAGTGTGAGGTTTGTTTGTGTGACGTGTGATAGTGCGATGTGTGGCAATGTGAGGCGAGGCAGTATGAGGTGTTGCCTAGTAAAGTATGGGAGGGTGAGATGTGACTCTGAGGTGTGTGACTATGAGATGCGGTTGTGTGTGTGTGTGTGTGTGTGTGTGTGTGTGTGTGTGTGTGTGTGTGTGTGTGTGTGTGTGTGTGTGTGTGTGTGTGTGTGTGTGTGTGTGTTGTGGCCTTGTAAAATAGGGCAGTGTAAGGTGTAACTGTGCGGTGTGGTAGAATGAGGTCTGGTAGGTGGAGGCGTGACAGAGTGATGAAAGTTAGTATGAGGTGTGGCCTTGTATTGTGTGGCAGTGACAGATGTGACTTTGAGGTGTGGTAGCATAAAAATGTGTGTGTGTGTGTGTGTGTGTGTGTGTGTGTGTGTGGGTGGGTGGGTGGGTGTGCGTGTGTTCTATAAGGTAATTTTATTTTGTTCGGAAAGGACGTCTGGTTATGCGGAAGTTAAGAGAAGATAATGAGTTTGAGAGACTGCTTTTAATTCTTAAGTAATCTGGAAGGCTGCAATAATGAATAAATGGATGGTGGCCTATTATCGCTGAATATTACAATGACAGAGAGCTACTGTAATGGTAAGATATGAATTTGGGAATATGTTGGGCTCCATTTCTGAGTCCATATCAAGCCTTATACCTATGAAACTAAAAGCAATTGAATATAAGAATGAAAGTTAGTCGTGGACCCATACACTTCATCATCATCATTGTCATCATCCATACTGTATACATATTTCTTGATCTCCTTTGCTCCTGAAGTAATAAATCGCTACTTTCGCGTCCACATCTCTCCTACTAAGTGTCCAATTTTAGTACTGTACATAGGCGCTTAACGCTACCTTCCCTTCTCACATCTCCGTCACAAATTACTTTTTCTTTCCCTTCCTCTTTATTTCCCGTCTTTGTGTTCTTCTTTCGCTTTCTTCTCCGTCTCCTTCCCTTCTCTCCCTCGTGCTTTCTCTCTTTCTATTTCATCCTACCCTCTTCATGTTTCACCTCATCTATCTCTGTCTTTAGCCAGACGCCATAATCCAGTAAGGAGTGACCGTTTGTCTAGAGTTAGTTGTTTTACGGGAACCAGCACCAACCCTCCGCCATCCCACTTGCTGATACGTAGGGAACATGTATATGTTGGTTACATGGTTACCACCCAGCGTTGTAAATGGTTTCCTTGCTTACAGGAAACCACTAGGCTTGTCACTCAATGTAATGCCACCTGAAAAGGAAAGAAGAGTAATAAAAAAGCGACAGGAAAGATGGGAGAAAGAGGAAGAGAGGAGGGCAAACGCAGAAAAAGAACGATAAAGGTGAAGGAAGAAGTAGGTAGCACTACATATAGGCTAAGTGAGTGGATGATGGTCGTCAATTCCTACGTCACACATACATACATATCTTATCTCTTATTCATTTTCCTCATACTATCCCCTCCCTTCCTTCTTTACATGTTCTCCCTCTGTCTTTCTTTCTTTCTTCTCTATTGTCTTCCCTCCACTCTGCTTTCTTTCAGCTTTCATTTCGCCTCTTTCTCCTCTTTTTTTTTTTTCCTTCTTCTCCGCTTCTTTCTTTTTACTCCATCCTCCCCGTTGTCTCTTTCTTCCCTCACTCCACCACGTGAACCTTATTATCCATACTTCTCTCTTCCACTCACTTCTCTGTTTCATTATTACCTTCTGTTTTACGAGTACTCTCCTTCCTCCGCTTCTCTTCTTTTTCTACCCCTCCCTCCTTCTTCCTTTCCTTTCACCTCAGCCCACCCTTTTACCATTCTTTTCTGTCTGTCTGTCTGTCTGTCTATGTCTGTCTGCCAATTTGCCTGTCTGTCACTGAATTTATTATTGCACTAATTTAACTATTTTTCATCCACTACGCATATACAGCATACTCTTTTCATATTCCCACGTAATGACATTGTGCATAATAAGTAATAAGCTTTTATTTTAATAAGCTCCAGCAACTGAGCTTTATGCCATGTATTCAGTCTAAATGACAGTAATATATATATATATATATATATCCAGTGAGTTGTGTTATTTTCCTCTCATGCGCTTTCTGTATCTTTAAATCTATCTTTCATTTTAATTCTTAACCCTTCCCCTCCCCTCTCTCTCTCTCTCTCTCTCTTCCTTCCCCCTTCTCCCTCTTGGATTATTTTTTAATCTTCTCTCCTTTCCCCTTCATTTTTCTTCCTTCCCCTATCTCTCATCTCTCCTTTCCTCTCAATTCCCCTTTGTTCCATCTTTTTCCCCTTCTGTTCTTTTCCACTCCATCCTCATTTCCCTCTCTTCTCTTCTCTCTCCCCGTCTCCCTCCCTCTTTCTCTCTCTCACCCTCCTTCTCTCCCCCTCTCTCCTTCTCCTCTCACTCTCTCTCCCTCCCTCTCCTCTTGTCTGCATGTGCACTATAAATACACCTCCTCTAATGAATCACCTCGCTTTTTTCCCATTTATATTCTGCAGTCTTTCTTCACTTTGTTCCATTTTTTGTCCACTCCAATTTTGCTGAGGAGGCGGAGGTGACGAGAGGATGAGAGGAGTGGGGTGACGACGAGGGGAAGGGGAAGAGAGGGAAGGGGAAGAGAGGGAAGGGGAAGAGAGGGAAGGGGAAGAGAGGAATGAGGAGAGAGAGGAAGAAGTACGAGAAGACAGGGATTAGTAGCAAGTAGAGGAAGGAGAATGAGGAGAAAAAGAAAGGAGGAGGGGGAGAGGGAAGGGGAAGAGGCGAGCGAAAAGAGAGAGGAAGAGAGAGGAGGGGGTGAGGGAGGGGAAAGGGGATGAGAGGGAAGGGAAAAGGAAGAAGGATGAGAAATAAAGAAGTATGAGGAAGAGGAGCAGAGAGAAATTAGTAGAGAGAAGAGAGAGAGGAAGTGGGATGGGGAGGAGGAAAAGAGAAGAAAAGAAAGAATGAGAGGGAAGGTGAAGGGGAACAGGGGGATAAGGAGAGATATGAAGAGGGCGGAGGAGGGAGGAAGAGAAGGAGGGGAAAGAGGGAGAAGGATGAGGAGAGAAAGGAAGAGGTATGAGGAGGATCAAGGAACAGCGGAAGAGAGGGCTTAGTAGAGGGGAGAGAGTGGAGAGGGATGAGGAGGAGGAAAAGAGAGGGGGAAGGGGAAAGGGGAGATGAAAAGAGAGAGGAGGAGAAGAGGGGAGAGGATATGGGCTAGGGAGGGGAAAGCGGAAGAGGGGGATGAGTAGAGAGAAGAAGAGGGGGATAGGAGAGAGAAGAGAGATGTGGGAGGGTAAAGGGGAAGAGAGGAATACGGAGAGACAGGAGGAGTTATGTATTATGAGTAGGAGGGAAGGGGGATAAGAGGGAGGGGAAAGGGGAACAGAGGGATGAGGCGAGAGAGAGGAGATGGTATAAAGAGGAGGAGGAGGAGGAGGAGGAGGAAAGAAGAGAGCGAGCGGAAAGAAAAATGAGGGATGGGGAGGGAGGAGGCAGAGAGAGAGAGGCAGGAGGAGGAGTGCGGATTTATTGTCTATTCTTGTTCTAATCTGACGTTTTTACACAGTTTAGGAAAGATTCTTTATATTAATCCCGTTGCTGCCATACATCTCTCCAAAGTGAAATATAACAGTCGTTTAGTGATAACTGGTCTATAATCAGAATAATGTACTGTAGATCACTGGAATAAAGGTACAGAATTAGAGTATATGATGCAAGATGTCTGCATAATCTTGTATACTTGAAGGAAAACCCAAAAATCAGGGATGAATATTAGGATAGACTAACCTCTTCATTGCTATGGATTCTTGTACTCCTTCCAGTTCACTGACGCTTTCTTTTATCCCCATCGGTACAGGAAGCTCCCTAACACCTTTACCTAAGCTTGTTACACCTTACTATCCTATTTTGTGTTACAAAAATTCTCTAACATTGCCATACTCTCCATAAAAAGCACACTAATGGATATTAACTAACTATATCCAAAAATAAATCACTAAGGAAGCAGTGTTCGGGAGCTTCCTTAGCCGCCAAGAATTAGGACCATTTTCCTTGGTCTCTTCTCTTCTTGTAATGTCGGGTGATTCATTTACCTTGGGAAAGGCTTTTCGTGCAGGAGAACTTTTCTGAATCCTTCTTAACCCTTACACTGCAAATGGCTGGTTCTTTCAAGTTCAATAATACAGCCTAAGAAACTAAGATCAGAAGCAGAGGATATTATTCTTATAGTAAAAAGAAGGGTTGCTGAATTTTGTGGATGCTAAAAACAGATGATTTTCCTACTGTCATCTTAATTTCTGAGTAGTCTGATCAAGCAAAGGCTATTACTGACCCATTTATACTGGAGGGATGGTATATTTCATTCTATCTTCTTCCCAGTGATATTATACTCTTTGGGAAGGGCTCGCAGAATAGAAGTGCTTAGATAAGGCGTTCACTAACACCATTCACAAGTCACAACTATACGCCCTTTCTAAGTTACGTAAAACAGTCTCTTCATAGTCTTAACTTTTACATGGTCGGGACATCTCTAGTGCTCTATTCTTGGCTTCCTCATATATTCTATTAAGCTTAGAGTGAGTTGTAGGAGCCTCATAGTGTTGATCCGGGTAGCATTAACTCCTCATGGTAGAGAAAACTTTAGGATTCTGTTCCAGTTAACATCAGGTGATTTTATTCAATTGAGAGTGAGTCATAGGAACCAGAGACTTAAAGTAAAAAAGACGAACCTGAAATGAAGGGTTAAATGCAAGGAAAAAGGAGGCGAAAAGCAGAGAGAGAGAGATAGAGAGAATCAGAAACAAGAGACACTAATTAGGAGAGGAATATTCACTGCGGCGAGCGCTGACCGGAATTCCAAATCAGAGAGAAAATTGTGTTGCACTGTTGATTCTAAGTGAGGACACAGGCAACTGAGCGACTCCCTGAAATTCACATTCTCTCCCATCATCATCATCATCATCATCATCGTCGTCATCATCGTCAATATTATACTCATCCTCATCCCTGTCCTTATCGCCATCATCATCATCGTTATCTTCATCACCAACATCAATATGAACACGAAAATCTGCGGCGAAATAATCATCATCACTAACATTATCTTTAACATTAGCATCATCATCATCAACATCTACACAACATCGGCAACGTTTTAGTCATCATCGTCATCGTCATCGCCGACATTATTGATATCTTTATCCACATCAACCCCACCATCAACATATTATTATCCGTATCGTGCTGCAGAATCTACAGAACACATTAGGTAACGCATGGGATGATGATTGATGATGATTGATGGATGATGATGATGGTGATGGTGATGGTGATGGTGATGGTGATGATGATGATGATGATATTATTATTATTATTATTATTATTATCATTATTATTTTCTATACAAATTGGTCCATAAATAACGCTCAGATCGAAACTCAGCTGGTGGAATGCTGTGTTAAGGAATGGCACTGTCTGCTGGTGTGGGCGTGGGTATGATGGTGTGTGTAAGAAACGAACTAATAATGCAGGACAGACAGTGATAACGTTGACTGAGCCGTCCCAGAAACACGAGAATCGCCTGACGTAGTGGAAGAGGAGCGTTATAGATGGCCGACCCTATGTATTCGTTTTATATACTTTCCACTTTATTTCGACCTGAACACCAGTATTTAGCATTAATTATTGAGCTGTTGCAAGACGTTTGTACTAGAGTATGGTGCTAGTCACGAAGAAGTGCTATGGAGGGAATGAGAAACCACAATGTTGTTTCTTTCTGCCACCGAACTAGGAGTTGTATTGTATGTCGAAAAAGGAAAAAAATCTCGTCCAATTAAGGTGGCCAAAATATCTATCTATCTATCTATCTATCTATATCGTATATCTATCTACAGCCAGACGCATTGATCCCTTCAGAGATGGCCACAGACACAACGCCCTGTCCCCTACCATTTGTCTAAACTCCCTCCAGCTTATATTCCCCTCTCTCATATAACTCACCTCATCATCCTTCCATCAACAATTATCAGTATATACTGAACGATATACCAGAGTAACCCCTAACCGTCCTTCATAACTAAACCCAGTACAACATCAGGGACTTATGGATGTGCACTTCACACAATGACTATGGGCCTAGTTAATAATGTTACCTGATCAAACTCACCTACACGAAGAAGTAAGACAATGTTTACCTCATTTCCCTCTAGATTCCCAGTAAAACAATAAGAAAAGATATACAGTTTTTGATAGTTTTGGTTCAGACTCACTATATATTAGAATGTATAACTGCCTTTTACTTTACCTCATTGATAGAAATGAGAAAGATAAGAATAAACTGGTTCCTATGGTCTGACAAATCTAAACTGGCGGCTAGGGTGGGGCGCGAAGCTCTGTACAGTGTCGCCACGTTTTCCATACGAGCGATGCCCCCCCCCCTCTCTCTCTGTCTTTCTCTCTCTTCTGGGGGGAGATGTGTGTCACCCTGGGGAATTTTGTTTCTTGTATGAGTGACATAAACTTATGCTTTCATTTCTTTATTTTGTTTTTATTATATCTAATTATATTTAAAAATACTTATTATTGGGGGCTGGTTGAGCTGCCATCCTGTCTGAGCCAAGGACACAAAGGAAAGTGAACCAAGATGCTCTGGCAGGGTTAGACTCAGAAGGTGTGAGTGTTGCCGCTCATGAGGGTTTAATATATTATTTTTTTTTTTACTATGAAATCTGTATATTTTTACTTATATTCCTGCGCATTATCTTATAATCATAATTGTGACATTATTACCCACCCCACAAATACGGTAAATGCCAATAAAAGTTCCTATATTTTTTTAGCAACACTGAAAAATATTTATGCCACGTTTCTGTATTGCTGTATGAATATTTTATGCATAATAAGTTTACTGTTCTTTCATATATTATAATACACACGTTAACAGTGCATTCATATGTGTTTATCTTATTTGTTCTGCCTTTTACATATTTAACAGCCGTTTCACATCGCGGGTTTGGGAAACATAGCAACACTGTACTGAGGTACGTGCCACACCCTAGCCGCCAGTTTAGATTTGCCAGACAATAATATATGTTACTGACTGGAAGGAAAGATTATGTTTTCTCTCTCTTTCTAAGCATACCTCCCTCCAGAATTAACCTTTAATATCCAAGCTGCCCTCTTACGGTTTCTATCCTTCTATCTGTGCCTTCCTTTCTGATCGTTCTATAGCCGCTGTTGTAGACGGTTATCGTTCTTCTTCTAGATCTATCAACAGTGGTATTCGTCAGGGCTCTGTCCTATCACCAACTCTCTTCCGTTTATTCATCAATGACCTTCTAAGCTGTGCATCTAACCCTATCCACTCATACGCTGATGACTCCACCCTTCACCTTTCCATTCGGTTCCCGCAACGCCCATCTCAGCAGCTGCTTCAACAGACAAGGGATGAGGCTATGGCACACCTAATGTCTGACTTGGCTCGTATCTCTGACTGGGATAAAAATAATCTTGTTGTTTTCAATGTATCTAAGACTCAGTTCTCACACCTATCAACCCGAAAAAATATGCCACAGGTGTACCCACTAATGTTTAATAATATTCAGCTTAATCCTGCATCATCCTTGAACATGCTTGGGGTTTCATTTATTCGGGACTTGTCTTGGAAAGATCATATTACATCTCTTGTAAAATCTGCTTCCAAGAGATTAGGTGTGCTAAGCCGACTCTGTTCCTTCTTTACCCCTGCACAATTGTTGATTCTATACACGGGTTTTATCCGCCCCTGTGTGCAGTACAACTCTCATGTGTGGGGAGGTTACCCACATACAGCTCTTCTCAATAGGATGGAGTCAAAGACTTTTCGTCTCATTAACTCTCCTCCTCTTACTGATTCCCTACAACCTCTGTCTCTTTGCCGCACTGTTGCATCTTTATCTCTTTTCTATCGCTACTTCAATGGTCACTGCTCCTCTGAACTGTCTGCTTGCATTCCTCCACCTCTTCGACGGACGCATTGCACCCATCTAGCAGCAAACTCTCATCCCTTTTCTGTTCAGCTCTCTAATGCAAGAGTTAACCGTTACTCCCAGTCCTTCATTTATGAGGCAGGTCAACTATGGAACTGTCTCCCTTTGCCTGTATTTCCTGCTTCCTATGATCTCCAGTCTTTCAAACGCAGTGTGTCCAGGCATCTCGAAATGAATGGATCTTGAATTTGGCTTTCTCTTGTATTTTGTTTTTCTTCTGGAAGGAACAATTATTGCGGCCTCGTGGCCTTTGGTTCCTTCTTCTTCACATAAGAAAAAAGAAAAAAAATTGGTTCCTTTTACTTCCTACTTAAGCAACCCTACACACATAGATCTATGAAGTTCTATAGCTGGTAAGAACATTGGTTGGCCTCAGGGAACGGACGATCAGGTATTCTCCGAGATAAGGGAACACAAAAAAATAATCCCATTCTTATGGAACACACATTCACGATGAGAAAGAACAAAAGACAGTGTTCTCGACAGCGCACATGGCTCTGTACAACAACTTCCTTAGATTTTTATTTTAATTTACTCCATCTTAGTCTTCTGGTGTATATTATTTGTTACTTTATGATATGGACATAAATTCTAGATGCAACATAATAATATGAACAGGCTATGTGAAGAAATATACTGATTTAGAGCAGTTAGGGGACCACAGTGATCTTTTTGCCCTCTTTGAGCGCAGTATTGCATTATTCTACACAGGTTATTACAAGAAAGCTTTGACCAGTAGACAATTGTTCTAGTAGCTGAGAGGTCGAAAACTGTCTTCATTAATCCTTGGAATGCTAGAATATACTAACCCGAAAAGGAGGACCAGAATATAACCTAAATTAAATACTGAACCGCCTCCGTGGCACTGAAAGAGTTAACTCCTTCACGTATTTCATTTTTCTTGTTAATTTTGGCTGTAGTATATCCAAGCGATTATACTAAACTGAAGGAAACTTCAAGTGGAGCGTTTAGATGTATCCTTCATTGACTCCTTCAACATGAGACACACTTCCGAAGCTGAGTAGAATAATCCCGAGGTACAATCATAAGCAAAGTTCTCCGACGGTTCCCTGTTGGTCACGGCGATGGAAGTTGTTATATGAAGTATTTTTATGTGATAGTAATATGAAGTACACAACAGAGTATTAAAGGGAAGGATACCATCTGATGTTCAAGGGGGGATGAGAAACATGGAAGACAGGATACAATGTCGGCAGGGAACGATTGACGAAAATAAAAAGTCGTTCCCTTACTCCCCAGTCCAACTCACCGACAACATGAAGAGTGAAGGCCCTGGATATCTTCGGCTCTGTTGACACCTGACACTCGTAGGTGCCTGAGTCTGACACCTTGGCTTGGGCGAGGCGCAGAGTCCAGTCATCAGAGCCCTCAGAGTGTAGTGCAGAGAAGCGTTGGTCTGTCGTGTATGTGAAGAGCCCTGCCGTCAACACCTGCACGTCTTGGTGACGCATCCATGTTACCTATAATTAAGACAACATATCTATAATCTTTTTACCCTAACATGGCCTGAAGGTGCCATTTCTTTATCCTGAATACGGAGTTGTAGTGATATCGGTAGATGAACACTAGATCATGGTGCTGGTCAAGAAAAAGCACTATGGCAAGGATGTGGAGTCGTAGCACTATCAGTTTTTGCCACGGAGCTGTATGAAATAAACTACAAAAAGGCGAAAACCTGGTTCAAGTTAGGTGAAAATAGGATAGACCATACCCATCCAATCATCAATCCATTTCTGGGCTTATATTGACCAATTAGGAGCGTTGGGGTACGGGTCTAGGATAATCAGTCCAGACATTTAAGGTGAAAGAGGCCAGTCACTCGTCCCTCTGTGGTATTAACTAAGCGAAAAAACAAAAACAAACAAACAATCCTTGGATGCAAACCCTTATAGCCCACATCTGGTTAGTGATGCATCCATACGTAGACGATATAAATAGAGTATCATTTGGGAGGAGGTAGGTTTCCCTTTGGCAAGCTTAATCGTCTAGTGTTAACCAGAACAAATGATTAAATTGAAGTACCAGACATTAAAGTGAAACTTCCCCCCCCCCAAAAAAAAAAAGGCGAAAATCTTTTTAGAGAGGAATATTACTGTATCTGATGTACGTACAGTTTCCTCCCAAAGTTCCTTTCTCCTAAAAATAGTTCCCGTCAGATATGACACCGTCGCAGTAGTAGCGTAAACACGTATCTATGAATGAACGATAAGTCGTACCTAAGTCTACTAATACTAGAAAGACAAACGTGAGTGGCGGATGTTTAAACCAGACGTCATAATAGTAAATAAAAACGGGAGTAATAGACACATAACCAATGATAATAATGTTAGTATGTATTGTTTAATATATAATACCAATAGGAATGTTAATATAAAATCAAAACAAATATATCATGAAGGTTGTTGTAGGTATAGTAATCATGCCTCAGCCACCCTCACCAAGCCGTATTAAATGTGAAATCTGGGGTGTTAAGTCAGTCTCATGGATCTCGCTCGGAACCTGTTATGAATCACAGAACATATGGATACGCTTCTGCAGAGTCATTGTTAGGGCTGTTAGCCGATATCGCTACTGGAGTAATACAGTTTTCGGATATTGTTGGCATGTAATAATTGACCATGGTTATGGTTTCCAATAAAACAAGTGAGTTTCTGAAGATTATATCAGATAAGGTGTAACTGGCCATGTTAACTTTGAAATGTCTAACACCATTAAATACGGGTGGTTTATCAAACAACATAATACAAAAGTTATTATCAGATACCACATCATACGACAACCTTTGAACAGCTGGACGGAGGGCGTCGATAAGTTGGTATTCGCTTTCCTATTTCTCTTCAAATTCCTCTTGCTTAACTGAGTTATTAATGTTTCCTCCTGTATGTACAGTATATATATATCCATTATTATATCCCTTGTTACGTATCCCATATGATATTATTATTGTTTTAATGTCTCCTATCGATTAGTACCTGAAGCCTCATGGCTCACCTTTCGTCATGATGGAAAAGTTGGATAGTGATTCGAACTATTTTGCTCTGATGTGATAACCCTCCAGTAGTCTGTGATCAATATATTCCTACCCATTCAGAGTTATTTATTTCCCTTTCATGTTCGATTGCTTTGGTGATATATTAGTAACATATGCGGATCATCACGTTTCCATATGTTTTACTATTCAGAAAGGTTTTCGAGCTGTTCCACAGCGAGATCCAGAAACAGCCTTAACACCACAGATTTCACATTAAGGTTTGGTAAGGGTGTCTATGGCTGCGTACGCAGAGATAGCAGGTTGCCTGCGCGCTTGTTTCCGGCACCGACCCGCGCTGGTTACCTGCGCGGGTAGGTGTTCACAAAGGAAGCAGACAACCAGCTCCGACCCGTGCAACGTTAAAGGGACGAGGAAACGTTAAAGGGACAAGGTCGCAGTCAGTTGTGATCTACCAGGCATACAGTGAAGATGTCAAGCTCGTCGTCTGATGAGTTCATGTTGCTTGACAGTGTTCGCCCAAAGATCAAAAGGAAAAAAAATAGCAACACATGAAATAAACTGCAAGAGAGAACACCTTGGAGAATATCACCATCTTTTTTGCGATCTTAAAAAGGAGTTATATTAGTTATTCCTGCAAAAAAATTGCGGGAATAACCAATAGCCTTTCCATCGCAAAATGTTTACATTTCATTATCTTTGTTTCCATACCGATCCTGAGTCCACAATGACCGATTCTGATAAAAAAGGCGAAAAAAAATAATAATTTCTGCATATTACTGGCGTGTCGCGATCTCCACAATTTCGCGCCGTTGCCAGTCTGTACACCTCTACCCACGTCTACCCGCGCGGGTTGAGCAGGCAAGAATGGTCCGAGGATTCCGGAAAGCGGGTTAAAGCAGGCTGCTTGCTCCGACACGCTCGACCCTGCTTCTTCTATGAACACCCCCACTTGTTTGTATGGTTCAATTCTTGAAGCATGTCGGCGCCGGTAACCCGCGCGGGCAAACCCGCTTTCTCTGGGAACGCATCCCATATAAACAAGTGGGGGTGTTCATATAGAAGAAGCGGAGTCGAGCGTGTCGGAGCAGGCAGCCTGCTTCAACCCGCTTTCCGGAATCCTCGGACCATTCTTGCCTGCTCAACCCGCGCTGGTAGACGTGGGTAGAGGTGTACAGACTGGAGAGCAAGATTGACGTTGAGCTCCTAATTGCCAAAGTTTTTGAGCGATCACCATTATGGGTCAAAAGGAGTAAGCTCCATGCAAACAGAAATGTAACGGATAAACTGTGGGCTGAAACAGAGAATTAGATTTTGAAGGTAAGCAAAATAGCATTTTATTGTGTGAATCTGGTCCTGATTGTGTAGGTTGATAGTTGAAGCTTTATCACAAAAATATTTTGTTGACATTAGTCAGTGGATTACAAAAGCAAGTGAAAGAAACAATCAACAATGATGTGCAAATTTATTACTAGGTCCTTGTCCCTTTAACGTCGCGCGGGTCGGAGCTGGTTACCTGCTTCCTTTGTGAACACCTACCCGCGCAGGTATCCAGCGCGGGTCGGCGCTGGAAACCAGCGAGCAGGCAACCTGCTTTCTCCGTGTACGCAGCCTAAGGTATGATGACTAAACCTGCAACAACCTTCATGATATATTTTTGATATCATTATGCTTGTATTTACATTCCTATTGCTATTTTGTATTAATGAATATATACTAATCATTATTGTTAGCTTTGGCTATGTGTTCATTACTCTTGTATTTATTTACTATTATGATGTCTGGCATACCCTCCCGCCACACGCGTCTGTCGTCAAATACGCTACTACTGCGACTTTGCCGTTACTACAACGACTGTGTCACATCTTGCAGGGAGGTACAACATGGCTAAAGAAACTTTAGGAGATAACTGTACCACGGACTTATTTCCAGCCGTATGGCACATTTACACAACTCCATAACACATAAAATTATTCGTGTGACTTGTTGCCATGAGACATACGGGGGTTCTCGTAATTTTCTTGCCCGTATTTTGTAAGTCTTGCATTTATCTGACTGAAGAAATTGCTATATATACGACTTTTCATTTTTTTTTATTGCGCAGTAGACTCCTGGAATGAAGGGGACCTACAGTGTCCTCATTTACGTCTTAGATATCAGTGGTTGCCTGCAGATTTGTTCTCAGCCACGCATAGATTTGCTTTAGTAATTCACTTGATTGTTTCTTTTTTACTGATTTTTACTGTCATCATCGTTCAATAGATGTATGTTATGTGCAAACACTAATCTCCCCCTTTTTATATACATTTGTGTTGGCATGTTATTTCCCTCATGTTTATTTCAACCGATTAATTAAAGCTTTCACAGCATACAGCACACACACAGCTCAGCCTGGTGTAAAAAAAAAAAAAAAAAAAATCATGGTAACTGGTGTTCAAACAGCAACGGGAATGTAAATTTAAATGTGGCAAAAGTTTCATGGCTAAATTTTTAAATCAATGATGTTCTGTTATTATTCATGATAATTGCATGCTCGAAGCGGCAGTTTGATCACAGCACAAAACTAATGTATTTAATGACATTTTTATAATACGTGTAATGCCCAGTGTTTTATCATTTATATCGTGTGTTTGGGGGATTTACTGAGCTTAATGAAATATTGAACTAGAGGGGCACTCAGTGGAGCGCATCTCTTCGACAAGGACAACATATTTTCCAAACCACTCTTCGTAATGGATTTGGTTTTCTCATCACTGATTACGGTTTCGCAAAAAGTGTTTTCCGGATCCAGAAGCTGTAATAAGATCCGGTTCGATCCCAAGACTTAATCGATTGTTCCCTGGAACATGGACTATCTACCCGCCAAATTTAGTCCAGATCTCTCCTTTAGTTTTTAAGTAATCCTGCTAACAGACAAACAAACAAACATAACAGGGGCGAAAACATACCCTCCTTTTCGGAGAGAATAATAATAATAATAATAACAATAATAATAATTAAAACATGATCTACGAACCAAACTTGAAAGAATTCTAATCAACTGTGTTTGGTATCGCTACCATTATGTAACCATTATATAATATGGTACCAAGGGCTAGTAGAGATATAACAGAGAAAGTCTTAAGAAGAGAAAAAAAAAAAAGCTTACGTTCATAAAAAGCAAATTCCATTCATATCTGTTCAAGGAGGAAAAAAAAAATCTAAAAGCCAACCTATGTGAGCAGAATCATGGCATTTCCCAATGTTTGCCTCTAACAGATAAATACAGTAATGTATTCACTTGTATTTACCACTCACATGAAAAGAAGTGAAATGGCGTTGGACAGGGCGACATGGAGGCGATTTGTTTGTGGCCACCCCTTACAGGATTGAGGAGTCTGGCAATAGATAGATATATGAAAAGAAGCCAGACATAAGCAGGTTGACGGCACGTTCGAATCAAACTCGCCTCATATCTCTACTGCAATAGGAATTAATTAGAACAAGTGTTTTTTGAGATCTCTGTGTTACCCTCTCGTGGTTTGTAGTTGTCTTTTGGTTATTTCCGGCTCGACTTTACATACTGTTTTGTACTATAAAATAATAAAGCTCCTATAAAGAAAAACAAAATCTTATGTGCGTCACATGAATACCGATATAATTGTTTTGCTTTCATGTGATGGAACTGAGCAATTCCCACAACTTAATAACTTAGTCATTGGTGTATGGAAATCGATGAGTCATAGTTATGAAGAAGTCACGACACTCCTTAACTGCCAGTCAAAATTACCTTCCAGTCTGACAATACTTGGCCGCCAACTAAGCTGAAAGGGGGTAGGGATTGCTGGTCCGTTATGAGTAAATGCACTGTAGCAATTTTCAGGTTAATCAGTTCAGAGGTAAGGGCGTGAGGTCATGACATCACGCGTCGGTTAGAAGAACAATCAACACATAGAAGGAAGAGAATAAACAAAACATTTCCATGTTGTGAAATGTAGGAACGAAGGCCAGAATCAACTAGATCATAGACCTAATGAACTTTCTCTGATCAGACTATTGAAATATTAACCCAAAAATTGAATATCCTCCTAACTACTCGCACTAGAGGGCTGAAAAACTAAACTAGATGATTTTGGTAGAAAACACTTCATTGCCGATGTATCTGGAAAGGCAGTGAAGCGATATCCTAACCGCTATCCCTGCCTCCCTGCTGTTACGGCTGGTGTTAATGTGTAACTTTTAAGTTGATTTCAGCTGAGCACTTATTTATACCGTGCGGTTTGAACTGGGCGATTGAAGCACTGACGATTTCAGCCAGATAATATTGAGTTGATGAATACAGACCATTTTAATAGCAACCAGACTACTGAAAACAGATCACTGTTAAACTAAACAATCAATTACAGAGGCCATCCGATTTTGTTACCCTGATGATTACACAGACCAGAAGTTTTATTTATTTATTTTTCTACTTACCACACGATTCCCAAGGTGTTTGACGAGGCAGTGAAGAAAAGCAGTTCTGCCAGCCGCTGCCACCACCCTGTTGCTGCTGCTGTTGTCGAACTGTGGCCTCAGGAGGGGTTGGTCCCACATTGGCGCAGGTCGGGATGGGGGTGCTCGCTCGAGACGGTTATTGCTACTCGTGCTCTGGGGAGGAGAGACAAAGTATTAATAAAGAATCTGAAACTCCTTAAATCCTACAATGCATTTTTTTACAATTTACTTTTAGCTCATTGTAGATACTGGACAGGGACTCCTTAGCGTGGTAACACCAATTAAAGTGGGTGGTGAAGGTACCCGATTACTCAACCGTCCCTCAACTTCTCTATCTCCCAAAGGAGTTTAATGGACTGCAGGAGGACAACTTCAGCCTGCAGTTCACCGGGGTCACGTCCACAAGGGCCTGGAGCTCAACGACAATGGCTCCAGATTCCTAGATTCCGTTAAGAAGAGACATATTTCAGCCTGAGAGGTTGTGAGCATTCTCTTTCAAGCAGAATATAATCGTTTCGAAGTAACGCGAATAAAGCAAATAAGACGTAAACATACTGCAAGGCAAAAAGCTTATTCTTGACTATAAATTATGATAATCAAATCTCCACACTAATAAATTGCTGTCATTAGGAGAAATACACTGAGGTGGTTTGGACATGTGAAGAGAATGGAGAATGAAAGACTGACTAAGAGGGTGTATGTAGGTGAGATGGAGGGAGGGAGAGGGAGAGGTAGACCGAGGATGAGGTGGAGGGATGGAGTTGAGAGGTATATGAGGGAGGGGGGGGTGAGTTGGGGGGAGGGTAGTCAAATGGTGGGTGACAGAGCGACTTGGAGGCGTTTTGTCTGCGGCCACCCTTTGCGGGATTAGGGCGTCGGGCTATAGATAGATAGATAGATATTTTTTTATTGCTTGATTTTTTTTTTTTTTTTTCACTACGGTATACCCACTAGTTTGACTATGAGGTATTTCGCAGCTGTGCTAATGAAGATAAAAATATAAACACTCACTGTAACGCATGCATCAACACATTTACCATGACAGCGTCTTAATTTTGTTTTTTATTTATTTTTTCTTAGACGATACTATCTAGATCAGGAGACACATCTTGAAGACAGGAGATTAGAATATAGCCTTCCTTAACGTCTACTTCCACGGTTCCCTTTCAAGCTTAATAATTTTGTCTGATAGCTGCAAGTGTATATGTGATGGATGTACTCGGCCTTTCGGGGCTACTCTCAAGAAACCGTATGAATGTGGTACTGTCTGCAACAAAATCTCTCTCTCTCTCTCTCTCTCTCTCTCTCTCTCTCTCTCTCTCTCTCTCTCTCTCGACCACATTATAAAAACTGAAAACTCGAAGGTGTAAACGAACCCCTAATTCTTCATTATCATTATTGACACACCTATGACTTAAATGTGCTTAGTCTGTATCCCACTTTAGAGTGTGGCCGGAAACCATACAGAAGTTTCAGATGTATCCTACCATCGTCACATGCTTAGGATATATCGTAAGAAAAGAAATAACACGTGGGCTTGTACATATGCACTTTCTCTTACTTCATACTCTAAAAGTGTAAGAGAGAGAGAGAGTGTGTGTGTGTGTGTGTGTGTGTGTGTGTGTGTGTGTGTGTGTGTGTGTGTGTGTGTGTGTGTGTGTGTGTGTGTGTGTGTGTGTGTGTGTGTGTGTGTGTGTGTGTGTGTGTGTGTGTGTGTGTGTGTGTGTGTGTGTGTGTGTGTGTGTGTGTGTGTGTGTGTGTGTGTGTGTGTGTGTGTGTGTGTGTGTGTGTGTGTGTGTGTGTGTGTGTGTGTGTGTGTGTGTGTGTGTGTGTGTGTGTGTGTGTGTGTGTGTGTGTGTGTGTGTGTGTGTGTGTGTGTGTGTGTGTGTGTGTGTGTGTGTGTGTGTGTGTGTGTGTGTGTGTGTGTGTGTGTGTGTGTGTGTGTGTGTGTGTGTGTGTGTGTGTGTGTGTGTGTGTGTGTGTGTGTGTGTGTGTGTGTGTGTGTGTGTGTGTGTGTGTGTGTGTGTGTGTGTGTGTGTGTGTGTGTGTGTGTGTGTGTGTGTGTGTGTGTGTGTGTGTGTGTGTGTGTGTGTGTGTGTGTGTGTGTGTGTGTGTGTGTGTGTGTGTGTGTGTGTGTGTGTGTGTGTGTGTGTGTGTGTGTGTGTGTGTGTGTGTGTGTGTGTGTGTGTGTGTGTGTGTGTGTGTGTGTGTGTGTGTGTGTGTGTGTGTGTGTGTGTGTGTGTGTGTGTGTGTGTGTGTGTGTGTGTGTGTGTGTGTGTGTGTGTGTGTGTGGAAACTTGTAACTCATCTTACCAATGGAGTTTGGTGAGTAGACAGGTGGGGTGGGATGGTGGGTGGATGAATAGCTAGGGTGAGATGGTACAGATGGGGTGAGCAGGATGGGTGTGCAGGGTGGATGGCTGGATGGGTGTGAATGGTGGGTGGAGGGGAGCGGGTAAGTAGACAGGATGGAGCACAGTGTAGAGACTCTACACTTGTGGGATGGAGTGAGTGGGTGCGTGGACGGAGTGGGGTTACTGCGGATGTGGACTCGGTGGGTGGATGGACAGGCACGGAGACTGGAACAGATGGGTGCGCAGGGTGAGTGGGATGGCAGAGTGGATGGAGCGGGCAGAGTGAGTGGGGTGGGTGAGCGAGTGGGATAGGCAGAGCAGAGTGGGTGGGTGGTTGGGTTAATGGGGTGGGTGGTTGGGTTAATGGGGTGGGTAGGTGGGCTAGGGTGGGTGAAAGGATGAGATTTATGGATTGGTAGGTGTCAAAGAACAAGGCAGAAAGATGGCCTTGCTACACGAGGTGAGTGGCTATGTATGTGGGTTTGTGACTGGGTGGGAAGGTGGGTGGACAGGGGAAATTAGGTTCAATGTGGAATAGGTCCATGGCGCAAACAGGCCCATAGGTAGAAAAGGTACGTGTGGCAAAATAGGTTCATGGGGGAATACTTCCTTTGGAGAAATTAACCCAAGCAGAAACATAGGCACAGTAGGCAGCAAAGGACCATAGCAGAAGGAGGTCCATGGAAGGAAAGAAATCAGTATGAGTAATTAGCGTTTCCACTTGGGGAGAAAATTGGCCCATGGGGAAGAATAAGTCAATGATGAAAATAGGTTCGTGGAAGAAAATACGTCTATGGAAAGAAAACGTGTCCATGGGGGAAAAAGTAGGTAGACTGTACGGGAAAAGTTGGTCACAGGAAGAATAGAACTTCCATAGAAAAAAAAATATAACTTGTCCAGAGGAAACACGTCAATGGAGAAAATCTGTCCAATGCGGAAAATAGATTCAGATGAAAAAAAAAAAAAAAAAAAAAGGTCAGCGGGGAAAAGCAAGTTCATGGAGGAAGAAAACTTAACCATGCATGAAAATTAGGTCATGTGAAAAATAGGCCCAAGGAGGGAAGTAAAATGATGGAAAAAGAGAGCCAAGAGGGAAAATAGTTCCATAAAGGAAAATGGGTCCATGAAATGAGATCAGGTCCATGGAAAAAACACATGTGGGTGGGGGGGGGGGCTGACCCATAGAGGATGTTGCCGGAGACGGGCTTATGTTCTTATTACGCCCACCAAGGAGGTTACGTTTTTGGCGGCGTTGGTTTGTTTGTCTGTTTTTCTGTTTGTCTGTTTGCAGGATTACTCTAAAAGCTATGAATGGATTTTACTGAATTTTTTTTTGGAGGGGTAGGGTATGGCCCAAGGAACAATGCAGTAGATTTTGGTGGTGATCCGGATCATCATTCAGATCCAGGAATATTTAAAAGGATTCTTTATCATTGCGGGATAGTGGCACGTTGAACATTTTTTCTTCTAACTTGATAAATAATGCCTACAATAATTGCACCTCTTCCTTGGAGGAGATTTGCAATCTCGGATTGCTGTTGCTCTGATAATGTGACCCTGTGTATTTAAATAATCTCTGTGGTAAATCTCCAGTCACCAAAACTGACAACAATATCTGGCAGCAGATCAGTGTCATTAATGTCGGATGCTGTAGATTCATCAGACTACTATTCAAAGATCCATGAAAGGAAAATAAAGCAAAGGAATAGGACAGGACGTCTGTTATCGAGTGTACTTACCTGATTTCCACTGATACCCACGCCTCCACTGCTGCCGCTTACTGCCCTCGGCACTGTGGGGAGAAAAGAAACATGAGAACACTGACTGCTGAAGAAAATGGTGTGGAAAGAGGACACAAATAACTGTCTTACATTATCGGTACTCATCTCTACCAGGTATATAATATCAGCATGTGCTTACGTTCTCCTTGTTCTTTGCTCTGTTCTGATACGAGAAAATGTTGACGTAAATAGTCGCCGACCACATACGGACCTAGATAGAACGCCCATCTTCAGTGTGCATTACGTCTCCGCTACGCGATCACCCATCATCAACCCATTAAGTTTTATCAGCGCGCGCGCACACACACACACACACACACGCACACACTTTCTCTACCTCCACGTACTGAACTCTTAGAAACTGCAAGTTACACCCTCCTACTGTGTACACCACCCATCGTGAGAATTCGATCTTCACAGGGGGTACTCATCCTATCATGCTTTACTGCCCACTAATATACTGATGTCCCAGCATCAGAGTCAAAGGGTTGTATAGAGTCACCTTTATCTTGAATTTCTTTTCTCCTTCACTGTTATTCACCAATTTTTTTAAAGCTCCTACTTTCCACACTATCTATTTACATCTGTTTTGTCACATTTTCTTTCTATATGTAAGTTACTTTGGCCTTTAGTTTGCTGTTCTTCCACATTGCCTCTATTCATTCTTCCTTTTCCTTCACGTTTCTCTCTCTCTCTCTCTCTCTCTCTCTCTCTCTCTCTCTCTCTCTCTCACTCGCTCTCGCTCTCTCTCTCTCTCTCTCTCTCGTGCGCGCGTATAGCTTGGGGCATACGTTCTAACAAGCCCTTCCACCTTCCAGCAACGTGTTGTGTAATATGCATAAACTCACAATACATATACACTGTTTCTTCTTCATTGTTTCCGTCTTACCTGGAGAGATAAAGGAGATTACGTTATTTATCCTTCATTCCTAGAGACGTAAATAGGAAGAAAAATACCCACAAATACTTTTTTTTTTTTTCATTGAGAAGACAGTATACAAAAATTTCGGTCCAAGTCGAGCTAAATTTCTCCCACGCATCTCCACCTGGAGTGGTAATGGAAAGTGTGACGAACTATTATTTGATGGCAATAGGAAATTCACAACAAAAGCATTAATGAATAGTCTAGTCTGTAATGCGGTCGGTTAAGGAAACTCCCTAACACCTCTTCCTTAACTATTTCAATTTTTGGATATGGCTGGTTAATTGTTCGAGCGAGCGAAGAGAGCGAGAACACCAAATTTAGTCACAGTTTAGACCCCCGACATATGTACCAGAGAAAAAGATTTATCGCATCAGCAAGAAATGGGGACAGGGGACGGGAGGAAAACTCTGTGGTACAGTAGCGAACTTTTTTGGATATCTCAGCCAATTTTTAAGCTACAAGAAAGATAGACATCAATTTGGAAATCGCATAAAAATCCTCATTAATTTTCGTTTCATAGACAACCTGTGATTCCCCATAGTTTTTCCGTGAATCGAGGAAACGATTTTTTATCAGACAGATTAGCGTAACAGTCGGCTGCGCAAGAAGTAACGGTCTAATGTTGCGTGAATAGCACAGCAGTATTTTCCTACGATTGCTGAGAGCAACCAGGTTTTGCCTTTTCAAAACTAATTATATATATATATATATATATATATATATATATATATATATATATATATATATATATATATATATATATATATATATATATTTTTTTTTTGACTGAATCCGAGTCCAACTAATACAATACCCTGATCGAAGAAAGAAACTCTGAATTTCTGATTTCTGATTCGAATCGGAGCGCACCGAGAGATTTGGTGAAAGTAATTTTTGTGATTGAGCAAAGTCATTATTAACCTGCTAGGTCCCAAGCCCTATACCTAAAATTAATACAAGAGGAGTATTGGTTTTAGGAAGTGTGAGGGAATATTTTTGGTGTAATCTGATGAGCTCATTTTAGTATTTTCTGGTCAGGAAATCAGAGGAAGATGATGGGTCACATGAGACAAAATTGCACTGTGGGCAGGAATGGATAAGTATTTTCATATTTTTCTTGTCGTCTTCATCTTCATCGTCTTCATTGTCGTCTTCATCAGTCATCATCGTCTTTGTTACTATCCTCATCATCTTCATTTATCATCACCATCGTCTTCGCTGTCAACATCATCACCATCATCATCATCTCCCTTATCCATGACAGCAAAACTTCTGCTCCTACTCTCTCTCTCTCTCTCTCTCTCTCTCTCTCTCTCTCATCATCCTGCCCTTTATCTTATTTCTTGGCAGTGAATGCACACATAATTGGTAGACCACCGCTAGTCTTCTTGAGTACAATATCCCCATCGTGTGCACTATATTCAGCACTGTGTGTCTGTGTGTGTCCCGTATGTGTATTGTATGTGTATACAATGTCTTTTGGGGTAAGTGTTCCAAAGATTAGGCTGTATCAGTAAGGCTCGAATTCTGAAATGCTTATATAGTTACTGAAGTCATTATGGGTGAAGTATGAGGAAGACCATTTTCGTCCATAAGGTCATCAGTAAGTCTATCATCGTTGCGACTAAGTATTAGATCCATACTGATATACAGTGACATTTATTACCTGAAATTGTGGGAAGAATAACCTTCTGAATTTTGCTATACATCTTGGAATACAGTGTAGGCTAGGGTTATGAAAGAAAATAATTTTCCCTAATTTTAAAAACCATGTTATGCTGGGTGATGAACTTTAATGTACAAAACACAAATATGATGTTGGTTTTGCATTTGCCTTAAAAAAGTCTCCCCACACAAACATTTTCCATTGGACTAAATTTGCGCATTTTCTTTTTTAATCTGTGTTGTTCAGTCAAGATCGATATATTTCTACTATATTTGTGTTTGCAGGATACCTAGTGTTTATTAAAACGGTATTCACATGGCATACTTCAGTTCTTGTGATTCTGTCGTGCAAACTTGCCAAAATATACGAAGCGGCGTGATCTACCCAGGATAGGAAGTTTGGCTGACTATGTCAGAATGCCTTCAAAATATGATGTATTGGGAAGGTACCATGCGTTTTTAGAAGAGGATAAACTGAAGAAAAGCAGGATTCAGTAAATATATGGCGAACTAATCCAGTTACGGCAAAAGTTAAGTTTTCCTGCAATGAGTTACCAAACGATTAAAGCACTGCTGAAGAAACTGTTCAGTGAATATGAATGCTACCAAAGAAGACTAGAAGTAGTTTCAAAACGAGCTGAAAAATCTTTTTGACATAAACCAAAGTTCATGTGGAGTGGCATTGCCGGGAAGATAGGGAAGTGTATCATAAACAAGTAATATCTGGTGGATAAGTGATACACTACACAAACTTGCAGCGTTATCCCCAATCCATCCATCAAAGAGGCGAAAACAGTGAAACAAGTGATACTCCAATACCACAGCAAGTTGGTACATCATATGAGAATGAAACTGAAGATACTACTTCAAGTGTCTCCACAAGAGATACAGAGAACAATAACAATGAAGAAGCCCCAAGTACAAGGAAGATGCCATCTTCAACATACCATGCGACGAAACTGGTAACAGGTCATTCGTTGTCAACCAGTAAAGCATCTAGTGCAGTGGTTCCCAACCTTTTTTCTTTTTTTTTTCCCCTTCAACCAGTTCACCAATTGGGATTCCCTCCCCACCCCCCCCTCTCTTCCTTCGTTCTCTCTCTCTCTCTCTGACTAAAGGCAATCGTGGCATGTTTTATATTTTTATATAGTGCTTGAAGAAAAGTCAATCGCCACTTTCTATGAGATTTTTCTGCTGTCGGCTAATAGCTAGTAATCTGTATTTCCCTCAATAAATTTCCCCCCTGGAATCCTGAAATTTCCCCCCAGGGGAAAATTTCCCCCAGATTGGGAAATGCTGATCTAGTGTGAGCTCAGCTCTCGGTAATGAAGGAATCCCTGTTTCCACACCTACACAGTCTGGTGTATGGCGTGGCGTTGTCAGGCTGAAGAAAAACAAAAGGAAAAAATTAAATCGCTACTACAAGAAGAGAAAAACTATTGTTTGCATTTTGATTTAAAAAAAAAAAAAAAAAAAGAATATCCAGTAGAGAGTACCAGGTAGTCGCCTGCAAAGCAAAACTAAGATCAGTTTGGGAATCATAAATTATAGTAGTGGATCAGCTCAGGATATTTTCAATGGCAATTAGAAAGTTCTAGATAAACATGATGCCTGGTCAAGTATGAAAATGATCATCTGTGATGCAATGGCTGTAAACACAGGACATACGAATGGTGTTGTGGTTAGGGTACAGAAGAAAATGACTGAATAGGGTTTGGACAAACCACAATATATTGGATGTCAGCATCATGTATTGGACAAGATCATGAAACATGTTTTGGACTTCTTTGTGACAAAGGTTTCACTAAGCCAAATTTGACTTACGAGTGTGATGAAGAACTAACTGAAAAGTATGCGGAACTACAAAGTTCTTTTGAAGCAGGTAAGAAAATGGAAATGGGTGAAAAGCCGGGATGGAGAGATGACTTTAAATTCCTGTATGAATTGTGCAAAGCATTCCAATTCTACAGGGAACAAGGGGCATTTCTGGAAATCAAATGGAGGAAACTACCATTATTACATAGCGCCCACTGGAATTCAAGGGCAATTTACACCCTACTCGCGTATTTTCTGCTTCCAAACTGGAGAGGCGCATTGGAGATACCAGCACACTATATTGCCTATGACTGGCAAGAGGTGTGGTTTTCTGATCAGAAATTTAGAGAATACCTACTGACCAGCGATAAAGAACTCATGTGCCCTAGCGCACTGAAATGCCTTGAAACCCACTGGAGAAAGGAAAGATCTGCTCTGAACATACCACGGACCAAAATCAATGCTGAAAGGGCAGTAAAACTGATGGAGCAGTTGAGTGGGAAAGAGTAAGACGAACACCTACTTAGATGTGAAGTTTGTGGTAAAAAAAATAACACTGTAACTATGTAGTGTACATCTTACGTTTTACGATTTTGTGTTTTTTGCAAAACAATTTGACTTGGTGTGGGGGATCTTTTGATGGAATTAAGCGAAATGTCATAATACATTTGTATTATGTACCAAAATTCTCATCGATTCCAGCTGCAGGTTATTTTTTTTTTCTAGTCATAACCCTAGTGTAGGCCTATTTGCAGGGTTGTCCGTCCTATACGCCTGCCGTCCAATACTCTGCTGATACAAGGCGCAGATATTTTGCTTGTTTTACGAAATTAACACTGAACCATGTTATCAATATGCGTAAAACCAAGCCAGTGATGTAGTAATAGTGATATG
>NC_136955.1:19601384-19686384 GCF_032717465.1 Coenobita brevimanus | reverse complement strand
ACACACACACACACACACACACACACACACACACACACACACACACACACACACACACACACTCTCTCTCTCTCTCTCTCTCTCTCTCTCTGACATGGCACAGGAAGTCACCCTCTTCTCTCTCTCAGTGCCAGGGAGGTAACGAGAGAGAGGAAGACTGAGCACGAAGAGGAAGTGGAGCACGAGGAGAAAAAAAAGGCATGAAGGAGGAGGAGGAAGAGGAGGAGGACGACGAGGAAAAAGAGGAGGACGAGGACTAGGAAGAAGAGAGGAGGTAAAGACAGAGGAGGGGGGAGAGGCAGATAGAAGAGCAGGAAGTTTGGAAAGTGTGTGCTCAGTGGCCTGTTATTTATCACAAGGAAGTGGATCAGTATTTATGTCCGCAAGAGTGCATAAAATTTTTCCAAAATTGTTTAGATCATTATTTACTTCTCAAGAGTTTACTTAAAGGAGTCTGAATTTTCTTTTAACCCTGAGACGTCTTGAAGTTTCGTAGTAGCGGTAAAGTCGTCTAGTGTTTTGTTTTTTTCAGCTCTAACTTGGGCTAAATTTTCGCCCTACTGCTGTTTGTTTCACATTGTTCAATGGCTGAAAAAGACAATACTAGGGTTCCACATCTTTTCCATAACACTGCTTCATGACTGGCATTATATTCTAATATTAATCTATAGTTACAACCCGGTACTGAAGGTGGAGAGATTATAATAGTAGGTCAGTTTCTAATAAACAGTATAGTCAGTTTAACATACAGTAGATAAGTCGTCCCTCGAGGTTAAAGGGATATGAAAATGTATCCCTATTTAACCCTGTATATTAAAGCGATGCAACACTTCCTAGTTGCTGTCTAGGAAGAATTTAGCCGAATCACCATTTTCTATTATTGCCTGTGAGGTGGAGTCACTGGTCTGGAGCTTTAATGGTGTCTGAATGTGTGTGTGCCTCATATTCACTGAGCATTCTGTTAACTACCTCTCTGTCATTCTCGTATCTTTCAGTTTTTTTAGATCCCATCTCACCTCACCTGTGGATGGAAAAAAAAGAGGGAGGCTGATAATGATAATGGTGACGCTGATGGTGGTGATGATGATCATTTATTTCACAGTACGATGACTTCTATTTTGCTTCAATATTGCCACTCCTTCACGAATCAAGTGTGCTTAAGGAATACTTCTCGTACTAAGGGGATAATGATGTAGCCTAATTTAGCCATGCATCTGAACACGTCTAGGCTGCCATCTAAGTAATTAACTAGATCACCAGCTGGCAGGTCATTAACGCCTCGCCTAGGACGTGGCCAATTATCTCCCTTAATAACACTCTGCCAATTCAAAGTTCGGGACGTGAGAGAAAGAATTGTTTTCAGAAAGTTATTTCACGGGTGAGGGACGCCACATAGCAACTTCCCTGCGTACTCTTCCCCCTCCCTCTTTTTTTTTCATTCCCCCCCTCTCTCTCTCTCTACTTCTCCATCTCTATCTGTGTGTGTGTGTGTGTGTGTGTGTGTGTGTGTGTGTGTGTGTGTGTGTGTGTGTGTGTGTGTGCAGGAATACGAGGATAGTAATTTTCTCTTCCCTAGGTGTATGAACAAGTATATAAAAAGTATAATTACGGAACAATCTCTATTAAAACCAAGCTCCATTAACTCCTTCCCTACATGGACGTCTCTCACGCTGACCTGAATCCCTTGTCGTTGAGAAGAACAGTATACAAGAAATGTCATCTAAGAGAACGTACTAACTCACTGCAGTAAAGGGCGTCACTTGAGTGTTTTACACTGGCTGTCGACAGTTTTCAATCTCTCATCTGAGGAAAAGCCCCTGATGCTCATGAAGTTTCTTTATGCTTTTGATCTCTTTTGTTTCATTAATCCATCTAAAGTTTAATAGAATTGTATGACATTAGAAACAATACATCCCAAATGGTGTCCATGGCCAAATATGTTAAGGTTGTCTTCTAATGTCTGCACTTTCTGTAACCAGACAGAGGAATGGTCTGTTTGTAATTCCATTCCTTACTATCCCCATAATATAATCCATGAGGGTCAAGGGTGAAGCTAACTGCCGTATTTTTAACTCTCACAGTACTTCAGTTTCTTTTTTGCGATATTATTCCTCTCAGCAGACTGTTATCTTCATTTTAGGGTGTGTTCGTGACTTTTTTATATTGGTTTTAATGCTATATGATTGTTTCTGTTTTATTTAGTGTATTGTCATGAAGGCTGGATGTATTTCTTTCCTTTTCACTGCTTTTACTCCTGATATACAGCGGCAATGACCTCCGTTGTTACGGTGACATGATCTATCTGTCTATCTCTCTATAGCCAGACGCCTTAATCCCGTAAGGGGTGGCCACAAACAATTCGCCTCCATGTCGCCCTGTCCTCAGCGTTTTCACCACCCTACTCCCAGGTCACATCCCCCTCTCTCATATACCTCTCCACTCCATCCATCCATCTCATCCTTGGCCTCTCCCTTCCTCTCCTCCCCTTCACTTCACTCACATACACTCTCCTCGTCAGTCTCTCGCTCTCCATCATGACCATTTTAACATAATTCATTTTAGGGGAAACACCTCGAGTTACTGGGGTAAGATATGACCTTCATTATCACTTCCACAATTAGATATCCTAATTACCGTGAAGAGAATAAGGCAGTGGGAGCTTGGTTAAAGAAAATGTGTCACTGGGAAGGGATTAACTGTAGCAGTAGTAGTTGTTGTAGTAGTAGTGGTAGGTGTAGTAGTAGTAGTAGTAGTAATAATAGTAGTAGTAATAGTAGTAGTAATAGTAGTAGTAGTAGTAGTAGTAGTAATAGTAGTAGCGCCAGGGTCATTTGGCCGTGAACCCCGTGGACTGCAGGCCGAAGCTACCTGTCTCCTGTAGTTCACCATCCTCCTTTTGGGGGATAGGGAGGGAACTGAATGACTTGTATAACCTGGCAGGGAAGCCGCAGAGTTATATTGGTGCCACCACGTGAAGGCTTCTCTCTTCAGTACCGAAAAAGAAATAAAACTTGAATCGTGTATGGCCAGGCAAGCTTCCAATTCGTTGTGAGAATTTCTGGGACACGTGTCTGGTCTACCTCTTAGTCGTATTGTTGAAACAGTGCACGGAAAAATATAAGCATGTCTCTAAGTTCTGACGTAGATAGATAGATAGACAGATGAATAGACAGACAGACAGACAGATAAATAGATAGACAACAAGACAGAAAAGGGAAAACACCATATCTAAATAGGATACGCCAGGGAATAGTAATATTTGCTTATCTGTTGTTTATACTTTTTCTTCTCACCCAAGCAATAAATCAGGCTTACTCCTGCGTCGGATGTTTAATTAATTTCAACTCGTAATTGGTTTGTGGATTTATAATGTCTCATTTGTATTCTGTTTTCTTTTCCTCAGTGTCATCTGTTTTTGCTGTGTTAGTTTAAAGAGATTGGGTCGTGTGGATGTTTGGCTTCCGTGTGTGTATTTGTGTGTGTGTGTGTGTGTGTGTGTGTGTGTGTGTGTGTGTGTGTGTGTGTAAGGGGTGTTGTGTAGGTGTGTGTGTAAGGGGTGTTGTGTACGTCTGTGTGTAACGGGTGTTCTGCAGGGCCGCATTAAGGTGTGTGGAGGCCCCTGTGCACAAGGCTATGTGGGGGCCCCGAAAGTGGTAAGGCAAATGCGAGGCCCGAAGGGCCGAAGCCATCTAGGCAGGGGGTCTGGGGGTCGCTTTAGGCCCCCAGAAGCCAACGGTTCTAAGATGCTCTGAGATGCATTCTGAGCATTTTAGGGATACTTCTGGACAGGTTTTGGTGTGTGTCACTCAAGAACAAAATGGAGAAAAAGTATGGTATTCTTACTTCCCAGTGCTTTATCCCCTATTACAGCATGCACGCTAGCTAAAGTCTTTAAAAGTAATATCATTTTAAGAAAAACAAACAATTTTCTTGTGTTTCATCAGTGAACAACATAAAATCTTTAATATCTACTTGAACAACACACAATGGAGTAGAGAAACACATCATCTGATAACCAGGATATGAAGCAATTACTGTATAACGGATAATGTTAAAGTAATTACATCACCTGAATCTTAAGTAACACTTACTGAACTGAAGCTCACTCAAGACAGTCCTTGGACTTTGCGAGCTTTCTTGTTTGCAAAGTCATGTATGACATCATCAAAACTTATCTGTCGCAAAATGTCATGCTTACTGCTCATCACTGTGAGGTGGTTGAGGCGTTCTTGTGCCATTGATGTGCGCAGCCTGTTCTTGATTAGCTTTAGCTTGCTGAAGGATCGCTCTCCAGAGCAATTGCTCACCATAAGAACAAGGTAGAGTCTAAGAACAGTCTCTACATTAGGAAAAGTGTCCTGGACCCCTGTCTCTATAATCAACTTGTACAAGAAGTGTTCATGAGATATTTGGTCTGCCTTGTCGTTTACAAATATCCTGGCAAATTCACTGAATTGGACAAGCTCTATGCCAAGGGTGATGTCCAGGTCTTCACTGTATGTGTTCACAAGCTTTGCAGCAGCTTGTTCAATCTCAACAGCTGTCATGGCATCTAGACTGCGCAGGAAACTGAACAGGGAGCATATTCTCGTATATGCGGCCAATCGTTGTTTCATGGAAACCACAAATTGGTCAATGACAGGCAGGAAATTTTCAACTCGGAATTTCTGTGCAGGAGATAGTTGTGCCTCTTTTCCTCGACCATAATCTAGTGGATTCAGTCGCACACTTGGTGGGCGATTGCGTGTCTGCCTGTAAGTTGTTGTCCCTGATTTCTCTGCTCCTTTGGCTTCTTATTCACTAAACAAATCACGCTTGTCTTCAATGAACTTCTGCAATGATGTTAATGCAGCAACTGCAGTGCTGAGGTCAGCCTTTGGATCTTGTAATATGTGACTGGTGGCATTTACTCTGTCAAGCACTTCATTTACTGAACAAAATTTACTTTTTGCTTTCAACTGAAAAGTGTCTTAATAGGATACAATGAATGCATATTATAACAGTAAGTTTGAATAATGGTACGTCGTATACAACAACATATTTTTAGTGGCTCTTTTGTCGTTTTTCTCATTAATGAGGATGTTCAAACGAGGTTCTTTTTATGAAAGTGCCAGGCGCATGTCGTCCAAAAACAAAAGAAAAAAATAGTTTCTTACAGTATGTTCATCTGTGATAAGAACACAACGTTGCAGTTATACGAACTACGTCAATACGATACCCAAGAACTGATGTGGACAACACTAACCTGCTGCAATGAAAGCCAGAACACAAGTGATTGTGTGAACTTCTGAAGCCAAGGATCAGAGCCAGGTCCAGTACAGAAAATGAACGAGAACCGTACGAGATATCAATAATGAAACCATAGAAAACGTAAGAAAATTGGTTATAGCACTAACTTTTAAAAAGTAATTCAGACAATTATAGAAAGAGAAAAATTAGGGGAATCTATGTTTTACTTTCTCATGGTAAGTATACAGTACCAATGCACTGGCTAGCGATACATGCGATAAAGAACAAAAAATCATTCACGGACACACAACACAAACAAAACAAAACAAACCTAACCTAACCTTGAACAAAAACCTTAATGTAAGCTTGTTCAAGGTTAAGTTAGGTTAGGTTTGTTTTGTTTTGATTTGATTTGTTTTGTTTTGTTTTGATTTTTGTTTTCATTAATTTTTTTTTATTAATGATGGAGTTTTACTCTCTCCAAACATCCAAACTTTTTTTTTTGGTGGGGGCCCCCTTGATGTGGGGGCCCCTGTGCACGTGCACCTTGTGCACAGTCCTGGATGCGGGCCTGGTGTTCTGTGTGTGTGTGGGGGGGGGTGTAAGGGGTGTTTTGTGTTGAGTATGTGTGCGCGTAAAGGGTGTTTTGTGTGTGTGCGGGGGGGGGGGAGAGCAGAAGAGATAGGAAAAAATGAAGCTGAGGAATAATAAAGTGGAAAACAAGAGTAGAAAATGAGTAATGAAAACTGAATGGAGAGAAGAAAATGCATAGAGGAAAAGTGAATGAAAAAAAAAAAGTCGAAGAGAGTAAAGAAAAGAGATTGCAGAAGAGAGGGTAGAAGAAAGAGCAGAAAAAGTGGAAAAAAGAGGAGAGAAAAGAATGTGGGAGAGAAGAAGTAGGAAACAAAGAAGAGAGAGAGAGAGAGAGAGAGAGAGAGAGAGAGAGAGAGAGAGAGAGAGAAGGGGAGATGAAAAATAAGAAAATTAGAATCGAAAGAAAAAGCTATGGAAAGTGTGGAATGGAAGAGAGAATGGAGAAGTGTGTTGAGTGTGGAAAGAGTACAGAAATGATGATGATGAAGAAAAGAATCAAAGAAGTAGCATTAAGGGTGGAAAAAAGAAAGTAAAGGAGGACATGTAGGAAAGAGAAGCGAGAAAAACAACAGAAGAAAGTAAAGAAATAGTGTAGGAAAAATAGATCGGGGAAAGAAGTAAAACAAAGCTGAACTGAGAAATGGATGTGAAGAATAAACTACAGGAAAAAGAGGGAACAGAGAAAAAATAAAGAAAACTGACGGGAGAGAAGGTGGTGGAGACAAAGAAAAAAAAAGTATATAACCCATGTCACAAAGGGTAAAGGTAGAGCACGTAGCCTTGAAGCAGGAGTACAAAGGAGGGAAATGCGTTTTCTCTCTTTCAGGTCCCAGAGATGTGGGCGACAAGGACGGTTCTTGTTCTCGTCCACACGTCGCGGAAAGGTTAACAATTTTTTCCACCTTCAGGATTTAAAGTATGAGGTGTGTGAGAAATACCCTGTCTATGGTATTTATATTTTCCATAATGATAATTTCCCTGGTCTGACTTAATACCTAAACTATCCCTCTATCGACATAATTATTTTATAGTCCTCGAGATAAAGTATCAGGTATGTATGAAATGGCTTGTTAATTTTATTACCGTTTTCCTCACTGGTAATTATCTTCCTTTTCTGTCATAATGCCTAAAATATCCCTCTCTCAATATTAGTACTTTTAAAGGCAAAGTGTCAGGCATGGATGAGGTGCCTTGTTTTATTCATGTTTTCCAGACTAACAGTTTTCCTTTTCAGCAATATTATTAAAATACTCTTCAATCAGAACCAGTATTTTTCAGTCTTCGAGGCAAACTATAAGGTATCTGTAAAGTGACTTCATTTCATCTACATTTTCCACGCTGACATTTTCCTTTTCTACCTTAATACTTAAAATAATCTACAAATATCAGTAAAAGTATTTTCTAACTTTCGATGCTTAAACTACCATGTATGGGTGAGGTACAGTAGCTCCCAAAAGTATCTTTAAAAAAAAGTACTATACATTCTGACACAATGGACGATGTATCTGACACGTGTTGCGTGAAGCGGCAACAAAATTGGTAGACCTGCATGCTAGGGAGTGGTTGCCATACACCTGCATATGCCTTGGGATTGTATATACCGTTTTCTAACTGACGTAATACTAATCACTTTGTCATATGTAGATATATTTGATGTTATTATGGTGACAACTAGTTCGTTTTGACATAGGCACGGTTACTCTTTCTGTGGTTCATCTGTAATGCTTTCACGAGTGCCAGCACAAGGTTAGCAGCACTCTAGATAAATAGTATACAAGCTTTCCCAGAACTGATATATTTTGAGAAAGTGTTTCTATAATATCTGTGATTATGACTGGGAGACATATGACACCCAGTGTAAAATATTAGAGAAAGTAGAGGTAAACGAAATGTAAAGACAGTAAATTAACTTATCTGAAACTAATCCCCAGGGCAGCGTATAAACCCATTTGTCACTGATACACCAGCCGTAGTGTGGAGGTGACATGCGAGATTCATTCTTATATTGGACATTATATGTAAAATAAATACAAGTTAAGGTTAAACACACTTTGGGGGGCTCCTTTTATTCATTTAATAACCACTGTATCCACCGTCTGCATCCAGACCTCTGTTCAATCGACGCGACACCTACTACGAAGCTGTGCCATTCACGTAACGAAACACCACTCCTCAATACCTTCCGACACCGAGATATTGCCACATTCGGGTAGTATGTATAAATAATGATGTGTGGTTAAAATCGTCCGACATGCAGACCCTATAGGCTATTATTAACCTCCGCATTGTTAATCTATTTGTAGTTGTGATAACGAAAGAATTGTGATGGTTATTTCTCTCATGCTGTTTAAATAATCTGAGTTTCACTTATATTCAAGGGGGGCTGGGTGACTCAATGGTGGCGTGCGTAGCTCAAGACCGTGAGGTAGTGAGTTCGTGCCCCACCCGAGTACTGTAGCTACTCAGCTGAAAGTTAGCGCTCTCATCACCCTATCAAGGCTATATGGTCTAATATAGGCCTAGCTCCGAGAATTCATTCCTTCACTTATATTCGAACATGACAACTCAGCCCATCGAAGTCAGTTTTCGAACGGCAACTCTGCCCGTCGCAGTTACTATGTTTACCAAGATACATTTATCACAGTATAATGTGTGTAATGGGTTATATTCTTTAACACAGAGGTATAAATATCGCTGAACTGTTACCATTTATAAGTCGATGGATGGTTGCAGTCACATAATGGCGTTGATGTGTTTATTAGCAGCACACCACCCACGATACCTAACCATGCGGACCATGCGTACCAACCGCACAGGGACAACAAGTGGCCGAGAATAATGTTTCATTCTGTTCATTCTGCCATTCTTCGCACCACACTTTAAAGATACTTTTGGGAGCTACTGTACCTTATTAATGATAATTTCAATTTTTTTAATTATTATTATTATTAGTTTTATTCTCACATAATCAGTCGTCTTCTGTTCTCGGCGTAGTGTCTAAACTATCTTTACGTCACTATTAAATATTTTTTAGTCTTCGAGTCTAAAAACTGGGTACATATGAGATGACAGCATTTTTTTTCTCTCTCTCTCTTTCTCACCATCATGCTTCTTTCCATCAGTCTGCCTTTCTTCTCTTCATTTCTTTTCCTCCTCACCATCAGTAATCCCACTTGTACCGTCATGCCGTCTGAAATACTGTTCCTTCAGTATTAGCATTTTCGACATTCGTGACTGAGAATTGAAACTGCCATTTATGTACCAGGTAAAGTTAAAAGTAAAGATGGAGGCAGAAGCATGAGGCGCCTTTCCCTCGATCACACCTCCGTAACTTAGCTAGGCCTTTGAGACTGGTAAATTATTCATCCCCTCTCCTGGAATACAAGGCTACTACATTATTCAGGTGCATACTGTTACCTTCCCCATATGTTATCCTATGCACTCAATATACCAATATCTTAGTAAACTGGCGTTGGCTGCCCACACTGGGATTCGAACACTGGCGCTATCGGGCTAGCAACTTTGTAAATAGCAATGCTAATCATTTACCCACCGCGACGATTATGGGGTGCCTATATATATATATATATATATATATATATATATATATATATATATATATATATATATATATATAATTATCAGTCTTCTGCGTTTTCTGTCTGTCTAATGTATCCTTCCATTAGCATTAATATAGACTTTTTCAATTTCTCAGATTGATAACTGTATCCAAACCAAGCTTTGTTTTGTTAATTTCCTGGAGCCAGTCTTCCGTCTATTACTTTCTGAATTAGGTCATGATAATTCCCCTGCATGACCGGGCTTTCCACTTGAGGGGGAGACTGAATAGCCAGAATTTACTTTCCCCCAAGCTGGCGAGAAACGGATGGGCGATGGCTGTCCGCAGTAAGAATGATGCATGAGAAAGTTTAAATGCTGCATCGGCTCGCTGTGTGTGTGTGTGTGTGTGTGTGTGTGAACAATCTGCATGTGTCACTGGTAGGAAAAACAGGGAGCAAGCATAAATAATGGGATACACTGCCAATACGCACTTCCAATGTCCGCCATGGCATGGACTCAGACCCTCGATTCTGGTTGATGCTGTTCACTCCATTCCCCCACAATCATTCCTCATCGTGAGTGTATTTGATGATCTATGTCAGTGTTCTTTATTTATATTTTATTTATTTAATCATCTATATTCTCTCCCAAGGAAGGAAGATAACCAGGTATGTATGATTTGTTTTTTTAACTTACGCGTTACTACGATGCTATTTATCTATCATCAGAGTACATCAAGATTAATAATACGTTGCCTATGTATTTGAGTACGTAACGTTTAGGGAAAATATAAAGCCTACCATTAAAGTATATAAGGTATTATTACAATATTATTCAACTGATGACGACGGAAATTAAACTAACCTCTGCTCTCTGCGGTGTCTTCCATTCTGAGAGCATAAAATATAAAGTTGTGTGGCAATATTTTCCAACCTCCATGAGCAGGTGCTAAGTTTCTGGACGTTGTTTATGTGGTGTCTGCAGTTTATTCTCTCACACCTAATACAGGTGAGTATTATTATCTGGCGTTTGTTGGAATATATTGCCAGAGTTGTTCCCACCGTGAGAGTGTTAATAATGCAATATTCATTCCTCCAGGCTCCCATGTTTCCCTATGAGATTAATAAAATCGTCTGACGTTAGTTGGAATAGAATGATATAGTTGTTTCTTCCAAGGGGTGTAGACATCCGGCATATAAGCAGCTTGTTGTGTAGTGATGTACTTTATCTTCGTGTATAAGTCCACTGAAAAGGATGAGAGTAGTCGTCAAAAGTGTTTGGAAATACATCTATCCGTCTGCCAGTGATGGTTTCTCAATCTTCATGAGGAGGAAAAGTTGTTTGTTGTGGCATCCAGTTCCCTTACTCACAAGGAATATCCATTTGCTTTATTGCACTACCTATGATTAAAATTTTTAGTCCTACGAACGTGTGAACCTATCTAGCACTATTTTACACAATTCGAGAGTGGGTACAAAAATTACTATCCTGTCCACTTCAGGCTGGCCAAAAATTGTCATTTCTCCATCTTTACTTTAAAATGATGTGGTAGGTGTGGGCGCTCACCATCCACTCACTCGATGTAATGCTGCTGTCAGGTGTCTGCCCTTTCATCTCCTCCATTCTTCTTTCCTTCCATCCTCTTCTTTTTCCTTTCTTTCTTTCCTCGTCCTTCTGCCTACGGGTGACTTTACACTCCCATTTTTGTCATTCTTTCCTTCATTCCTTCCTCTTCCTTCTGCCTGTGGATGACTCTACACTGAGTGACAAGCCAAATGGTTTCCTGTACACCAGGAAACCATTTACTATGCTGGGTGGTAACCATATAACCAGATTTTGGCTCCTGGTGGTTTAGTGGGTAATTATTGCGTTCCAATCGGATTGAGCCGGTGAAGGTTTATATCCAAGGAGTGGTTGGGGTGTATTGTTCACGTAATGCCACTCAGGGATGAATGAGGCTGGTCACTCTCATCTTAAATGTCGGGACCAACTTGCCTAGCCCCGGACTCCTACGCTTCTCATGGGGCGACATAGGATTGGATGATGGATGGATGGATGGACTTTTAAATGGTAACAGAAGATTGATACTAATATACGATGCTGATCACGAAAACTGCAAAGTAAAGGATGTAAATCAGTAGTATAGTCCTATTTTGCCATTGAGTTAGGGGACATATATCGGAAAATGTTAAGCAATCTCTGCCAGGTTATGGTGGATGAGGTCGACTTACAGTACAGTATATATAAGGTGCCTGTTCCACAACATACAACAGTGATCCCTCCTCAAAGCTATACAGTAATTCGTCCACCTAACTTGGCAAGGATTTTCACCCTTTTCAGCCTATTTTTCGTGGTCCAGTGGCAGAAAAAGAAGTTACTGTCCCTCCATATTCTTGCAACCAGTTAAACGCCTTTGTCAGCGAGGTATGAGCAAGGCCATTTAAATCTGAAAGCAATGAAATGTCATCTTGCTCCCCGATGATGCTTAGAATATATTGATGGCAATCCACCTACCAAGTTTCATGCCTTTATGACAAAGTGTCTGACCTGTGGCCCTCTTCTGAAAATTTTCGACATGCTGCACTTGGCGCATCACGTGCCACGTGCACCGCCAGAGTGTGATGAAACCTATCAAAAATAAATCTTAAAGGATGGGGCTATCATGTGGCGCAAACCACGCAGTGATCGCTCCTGTGGTTGCTGAGATATAAGCTACTCAAAAGCGTTTCGGTCGGCCGGGTCAGGCCAGGCAGGGTTAGGCCGGGCCGGGTCGGGCCGCATGTGAGAAAATGCCAGTACTTGACAAGAGACACGAGGGCTTCGTCCTCGCTGGTAATAATACTTCTGCGGGACTATCACCATATTCTTGTGTAAGTAGCATAAAAGGGCACACACACACACACACACACACACACACACACACACACACACACAGAAAGAGAGAGAGAGAGAAACTAAGGCTTTACGTTTCTGCCATATCACTTCTTCATGACTGAGACCATTTAAATGTTGTCCTATTGTTACAACTCAGCAATCCAAATGGAGAGGTAGCAATATTATGCCAAGCTGAAATGAGCAAAACATAAGGCTCTCCGTCGATTTCGATAGCTGCATTTCTAAACTTTGGTGCGCTTGTGTTAAGTTTGCTGACTGTATATGAGGTGTTTTAATGCCACAGTAATTCGTCTCTGAGTAAGCAGAATTGAGAAAGCTGGACAAGGAATATGAGTTAATTTAGTTCTGCCGATATAAGGAAAAAACGTGTCTGCTCTTAAATTAACCTCTTCTGTCTTCCTTTCTTCTTCCCATCAGCCTAAAACAGGAGTTCTCAAATGGGGGGAGGGGGAATTTTCCCGTAAGGGACAGGGGGGAATCTGAACATTCCCGGGAAGGGGGGTGAACAGACAAGACCAAGTTGGTTTTTGGTTATCGATTAGGGTCGTTCCTTTTAATGGTAATATCATTTTTTTTGGTCCTAAGATCATTATTATGTTACATAGAAATAGAAAAAAAGATCTGTAAAAATGTCCATAATTCCACTTGACCTTTTGCTGTCACACTTTAACTATTGTTGTTAAACAGAGGCGAATAGCTCTGGCATCTGGAGTTGTAAATCTTAAAGAGGGGGGAGGAGAATTTCACTTTTTTCCTAACAGGAGGGAGAGGGGGATCATCAAGGAAACAGTGGCATAACTGGAGAAAGACCAGGATAGTTCGGCAACCTCTGGCTTAGAACATTGTGCAAACGGACAGACTATTTATACATGACCAAATATATACTTTTTTCCTTCTCTTTTCATTTTGTTCTCTGTTGATTAGTTAGGTAGAATAATCGTGACATTAGACCTGAAATTGTTTTGTAAACATTCATAGAAAACAATCGAAATTTTTAATATTTTCCAGAGATTAGTGGAATCCAAAAATTCTAAAAATGGAGTTAATATAATTTATAAGAAGATTGTGATAAATGATAAATTAAATGTGACTCCCAGACAAGTTGTAACTATTTTAAGGGTCTCGTTCTTTGGTGAAATAATGTGGCAGTGAAGTTCGTAGGTTGTGTTCCTTAGCCAGGGCAGGTTCTATTTTTTCTTTTTTTTTCTTTTTATCTGGTTCTGTACGAGATTATCACATTTCTATTATACACTTTTCTGAGTCACAGAGTCGTATATATGAGCTTAGGAGCCGTCTGCCACGTCCTTTTCTGTGATTTATTTTGCACAATACCACTGACTTATTTCTTGTAAATATCGTATTATTTCCTTTTAATATCTACATCCCTAAGCCTCGTTTCATCTTGACGATCACAAGTTTGGGGCTAGTGTGACCTCACTCTTGGGTCCGTATGCTCGTTGGTTAACGAGGCTTCCTAACATCTCTTCCTTAGTTATTTTTGGATGTGGCTGGTCAGCATCCATTTGTACATTGTTTATGCAGAGTATGACGATGTTGGAAGGATTTATGCAGCAAAGAAAAGGTAGTAAGATGTAGCAGGCAAAATAAACCGGTTAGGAAGAGGTGTTAGAGCCTCCTTACCCTACGAAAATACCTGCCTTGGACTTCATTTATGCACCAAGTGGCTATTGTTTCAAGCGCTCGGTTGATAAATAAGCGAGTTCACACTACAGTTAAAGCGATAAATAATTTCATACTGGTTTCTCCTCCCAAGTCTTGAGGTAGTCAGAGCAATTTTATTTGAGACATTAGATTGCAACGGAAGATCATCAACTTGCTGACGATTCTGGCGTTGCAGCGTTGCAATACAGGGAAAGTAAAGTGCAGTTTCACATTTCTGAAAAAAAAAAAATCGATTTTATTTTATCAAAAGAATAAACGAAATGGAAAAAAGAAGGAGCAATGTGATCCACAGAGTGTGCTATTTTACACTGCATCTAAATTCAAATCGCTGTACAAAGAGTAATTGATATCACTATAGACAGAATAAACAATTTCACACAGCGTTTCCCTTTCAAAGTTGGTAGGACAGTGTGGGTTGGGTGGAGGCGAGAATTACGATAGGCAAACATAAAGTGGCTGTCGTTTCACGCATTTAGATACGGTCGAAAGATTATATGATTTCACACTACCGATTGAACAATATACGTGTTTGCCTAATGAATAAACGATTTTACATTTTAGTCCACAGGATAAATGATCCACAGTATGCTTGTTGTTTCGGCACCAGGCTCATTTGAGCGTGAACCTGGTGGACTGCAGGATACCTGTCACACATGATAAAACAAACATGACACTAAATCACACTATCGATCTAAAGAATTAACAATATCACACTGCGAATCTCCTTCTTTGTTGGAAGGACACAAACCAAGAGTGAGAGCAGTGGAAATGAGTTATTTGAGAGGAGCATGTGGAGTTGCATGGAGAAACAGATTGGCAAATAAGGAAGTGAAGGAGCGTTGTGGTGTGGATGTGGATGTGATAGAAAACGCTAGGAGAAATACACTGAGGTTGTTTGGTTATGTTAAGTGGATGGAGAGCGAGAGACTAACGGGGAGTGTATCTGTGAATGAGGTGGAGGGGAGGAGAGGGAGGGGGAGGCCAAGGATGAGGTGAAGGGATAGAATGGAGAGGCATATGAGAGAGGGGGGTGAGCTGGGGGGAGGAGAGTGAAATGTAAAGGAACAGGGCGACATGGAGGCGATTTGTTTGTGGCCACCCCTTAAGGGATGAAAGCATCTGGCAACAGAGAGAGACAGAGACAGAGCCTCTTTCCTAGTCTTGAGTCAGGTCGGACAGTGTGGGTTCGGTGGGGGCGATAATTACGAAAGGCAGGCATGAAGCAGCTGTTGCGTCATGCACCGAGACACGGTGGAAAAATCAGTGATTTCACACTAACGTTAGAAAACAGACTTCTTCGCCGTAAGAATAAACGATTTCATACTTAAGTCCAAGAAATAAATGATTTGCGTTATGGCTATTGTTCTGAACATGTACCCTGTGAACTACAGAAAACCGGTTATACTAGGAATATACGCCACACTAAATCATGCCATCAGTCCAAATACTAAACAACCTCACACTGCTCTGCTCCTCCCTAATCTTGAGTCAGGTCGGGCAGAGTGGCATGGATGGAGCTGAGATTTAGAAAACCGGTCACACTATGAAGCAAAGTAAACGTCACACTACATCACACTGTCACTCCAAACACTAAACAACCCCACACTGCTCTGCTCCTCCCTAATCTTGAGTCAGGTCGGGCATTGTGGCTTGGGTGGGAATGAGATTTACGATATCGCTTCTGTGGCTGCAACCATTAGCAGCCACGATAATATCTTGGCTGAGTTACCCCGCTACTGTTCCCCAAAGTCTCATCGAACACTGTGTGGAATTTACAGTAAGCTGTGCACCCGAGAGATCCATTGTCTTGTTTGTTATAAGACCTGTATTTTCTTCTGTTAAGGAAGCTCCGTAACACATCTTCCTAGGTGATGTTTTTTGCTTATTGCGTCTTACTTTCGCCTTCGGTGTCGTTTGAACTGTTCTAGTACCACCACACTCAGCATAAAGAGTATACTGATTGAAACAAGCCACCCGTATCCAAAAATAAGTCGCTAAGGAATAGGTGCTAGGGAACTACCTCAACGGACAAGAATACAGGTCCTGGCATGGTAAAATAGTGGGTAGTCCATATATAGCACTCGTCTTCCACTCCGCTGGGTGATCTCTCTTGTGTTGTAGGGAGGGGTCAGTCAGCTTTATCAGTGTCTACTCATCATCATTTACTCATTACCGCCTCCCACTGCCACCCCAACGCTCACACCAACAGAGAGGCCTTCCCCATAGAACAGACAAATGCTCGTGGGCTCTTCGGGCCCCTCGCACTTGGTCCTGCAGAGGGCTCTCGCGCTGCGCGGTTGCTTTCTCGTGCTTCGCACTTGTTTCCTCGTGCTTCTCACTCGTTTCCTCGCGTTTTGCGCGCACGTTGAGATCATTTCAGGTAATCCGAGTCGCGTTTATGTCCTGTTCTAGTCTAAGGTTGTCACTTAGATTTTTTGCAGCTAACCAATTGATCGTGTTATTTGCAGCTTCGGGAAAGGAACTCAAGTTGTCTGAACGCAAGTCCGAAATACACACACACACTCACACACACGGCTAATGGTATAGTATATTTTAGTTATAGCTATAGGCAAAAAATTCTACGGAGATTCTATGCCGGGCGCCGGGAGTGGCGTTTTTTGGTCAAAATGTAATCGCTCATTAAATATAGTAAAAGTTTTTCAATCGTGATGGGACCAAGTTTTTGCATATCAGCGAATTTTTAGCGATTTTTGTGCCAATTTTGGTGCGACTTGAATGTGTAGTTTCGGCTGCCCAAAACACACACACACACACACACACACACACACACGGCTAGTGCTATAGTAGTTTAGAAGATACCATCATGTGAGTTTCCAGTGGTGCGCTATTTATGGACCAGCCATTATGACCAGGTCTCTCACAACAAAACAAAATATCACACCTTGAACAAGAGTAATACAAAATCAAGTGGGAATTTTTGTAATCTCTTCCTAACAGCAAGCCTGCTCTTTAATTGAACTAAATCGTCTGCTTTGTACATTCATGCGATCTGCAGACTATTATAATGAGCTTTAGCGAAACAATTCGGAAAGTAGAAGTAAGGTACTGTCGTCACTAACTTTATTATTATCAGAGGTCCATCCTAACTTCAATGACGTAATTTTATGGTGGCCTCGACAAACTAACTATACCCATTTTACTTGAGCTTGGCCTAGATTTTCTTCCTTTTGCAGCTAATTTTACGTAGGTCAGTGGCAGGTACAGACAATGGTTTGGCTCTACTTCCTTTCCATGGCCATTCTTCGTAACTAGCATCATATTTTAGTGCTAATCTCTTGTTTGAGCTCGAAATTCAAGATGGAGAGAGGGCAATTTTACGCCTAGTTAGAGTAAAACTGATATAGTAGGCTACGTGATCGTATTAATGCATTTAGCACTTTTAGGTTCCTGTTTCACTCTCTCCTAAATAAAATCTCTAACAATAATTGAAGAACACTAACTTAGACTTTTCTTGGCCATGACAGAGATGAATGAAATTAACGGTGGATCTTCCGGAAGACAATGCTGGGGTTGCCCCGACCGTGAGAGTGTTAAGGTGGTGTGTTGGCAGCGTCCTTGAAGCTTACACAGGTGCTCAGGTAACATGGTAAACAGTGTGGTGCGGGAGGCTGGAAGGTGCCTGGTTAAGCTCCGGATTTATTGACTGGAGCAGCTGACTGGGTTTGACTGCGCTGCTCCTAAATATAACGACGTTCAGGATCAGGTTGCGAGCGAGGTGGGTAAGAGTGAGTGAGTGTGTGTGTGTGTGTGTGTGTGTGTGTGTGTGTGTGTGTGTGTGTGTGTGTGTGTATGTAATTCACCGGGTCGGTCAGGATCACTTGATGGTCGTGATCGTCAGCTTTTACCCTCCCGAAAGGGAGCTGAGAGCTCGTATAGTCCGATCTAAGGGCAAGGCTGTGACCTTCACACACGCACACACCCGTCCCCTTGCTCAAGGGGGACAGTAACCACCCACTTCGTCAGTGAAACTTTTTCGCAACCTGAGCGAGGCGCGAACTCTCGTCCACCAGTTGGCAAGCGAAAGCGTTACCACTGCAGCGAAAGCGTTTTGTGTGTGTGTGTGTGTGTGTCAGAAAAATTGATATGCACTTGGGTGAAAGGAGTCATTTACTCTTGTAACGGTCATTGACAACGTGACATGGGCGTTGGTTGGATATGCGTACCTTTTTTCTTTTTCTAAGAATGGTGTGTGTGTGTGTGTGTGTGTGTGTGTGTGTGTGTGTGTGTGTGTGTGTGTGAACCTATTTATTCTTAGACATATTGCCCAATGGTTCTCTTTTCCTCCATCCACCATCCAACCCACACAAATACCTACCCACTCACCTAGCATCGTAAACCCCTCTTTTTCTTTCTCCTCCGGGAAGGCACACATTCTTCCACCCAAACGAAAAGCCCGCCCACTTACCACAAAGTCCACTCACCCACAAAATCGTCCCACAAAGCCCACCCACCCTATTTACGTGCCCAACCCACCCATAAAGCCCGCCCACCTCACCCACATGCCCAACCTACCCACCCCCACCCTGCCCACTAATTCACACACTACACCCTGCCTGCCCACCCCAAATATTCACCTCATCCACTTCCCCCACCCCACCCACTTCACCCACCCCTGTCCACCTTTCCCTACCCAACTCCCCGCCCAACCACTCACCCACCGACTAACTAGCCAATCTCAAAAATAAATCCTCCAGTCTACACAGCCAACCAGCATGCACAACCAGTCTTTTGTAAATCATTAATTCAATTATTCGAAATCACACTGAGGAACAAAGAATGAACGGAAATCCTTGCTAGCGAAAGGCAGCACCAAACTGTTTTATTACTTTTTATCATATGCCTTTATCAGTGACTTCATTTTTCACACGACAAAGCTGAATTAAAATAACAACAATCTCCATGAGTTCATCTTTTCGAAAAAGGGAAAGAAGTGTTAGAAGAAAAGAGAGAAGGGTGGAAAGAAAGAATAGAAGTATGAACGTAGAAAGAGGAAGGCACTAGGAGAAATCAGACTATCAGGGGAAGCGATGGAAAATTACAAAACTGTGAAGGGAGGTGAGAAAAGAGGGAAGGAGGATGACAGGAGTGGTCAGCAAGGTGAAGCAATGAGATGGATGAAGGAAAGAAACTGGGAATTAGGAGCATGCAACGGTCAACAATAAACAGAGTAAATGAGAGACCTGAACAGTTTATTTATTATTAGAGTTTAAATATTTAGCTTAGTGGTCAAGAAGGCACATTAAAGGTCAGGTTCAACATCAAACTTAGATCAGTGTTGTATATTTATTGGCAATAGTGTGGGGGAAAACAGACCCATGGAGGTATGTTGAGGAAAATTGTATGAGAGTGGTCAAAGCAAGACGACCGACATTGCAACAAGCCCCAGAAAAATGAGATTTAATTCTTTAAAATCATTATCATTTTCCACCCATCTGTGTACCACTACAAACAATCCACGGATCACTCGTCATGAACTCTAGTATAGAATATAAGAAGCAAACTTGGAAAAATGCCCCGTACTTATTAGTAAATTTTACCTTTCTGTTTTTACTCGTCCTATAGGAAGTCCTTTAGCTTTTCCTTCTTCTCTGCATGTTCTTCCCATTCTTCATTTTCATTATTCTCTCCAACAAGGAAACTATGTTTTCATCCCTATTTGTTTGTTTGCTTGTTAGTTTGTCTGTTAGCAAGATCACTCAAAAACTAAGAGAGAGATTTGGACCAAATTTGGTGGGTAGATAGCCCATGTCCTGCGGAACAATCAGTTAACTTTTGGGACCAATCTGGATCATATTAGGGACTCTGGATCCGGAAAACACTTTTTGCGAAACCCTAATCGGTGATGAGAAACCATAACCCATTATGAAGAGTTGTTTGGAATTTAAGTTGCCCTTGTTGGAGAGATGCGCTCCACTGAGTGCCCCTCTGGTATATAGAGTGGGTTTGATTGCACTGTATATATGATGGAGTGGGTTTGACTAGAGTTGAATATGGAGTGGGTTTGATTAAAGCTGAGTATGAAGTGGGTTTGATTAGAGCTGAATATGGAGTGGAACTGAGTGGAGCTGAATGTGATGAAGTGAGTTTGACTAGAGCTGAATATGGAGTGGGTTGGACTAGAGGTGAATATGATGGCGTGGGTTTGACAAGAGCTGAATATGATGGAGTGGGTTTGACAAGAGCTGAATATGATGGAGTGGGTTTGATCGCAGTGTGCTTTGAATTTGACTAATGATTAAAGCGGCACTTATACCACTGCTGAAAAGGCAATGAATGTTTTTTTTTACTTTTTTCTAATACGGTACAAAAAGTTAATCTGCCTTGGTGCAATGAAAAAACCTGGTATGAGTTCTGATCTCTGTCTGTCTGTCTGACTGTCTGTCGCACACACACACACACACACACACACACACACACACACACACACACACACACACACACACACACACACACATTAAAACGTTAAGGTGACACGATGACAAGAATTTACTAACACCTAGAATGTTAGAGATTCAAACATTCATATATTCGGCAGCAGTATTTTGTCTAACTCCACTATCATCATTGAATATATCTTTACTTAGAACACAAGTATGAGCAGAGACCAATTTCATCATAAAGTAATCTGAATATTTATAACAACTTTGTATTTTCTGTCTGTAGTATCTGTTGCCCTTTGCTGGACCTGTTTTGATTGTCATGGCAAATTACTACTACTACTACTTCTTCTAAAATAATAATAATAATAATAATAATAATCTATTCATGTATCCATTATCCAATCCTGTGCCGCCCCATGGAGGAGCGTATGAACCCGGGGTTGGCAAGTTGGTCCTGACGTTTAAAATCAGAACGACCGGCCTCACTCATCCCTGGGTGGCATTACGTAAGCAATAAACCCCAACCACCCCTTGGATATAAACTTACACAGGCTCAATCCGATTGGAGCGCCTTAATTACCCACTAAACCACCAGGCGCCATAATTTGGTTATATGGTTACCATCCAGCGTAGTAAATGGTTTCTTAGTGTACAGTGTCACGGGATTTTTAAAATAAAAGCAATATTAGAGGATAATTCTCAATAATACTGAAGAGCAGGGACAATGAATTGTTTTCCTAAAATCAAGCAGTGATTACTTTATGCTGGCTTGCTTCGCCGATTCTCTCAGAACGAGAATTTATAAACTTTCTCAACAGTACACAGCAGAGACTAATTACTCACAATTGCCGTTTATTAGTACTGTTAGCCTATGGAGAAAGTGACTTCACCCCTGACAATAAATAACTAATACTATTAATGATATCAGGTTCTTGTTGATGCGTTAACTCCTAGAAGGCACAACGGATTTTAAGTTTAATACAACAAGACTGGCCTAAGTACCAGTTATGAATAGCAAAGCGTTTATGCAAGTTAGGAGCTATAAGGGAAATAAGCTTAATTATGGAGAAATGAAATACGAGTTTACATTACATTAAGCTCAACGAAAAAGAACTGTTAAATTTACTGATTACAAAGGAATAAATTTAACGTTACATTTCAAAGTGAATTCAAAATAAAGAGATCGCACTCACTCGCTCACTCAGAAGCTAACCTCTTAAACCTAGGAAAATACGAAAAGGAAACACTGGTCAATGTAGCGTATCACCAAAGAAGGGTGGGAGCCTGGAGAACTAGTTCTAGTGGAGTCTGGGTGCTAGAAGATCTCTCTCACTCTCACTACTGGAGCACAGAACCACACTCCGTCGCGACATATAAAGGACTGTTTCAAATTCGATGTGTGGGGTAGGATGCCCAGGCCAGCCAGAAGAAGGCATGGCCAACGGTTGAGGCAAGCAGGGGCGAACAATATAGAAACAATAATATCACTCAGTAGAGCACTTAATGATGTGCATTAGAACGGTCACCTTTGAAACAGTGACGAATGTTTTGAAAAAAGTATACCATCGAAATGGAGTGAGAAACGGTTAACTGAACGATACACAGTGAGTTTTCCACTAATAGTTCGTGGTTTCTCACAAAAGGAAAATGTCATGAATTTGATTCGTGACATTACGCCCCTTCAAAATGAAATTTTTCCTTATGGGAAAAAATTTGTGGATATATATATATGTACACATCCTAACTCAGTCACACAATATTCACAGTGGTGTGTGTGCTATCCTGCTACAGGAGAAAATCACTATCGCCAATGAGCGTAAAAACCTCGTATTTACGTTAATAGAGGCAAGCTTGAGGGAAAAACTCCGTGACGACGGTGAAAATCCTTTACTCAGGTCAAACTGAGCGAAAGTTCACTACATTTACACTGACAACTAATTGTTGTGTAGCGTGGTGTATGTGATACACAGTGTAGGTGTGACAGTTGTAGTGTAACTGTACCTACGTGTAAAATGATACAGTAATTAATATGGCGATGACGAAGGCAGAGGAGAAGAGGCAGAAGCGTGCAGCAGACGATCAGCTGGCCCGCACAGCAAAACTGCTACACCCATCACTGTACCTGCAAAATCAATTAAGGTGGAGCATCAAAAGTGTCAATGAGACAAAAATTCTTATTACATTACAATTACTCTCTCTGCCTAGCAATCAGTACATGCTACGAAAGGTACGCTCTAACTGAAAAATACGAGTGACAGCCTAAGCTTTGTACATTCGAGGTCGCCATTAATTTATTAGGTACATTATTAACCTGGAAAAGTAGTCCCTGGACGCCGTTGGTCTCGAGGACTCGTGTAGTTTACTGGTTAAACTTAACTCTACACTTACGATTAGTGTCGGCAAGTTGAGAATCCTTATACAAACTCGGGCTCGTGTGTCCGCAGACACAGCCTCGGGTCGCCTCTGCGGGGTTCTCTCCCGAACTTCCCCTTTTAATATCGGGGAGCTGAGAATCCTTGTGCAAACTCGGGCTCTTGTGTCAGCAGACACAGCCTCGGACTGTACACGGGTCCTCAAACTTCCCCCCTTTAGCCTACAGTACACATGTATATACAATATCGGGGCAGCTGAGAATCCTTACGCAAACTCGGGCTCGTGTGTCCGCAGACACAGCCTCGGGTCGCCTCTGTGGGTTCTCGAACTTTCCCCCCTTTAACTATGGTACATATGTATGTACAGGCCCTGGACATGATGTGTCCTGTGGGGCCAATGGGCGAGACGTCAGGTCTGCACCCACTTCACCACTACCCTGTCTCTCAACTGACTCAGAGATTACGGGTGTGGTTACAAAAGGCACAGGAAGGACATGTCCCTGATTAGTGGTGCATGGACACACATTGCAGGAACGCACAAAACTATCTATGTCTCGTCCTATCCCTGGCCAGAAAAAGTCAGCTCGGATACAGCCCTGGGTTTTCCTTTTGCCCACGTGACCTCCTGAGGCTGAACAATGACCCCATTCTAACACTGCTAGGCGGTACTTGGTGGGAACGACAAACTGCAGTCGAACCTCGCCCTCGGGTGTTCGTGACTCATGGTAGAGCCGTCCTTGTTAACGAAGGAACTTGGCTCGACCTCCCCGTGAATACTTAATCACTCGACCCTTTTGTTTGTTTCGCCCGGCAGCAAGTGTCGGGTCAGAATGTTGTTCTTGAACAACAATTTGGCTACACATCAGATCTTGTGGTGATTCAATGGTCACTGGGGTGACACAATCTGGAGCCTCAGTCATAGCTCGTGTTACTGTAGCCGAAGTCTTAGTAGCGTCATCTTTGGTGCAACCATCCTTGGCACCGGGAATATTGCCTATGATCAGGTCAAATAAAGGTTCTGGCATGACAACTGCGAGTGTCGTACCAGTGTAAAATGGAGATGCCACCTGGATACATGCCTCAGGGAACAATCTCACTGATCCATCAATAAGGTTTGCATGGATCTGTCGACCTGTGTACTGGTCAGGCCGAACTAGACTCTGCTTGACAGAGCAACCTGAGGAACCATTGTCCCTCAGGACCTTCACAGGAATGGCTTCCACAAACCCTGGGTGAACAAGAAAGGTACTGTCACCTGTGGGAGGGCCTGTGGAGGAAGCAGCTAGCCACTGATTAGGCTGCTGAACAAATGATGTGGTAAACATGGTGCCCTGTGAATTAGATACTTGAGGGGTCATACTCACTGCCTGTGGAGATGGAACATTGGCAATCTGTGGAGGGGGGGTTCACTGTCGCTGTGGGACTAGTGAACTGTGGGGGAGTACCCGTACTGGTAGGGACGTGACCACCGTGCTGCTGCTGAGGAATGAAGACTGCATTCGCCTCTGCCTCCTATTCACTTGAGCTGGTGGCGAAAAGGACAGTCCTGACGGTCGGTTGCGTGGCTGGTACTGCTGCTGGTTAGGGTACCTGTTGTACCGCTTCCACTCAGGTTTCTGAGTGTTTTGCCCCTGGTCCTTCCACTGCGGTTTTGGACCTTCGCCATTATTCTGAGAATGGCCTTGTTGGTGGGGTTCAGTCTGAGACGGTTTCCCAGATTTATCAGCTTTCCTGTTCCAGGTATGCTGCTTACGAGTTTGATACCCGTAAGCAGTGAAGAATGCATCAGCCTTTTCCACCATTTGGGTGGCATCTTTCACCTGGCAGATCTTAAGCTGTGCTATGAGCTCAGCAGGCCACGACATTTCTAGCTGCGTGCACAGCACAAGGTCAATTATCCCCTCACGTGTGGAAGGAGTTGCATCTTTCTCCATCCACTCCTCTAAATAAGCAGTGAGATGGTCGAGGAACTGAATAGCTGTCTCCTTGTCTTGGAGACGAGCTCGCATGAACTGAACTCTGGCGTCGTCTACTGTGAGACCATACGCCTTAATGAGTGCAGCTTTCATCATCTCATACGTGAGATTGTCTCCACGAATTCTGTGGAGAACATCGAGGGCAGGGCCCTCAAACAGGCTAAGAAACTGAAGCCGCTTAGCTGCCTCATCCAGTTGATACATGTCCGCCATGTCCTCAAAACGAGCTATGTACGGCTCGATTCGCTCGCCTTCCTTGTATGAAGGAAGCTCGATGCATGGGGTCGCCAGGATATGTGTAGGAAGAGCGCTACTGGAGCTTGGACCAACTGCACCAGAAGTGTCTGAAGCCAAGGAATCTTGCTTGAGCTTCAACATTTCAAATTCATGTTTTTTGCGTGCTTCTCGTTCGGCACGTTCGTGTTCTCGTTCTCTCTTTCGTTCCTCATGCTGTTCTCGCTCGTGTTCTAAGTCAAGTTCGTGCTGTTTTCGCTCGTGTTCATGCTGTTCTCGCTCGTATTCGCGCTGTTCTCGCTCGTATTCGCGCTGAATCTTACGCTCTTCATGGGCATCATTCTCACGCTGCTGCTCCTGATTATGCCGTGAGAGTATGTACTCTTTAATTTCCTGGGGATCGGTAAGCCCCATGTCTTTGGCTTCCTGTAAAAATACGGTGGTAGCCATGACGCTAATTTACTAAGCAAGCCGAAACTGAGTACTGACTGCTGCTTCGCAAACGAATGCTAATAACACAAGTAAAGAATACAGACACAAGCTAGTGGTGACCAGTCTTATCTAGTTAACTGGCAAAGAATAAAGCTAAAATGCAAATGACTGGGAAGACTCAATAATTAACGCAACGGGTACGGTGACTTCCCAGGAGCGAATAAAATCGTCTGGCGTTACCAAGAATAAAGTACTAAATAGAGTTAAGTACTCTATGGATAAATAAAGCAGAAATTCACTTGCTAAACTAACGGTAAACACCAGTAAGCTTGTGCCTATAGACTTTAATGATGAATACCTAAGTATGAACGAGTGAGTATCATCTCGTGAATAGCTCCAGAGCTAGGAGTTAATATCCTGGAATGAGGTCGCCAATTGTCACGGGGTTTTTAAAATAAAAGCAATATTAAAGGATAATTCTCAATAATACTGAACAGCAGGGACAATGAATTGTCTTGCTAAAATCAAGCAATGATTACTTTATGCTGGCTTGCTTCGCCGATTCTCTCAGAACGAGAATTTATAAACTTTCTCAACAGTACACAGCAGAGACTAATTACTCACAATTGCTGTTTATTAGTACTGTTAGCCTATGGAGAAAGTGACTTCACCCCTGACAATAAATAACTAATACTATTAATGATATCAGGTTCTTGCTGATGCGTTAACTCCTAGAAGGCACAATGGATTTTATGCTTAATACAACAAGACTGGCCTGAGTACAAGTTATGAATAGGAAAGCGTTTATGCAAGTTAGGAGCTATAAGGGAAATAAGCTTAATTATGGAGAAATGAAACACGAGTTTACATTATATTAAGCTCAAAGAAAAAGAACTGTTAAATTTATTGATTACAAAGGAATAAATTTAACGTTACATTTCAAAGTGAATTCAAAATAAAGAGATCGCACTCACCCGCTCACTCAGAAGCTAACCTCTTAAACCTAGGAAAATACGAAAAGGAAATACTGGTCAATGTAGCGTATCACCAAGGAAGGGTGGGAGCCTGGAGAACTAGTTCTAGTGGAGTCTGGGTGCTAGAAGACCTCTCTCACTCTCACTACTGGAGCACAGAACCACACTCCGTCGCGACATATAAAGGACTGATTCAAATTCGATGTGTGGGGTAGGATGCCAAGGCCAGCCGGAAGAAGGCGTGGCCAACGGTTGAGGCAAGCAGGGGCGAACAATATAGAAACAATAATATCACTCAGTAGAGCACTTAATGACGTGCATTAGAACGGTCACCTTTGAAACAGTGACGAATGTTTTGAAAAAAGTATACCATCGAAATGGAGAGAGAAACGGTTAACTGAACGACACACAGTGAGTTTTCCACTAATAGTTCGTGGTTTCTCACCAAAGGAAAATGTCACGAATTTGATTCGTGACATACAGGAAACCATTTGGCTTGTCACTCAGTGTAGAGTCACCCATAGGCAGAAGGAAGAGGAAAGAATGAAAGGCTGAAAGACAGAAGAGGGAGTGTAAAGTCATCCGTAGGCAGAAGAAACAGGAGAGAATGAAGGAAATAAAGACAAAGGAGGAAGGACGGAAGAAAGGAAAGGTTAGACACCCAAAGAAGCACAACATCGAGTGAGTGGATGGTGAGCTCCCCGACCTACCACAAAATATAATAAAAATAATATTATCTGGCATTTCACTCTGTACTCAGTGATGCGTGTTCTGTCTACCTATGAAAATACATCTGTCTATTTGTCAGGTTAAATATACAAATTTACTGCACAACGATTTAGCATGTAAGGATGGCACAGAAAGAAGTATGTCCTGGTCTATCTATCCCTGTTCAGTAACGACCCTTTGTCCCATAATATACCACTAATGTCTCTCTTGATACTATCTTGCCTGTTCCAGAAAGCTTTATTACCAATTCGAATCAGAATTAAGGTAAGAATATCAATTTAGAATTACACAATAATTTCTGCCCAACGGAACTCTTAATCATAATAAATTGAAGCTAAATTACACAATAACTAAGTGACAGGTGTGGTGGTGGAAGACAGGAAAGTGATAATTATTGCTTCATGCTAAACAAAGGAAAGTGTTATTTAATGAGTTTAATCTGTTTTTTATCTTTTGTTTGCTGATGGCTTAAAGCAGAGAGTTCTGATGGTTTTGACGATGATGATCGATGATGGATGATCGATGATGGCTGGCCTAACCTTATCTAGAATAATAAAGGCATACTCGGATTGAAGGGGTGGAGGGGTAGGAATTTCTCTTCGCTGATTCTGAACCCAGGATGTGTGGAGGGATTTCTGACCTCAGTGTTCAGCCATGAGAAAAAATTCACCAAAATTTCTCTCCTGGTAAATTCAATGAAAGGTATTACATGACTTATGTTTTGGTGATGGCATATAAAGTACACACATAAAAAAGAATGTGAGAAGAAAAAATACTCTCCTTCACTGGATAGCAATATGAAGGGCATGTGTTGGCAGGAGACAATGCTGACAGAGGGTTAATGGTGAACTTCTACTCACGGCTGTACAGCTGGCCACATATCCTGGGACAGCACAGGTTTATAGATGAGCTCTGGCATCTATCGATATTAGACGAAAAAACCATGTAACTGTGCTGCCTAGATGTCAAAAGGTGTAGGTAGATCCCCGACCTCACATGGATGCTGTCCCAGGTTCACATATGGCCAACTGGATGTCCGCAGCAGCTGAACGACTATCTTATAGACGAATGGGGGATGGTGTGGGTGGGGTTTAGGATTCTGGTGGTGAAGTCTAATAAACCTTGCATTTCTGGGAACTTGGGTGAGGAGACCACGGGGAGACGTATGGTGCCAGAAATCCTGCTCTCTCTCCGGGGAAGTTGAGCAGACTCTGGCCCGGAATATGAGTCGTTATCCTGAGGTGGGGAGCTGGTGGTGCAGTGGTCTAAAATGCCAGGCGGGGTGAAGGTTGGGTGTTATGTAGAGGGTCAAAATTTCCCCTAATATTTCACTTTTATTTTCCACCTTTCTCTACCGGCTCGTATTTCTAAGGTGGGAGGGGCTTGGAATGTTTCTCTGGTAATAGATGCAAAAGTTCGCTTAATAATTTACCTCTTCTTACTCTTGGTCTTAGAATGCGAGAGGCTTGCTATGTTTCTTTGCTGATAGATACAAAGGTCTGCCTAATAAATAACTAACATCTAACTTTCGTCTGCCGCCGCCTAATATAAATAAGCTGAGAGAAGCTTGCCGTGTTTCCCTGCCCATGCCTGCTTCTCTGTCATACGATGTGTAGGCCTGGTGGAGGGAAGGAAACGCACCCTATGTGTGAAGTGGAAACGGTGGAATTGTGGGCGATCATTTATTCTGTCTGTAAAATTGAGAGAGAGAAACAACAAAGAGTAGTTACACGTTTTACTAGAGCACCTACATGTCCGATCTTGGAAGCCTATTAAACATATCAGAATATATACGAGTTTCATAATCTGTCGAGTACGTGGAATATCAGTGTTCATATTAAATTTGTTGAGTAAGGTTCTTTCGCCTACTATTATATAACGTCTGCTTCACTACTATTGTCTATTCGTTTCCTCCCTCCCTGACGCATCATATATAAAAAGAACAGTTTATGAGCAGACACGCGTACAAAGCCTCTCATAGCTTAAGACCATTAGGCACCAGAGAGAGTTGCAAAGTAGTGCAGAGGAAACATTAGCAGAGCTTTGGTCCTCGATTAGGCAGTGTGCGACAAAACATTCAAAAGTCTGCTGATCATACAGAAGAAAAGTTAAACAGTCTGAGAAATGCATTAGCTGAAAGAGTTACCTTCCTTTAATTTAATTCGCCAACTAGAAATAAGTTTCAGTGAGTACTGGAATGCCAGCTGCTTGCTAAACTGTAGAATGGAAATGCTAAAGGGAAATGGTATCATATAGTATTTTCAGTTTTGAAAAAAATGGGTGAAATTCTGAAAATAGTTTCAAGCATCGTTTTACATGTCACGGACTATATATACTGTATATATATATATATATATATATATAAATAGAGAGAGAGAGAGAGAGAGAATGTAACTTCTTATAGCATACCCGGTACGATACACTCTACAAAATCAGAAATATGTATTAAAAAAAAGCAACAACAGCGCTCATTATGGAGATATCAGTCAGTCAGATAAGGATACTTTACACTGGTTCGAAACACTGAGAAAGTTCCATGGAGTGTTTTAAATCGATTAATATCACCTGGGATGTTGGCAAGTCTGCTGTTAATATATACCCTGGACTACGGAGCCTCATAGGTCATATAGAACTGCTTGTCAACTTTAACTGCCTGTTACTAAATAATGAACTCAAAGTTGTGTATGTGTGTGTTTGTCTGCGCGTTTGCTCGCTTCTTTCACGAGAATAGATATCAACCAAACTCTTTTTGCAAAAGATCGGGTTAATCCATGAAGTGTTACAAAAATACCAAACAAGAATGACTATCGCGCGCGACACGACGGCACAAAATTGTTGGAAATCGCAACACGAGAAAATACCTTTCTTTACCTTTTTTCGCTTCTTTTACGAGAATGGTAATAGATATCGACCTAATTCTTTTCGGATTTGGTCAAGGTAAGTCAAGAGAATGTCAGAAAAAAAAAAAAAATGGCGGTCACACGCGACACGGCGGTGCGAAATGGCTGCGAACTGTGACACATGAAAGTATCCATAGATCATTTTTTTTCCCCTTTCTGGTCAGAATTAGTCATTATGGGCTCAATAACGGTATGGAAACTAGGATGATACAGTAGGTATTTGCAAACCTTTTATGATGGAAAGGCTTTTAGTTATTCCCGGAAATTTTTGCGGGCAAGCACTAGTTTAGTATAGAAAATTAGGTTCTATCCTATGAACGCTCTGTCTGTCTGTCTGTCTGTCTGTCTGTCTCTCTCTCTCTCTCTCTCTGAATAAGAACTGTTTTATATTCCCATGTACTGATGCACAGAAACAGTAAGACAAAGAGTAGGCAAAATTACTGTAGAAAAGCGAACAGTTTAACACAGACATCGGGCGGCAGTACGGATATAGCAAGAAAGTCATCGTTTTATCTATCTATCTATCTATCTATAGCCCGACGCCCTAATCCCGCAAAGGGTGGCCGCAGACAAAACGCCTCCAAGTCACTCTGTCACCCACCATTTGACTCCCCTCCCCCAGCTCACCCCCCTCCCTCATATACCTCTCAACTCCATCCCTCCACCTCATCCTCGGTCTACCCCTCCCTCTCCCTCCCTCCACCTCACCTACATACACCTTCTTAGTCAGTCTTTCATTCTCCATCCTCTCCACATGTCCAAACCACCTCAGTGTATTTCTCCTAATCTTTTCAACCACATCCACATCTACCCCACAACGTTCCTTCACTTCTTCATTCGTCAACCTGTCCCTCCACGTCACTCCACATGCTCCTTTCAAGTAACTCATTTCCACTGCTCTCACTCTTGACTTGTTCCCCTCTTGCAAGGTCCACGCCTCGCTTCCATACGTCAGGGTAGGGATCACAATACCATCATGCAGTGACTTCTTAACTTCCATACTCACCTCCCTATTTCTCATCACTGCTTTCAGTGTGCCAACAACCTTCCTTCCCTGCTGTACCCTTTCACGTACTTCATCCCCCAAAGTTCCATCCTTACTCATCACACTACCCAAGTACTTGAATGCACTCACATTCTCCATATCCTCACCATCCAACCTCACTGCACACTCTGTGACTTCATTCCTCTCAAACACCATAACTTTACTTTTGTTTACATTAACTTTCAGCTTCCTCCTCCTACACACTGTCCCAAATTCATTCACCAAACCTTGCAACTCCCATTCATCTTCACTCAACAATACTGTATCATCCGCAAACAGCAACACCGGAAGCTTCCAAATCTCACCCTCATTCATTAGGGCCACCCCCACATCCACTGCCCTACCTTGAACCTCCTTTACAACCCCATCCATATATATATTAAACAGCCATGGAGACATTACACACCCCTGTTTCAGTCCCACATTGAGATCAAAGAACTCACTCAGCTCACCATCCACTCGCACCGTAGCCCTAGCTCCCTCGTACATACTCTTCACAGCACTCAACAATTTCCCCTCCACTCCATATATTCTTAATACCTTCCACATACCTTTCCTATCTATTCTGTCATAAGCTTTCTCCAAATCCATGAAGGCAGCGTACACTTTCCTTCCCTTCTCTAGATACTTCTCCACTAAACATCTTAGAACAAATATCTGATCTACACACCCTTTTCCCTTCCTAAATCCCCCTTGTTCTTCTCCAACTAGCTCCTCTGTCATATGCCTAACCCTATCAATGAGTATTCTACCATATATTTTAGCAGTCACACTAAGAAGGCATCGTTTTATACAAAGTTTAAAATGAATAAATAATAAACAGAAGATATAAAAGAACAGAAACTAAATACACACAAAAAGATTCATTCATACCTTTCATATCAAAAATTAAGGCCCGGAATAAGCTAAATAAAAGACGCCAAAGAGGGAGAAGAATATAAAGGCCGAACCAATCCCTTTGCATCCCCACCCAACGCTTTTCTCCAGAGACCTTGGTGGTCCCTGTGATCCCTAATTCCCATCTGAATCCCAAAAGAGCCAATATTGTCCACCACACCATCACCAGGGAGACGAAGAGAGAGAGAGAGAGAGAGAGAGAGAGAGAGAGAGAGAGAGAGAGACAAAGAAACGGACAGGGAGAGACGGATAGAAAGAGACGAATAGAAAGAGACAAACAGAGATAGAGAGAAAGAGAGAGAGGGGGAGGAGGGAGAGACATGTGGTGTTGATAAGCGTCGTCCTGAGCCAGTTTATAGTCTTCTCACCAGCAGTTCTTTTACCCTTAGTGAGCCAGTCTTAGCGATAACATACCCACTAGCACTACTATAGTCCTTTTACCTTAACTTGGTTCAGATTTTTGTCCATTTACAACTTATTTCATGCAGCTCAGTGGCAAAATAGGACAATGCTGTGGCTCTACATCCTTTCCACAGCACTTCTTCGTGACTTGCATCATATCCAAATGCTCATCTCTGGTTACAACAATGTATTCAAGATGGAGAGATGTCAATTATAGGCCAAGTTAGAGTAAAATTGGTACAGGACGCTTTTTATCGTTCTTTATTTTTCTTATCATGCTCTCTGTTACCCACTTCTGATTAGCGCCAAAGAAAAGCAGTCTCATTCACTCTCAGTCAGTCTCTCTGCTATCGTCTGTAATAATCTACTCAAGGATATTTTAGCCATCTATAAGCTTCCACTGTCGATGCACGGTTTATCCCATCCACTTCATTTCGTGCTTGTTATATATAACTGACAACGAGACATTACCCATTAAACTATTTCATCACCTGTTGTCTTCAAATGGGCATATACCTTTAAAACACATTGGTCTACCCTCTCCATTATCCTACCCTGCTCCCATACCTGTTTCTTACATTGTTATTTCTCACCCAGTCAAACCATTTCCTCACGTTTAAAACTTAGGAACTTTTCTTCAGCACTTCAACTCTTTTTCATGCTGAGATATTCAAGATTCGCCACTTGCATCCATACAGCACTGGCGATATCACTATGCCGTCTGTCAGTATACATGCATGACTGTTTACTACTATTACTATTACTACTTCTGCTACTACTACTACTACTACTACTGCTACTACTACTACTGCTACTACTACTACTGCTACTACTACTACTACTACTACTACTACTACTACTACTACTACTACTATTACTACTACTACTACTGCTACTACTACTACTACTGCTACTACTACTACTACTACTACTACTGCTCCTGCTCCTGCTACTGCTGCTGCTGCTGCTGCTGCTGCCACTCCTACTCCTACTGCTGCTACTACTACAGTACTACTCCTACTCCTACTCCTACTGCTACTATTACAGCTACTAATACAAGCACACCAATACTCTCTCTCTCTCTCTCTCTCTCTCTCTCTCTCTCTCTCTCTCCTATCTTAAGTGAGCTATCGCACACTCACTACAACTATCACCGTCATTAATACCACATGTAATTCTCCCTCACTACCACAATTCCTATCACCACCACTGCTACTGCTCCCATAATCACTATCACCACTACCACCACAATCACCACCACACTTTTACCCTTCGTGGAGCGGCGTGACATTATATCTTCTATATAGTCCTATCTACCACCAATACCACCACAACCACCACTACCACCACAACCATCTCTACCACAGCTACAAACAAAACTGTCACAACTATAACTATCTTCAGATCTATAAACATGAGCATCACAACTACTACCACTATCACTATAACTACAATATTACAGTCCCCATATTTATAAATAACATTACAACTGCCACCACTGCTTACATTATCACCACAGCTACCACTACCACAACTAACCACTACCAGAGCTACCACCCTCACTATCACAGCTATTACTATCATCGTAACTACCGCTACTACCAACATTACCACCCTTACCACGACAACTACTCGAGCTTGTACTAGCGGCTAAACTGCTACTACTTACACAACTACCTGTACTACCATTACTACCACCGCTGCTGCCACTACCACTACCACTGCCACAACTACTATCACCATTTAAATCACACTTCTCCCCACAACTATTACAGCTACCAGTATCACCACCACAACTGAACTACCACAACTGCTACCACTACCACAGGTACTACCGACATTACCGTCACTGCTACCACTATTGCCAACATTAAAACAACTACCACCAGCACAGCTACTATTACAACTACTGCTACTACTATTACCATCACAGCTACTGCTACCACTGCCACAGCTACTACACTACCCAACTACAGTATTACCAACATTTCCGTCATAACTACCAATACTACTAACTTTAGCACAACTACCATTACCACAGCTCCTACCAGTCCCACCCACTACAATACCCACACCAGCCTTCTCTACCAACATAACCACCACAGCCATCACTACGGAAACTACTACCACCACCATGACTATTAGTACTAAGGTTACAACTACTACCGCTACCACAGCAACCACTACCACAATACAACCATCTCCACAACTACCACCACTACCAACACCACTACCATTACCATTACTATGATCCAAACATTGCATGATTTTTCACCCAAATTAGATGAGGAAAACACACCCATCAATATTGCTTATTTTCTTGCCTAAGTTTTGTGGTTTTATCCATTATCCTATTTCCTTATTCAGCAATTCTGTGTGTGTGTGTGTGTGTGTGTGTGTGTGTGTGTGTGTGTGTGTGTGTGCAATGCATTGGTGTGCAAATTACACAGCTTTGCATTCCACCCCAAATTTATTTTTGTAAGCGAAATTACTATTCGGTTTTCAGTAAAGTAAACTGCATATTCTTTATTTGATTATTATTATTATTTTTTTTTTTGGTGGTGATGGTGATCATGATGATAATGACTATGATCATTATAGAGATGATGAAGATATTAACTTTATCACTCCCATTATTATTATTATTATTATTACACCTGCACACGTAGCGCGAACGGGTTATGTGTTTTGTCTGGTTTGCTCTGCCGTCGGTCTAGTAACAAGATTACGAAGGAACTATTAGACGGAATTACATGATATTTGGAATAATGATTGAGGACTATGAGAAGGACAAGTGTTTACATTATGTTAAAAAAATAATCTTAGTTCATAGTTCACAGACAACGTTAACTGAAACTGCAATGACGCAATTTAGAGCAAAGTTGGTGAAAGGGTTTTGGGTCAGAAAAGAATGAAACTGTTTAATTCTGAAAACAGAGGGTTAATAGTACAGGTCACAGGGAAAGGATCTAAGTTTGGCATTTTAATCACAATAATTTTCATTCAGTTTCGTCCTAACTTAGTAAACTGGTGCAATGGTTTAAGGTTAAGCACGGATGAAGTGGTTCTGTTCTAAGAACTATAGATCTAAGGCCAACGTCACAGGGCAAAGACAATATAAATACATTGAATCCGTCTGATGGTTATATAAGAATGAAACAATTTGATTTCGAGACGAGAATAATCAATCAAGGATCAAGGTCAAGGACCAGCGTAAAAATTTCGGCCTCAGATCGGCTGTGAGGTGTGGGTACTACACAATGTGATTACTGTCTCGTACTTTATTTGTATTATTGCCTTCGACATGTAACTATTTGTGTCTTAATCCCTTTCACGACTTGCAATATCTAAAACATTCCCGTATATTTTGGCTAACCTCAGAATAATTTTATCATGGAATTAGCCTGTCATTCAATATCCCACTTGCAATATCTAAAACATTCCCGTATATTTTGGCTAACCTCAGAATAATTTTATCATGGAATTAGCCTGTCATTCAATATCCCAATAACAGGTGATTTTAACAGTTCTTTTCTGGCCAACTCAGGATCAGTATATTCACCAGGTACTGTAAGTGGCTTCTCGTCAGCTAAAGCTTAAGACAATAACAGTTTTAAACCTCTCACGGTTGGGACAAAACAGTTACCTATTTGCGGAGATTGTGAGTCCCGTCCCACACTTTTTTTTTTTTTCCTCCGAAAACCACCTATAACCCCTTCATCACTTGGTCATATAACCTCTTTGACATTTTATTCTTTTATTTATATTTTTTACTTATAGGGAAGATGTCCTGTATAGAGGAGGTTAATGAAACTTCTAACTCCTTCAGTTCGAAAAGCCTCTCAAGAGCTAAGTACAGTCCTCGAATTGGACACAGATATTAAGGGTAAGTCATTAAACCGATGTAGTTTACCTTTTGAAGATCGGGATAACTCTAGTATTGCATTCCAGTTAAAGCCACGCGATTGATTTCAGTAGACAGTAATTCCTAGGCTGGAGAATGTTAATGCTGCATCACTAATCCTTTCGCTGCCTAACAAGTCATCATTTTATTCCGGCATAATATGGATAACCTAAGAGTGATTCACATGACCTTCCGTGTTACTACTGTCTACTTACTGTTAACCGAGTTTCTCTTATTTTCCTCTCTGTTTATTCTGTGCTTGTGCAGATTTTCCCCTGGCATTCTCTGACCTCTCTCCCTTTTGTAGCCTCTTCCTGTTTCAGAGTTGTGGACTAAAGGCAAAATATCAGGTTTGCACTCTGTTGCAAATATTCTCTTTACGTATTTCTCTCAATTAAAAGCGGAGCAAGTATAGGATGGTGCCAAAATCGTGTAAATGTCTATTCCTGATGTTCATCTGCGCTGCTAAATGCTACACATAAACACAGATCACCACTTCGATACTAATGCCCATTATGTACACTGATTATATGTAAGGGTTGTATGATTAATGAATGGGGTTATAGTAATAGTAGCAAAATTATTGAGACATATTGGTAGGGCTCTCAAAATGATCACTGGCCTTTTTTAAATATATACAAATCGTGTGACATATTTCTTGACCCAATTCCCTTTCTTTCGGACAACAGGAAACGTATTTACCACTTAATTACCACGTCCTACCTGGGACACTCTACTCCGCTTATTCCACCACCCGTGTTTTAATGGGAGGGAAGAGGGGAGATGTAGAGCGAGGAGAAACACAGAGATAAGCTGATAAGAAAGAAGTGTTTGGTGTTATGAAAAGGAGTCCGTTTCTGAGTTATGACATTTAAAAAATCGTTTGCTTTTCACCACCCTAAGGTTTACTCACATTTGGGCAAACTTCTAGAACTGAAGGAATAAATAAAGGTTGGTATATAACCCATCTTAATCGTCTGGAGATAACAAGAACAAGAACATGAAGGAGCTCTCACAAGGTGCAACATCGTACCCTGCAAGTGATCAAGGGGAGCTAACATTTGACTTGCCCTACGACCTTCAGTTATTACCGATTGTTCTCAAAACTTAATCACGTAATCCTTGCCCAGCTTTCAACTTTCTACTGTGTTTTATCTGAATTATATCAAAGCTGTGTGAGTTGACCTTGCTCTGTGGCTCTGACCTTTGACCTCTTGTTCTGGGTATGGAATCCCTTCAACCTCGTCTGATCTTCAAAGCTTACATGTTGGTCAAATCAGATTAAGCTAAGTTGACCTTGCCCTGTGGCCTTGCCCTTTGACCTTTTGTTCTAAGTATGGAACCCCTTCAACCTTGCATGGCCCTTAACCTTTTCTCCAAGTTTGATTCAATACTGACCACAAATGTTTGAGTTATACTGTTCACACACGAACAAACAGACAAACAAACAAGCAAGCAAGCAAGCAAGCAAACAAACGAACACACACAGACACAGACACAGACACACACACACACACACACACACACACACACACACACACACACACACACACACACACACACACACACACACACACACACACACACACACACACACACACACACACACACACACACAGGACAGAAAACAACACTGACGATACCACACTCCGGTATAATAATAAAATACATCATAATACTGAATGGGCTAAGTTGGAGAAGAGCTTTACTGTGCATGACAATGCTCCCTGGACTGATCCATGATTACGTATAAATTGTAGTTCTTCAACCCAAAAACTCAATTTACCTACTAATCTTTCTAACAACTGACAACTGCATTCAGTTCAGGAGAGATAATTCCAGCTGGTTGGGTCATACACAAACTTTAGATAATTTTTCACTAATTAAATAAAATTGTCTGTAGATAGCAAGAATAAGATGAAATAATTTATCATCGTTGTTAGTAATGAAGGTTGTGTGTGTGTGTGTGTGTGTGTGTGTGTGTGTGTGTGTGTGTGTGTGTGTGTAATTCACCGGGTAATTCACCGGGTCGGTCAAGATCACTTGATGTTCGTGATCGTCAGCTTTTACCCTCCCGGAAGGGAGCTGAAAGCTCATATAGTCCGATCTAAGGGCAAGGCTGTGACCTGCACACACGCACACACCCGTCCCCTTGCTCCAGGGGGACAGTAACCACCCACTTCGTCAGTGAAACTTTTCGCATCCTGAGCGAGGCGCGAACTCCCGTCTACCAGATGGCAAGCGAGAACGTTACCACTGCGCCAGCGAGCGGTGTGTGTGTGTGTGTGTGTGTGTGTGTGTGTGTGTGTGTGTGTGTGTGTGTGTTAGCCTAGCAGATAATTGCATTTAGTTTACATAAGTCCACAAGAGACTGTGTCTAACTCTTTCAGTTAAAAAATCTGAAACCAAATAAAATAGCAGTGAGATAGTAACAACAAAAGAAAAATGTATCCTCTGTCAGAGAGAGAGAGAGAGAGAGAGAGAGAGAGAGAGAATGACGTAACTGAAATGGAAGGAAAGGGGCCAGAAGGATTAGTGGTTAATTCGTTTATAATCGGAGTAATTACATTCGTAGGAACGATTGTGGAGAAGTTACTTTCCCTTCTCAGTTTCAGGCTTCTATAGCTCAATATCAATTAAATTAAATCATTTATGCTTTCCTGAAGTGTATTCTGACAGTGAGAGGAATAATGACACTAGTACTGACACACTCATGCTTCTATTCCTCATTAGTAGCTGATTATACTTGTCGCACGTTGACCAGAACAAATTAAAACGTCCCAATATCAGGAGGCTCAATTAAATACCTGGCGTTAGATCAAAACTGCTCAGAGAGAACAGCGACACCGTACCACAACTTTGACATTCATTCCTAACCTTGGTAGTTGATCGATGTGCACGAAGATCTAATCATTTCTTCCATCTCCACACTCAGTATAAGTGCCAAGTTTGAGCCAAATCGGGCAAGGCAGTCATGGGGTACAGTTCAGTTCTAAAGTTCAACCTCGAGCTTTGATTTTTGTCTCATATTCATTTATACCATGATCGAATTACTCATCCTTATCATTTTCCCCAATCGCAGTTTACAACTGGGGCCAGATAATCCTTCCAGTTTGATACTCCTAACCTGTAAATGTGGCACCAGCGAGCACGTTCAGCGAATGAGTCCTAAACATACCTGCCAGCAGCTACTCTGTATCTGACTGTCTCAGTACATGCTCCGAAGTCGTGTACGAAGGAGCCATATTTACAGGTTACAGATAACAGGGTGAGAAGGAATACATGGGTTCAGATACTCGTATTCGGGAATATTTTGATCCAGATTTAGACTTAGACATAAATTGGACTACAATGGAGCAAATCATTAATAATAGTAGGAATGGACGGATGGATGGATAAATGAATGGGTGGTTAGGATAGATAGACTGTGTGAAAGACGAGAAGAAAGAGGCAATCAGAAGGGTAAAGCTAACTTAGCAAATACTACAGTAGGTCGAAAATGGAAGAGGACTAATATAACAAAGATAAAGAAAGGTAAGTAATGTTTCCTTGATAAAAAGTGGTTGGAGATTGCCAAGTAATTAGATGACACTGCAGCGTTAGTTAGCCAGTCATAATGACCCACAGGATCGTCATTAGCAGTTGAACCAGAGTAGGGTTTAGGGAGGGGTTCGATTTACTGGGATCAGTATTGTAGGTTCACTCTCTCACTTACCTGACAGACAGACAGACAGACAGACAGACAGACAGACACACACACACACACACACACACACACACACACACACACACACGAAAGAGAGAGAGAAAAAATGGGACAAATGGAGTTCCCCCGAGCTAAGCCCTGTATTGGACTATATAGCCTCGCTAGGGTTACAGGAGCGAGCTACCACTCCCAGCACGGCAGCCCGGGCGAGGCTCGAACTCGCAATCCCCCGATTACGAGTCCAGCGCGCTACCACTGTGCTACCTTGCCCCCCGAGAGAGAGAGAGAGAGAGAGAGAGAGAAATACTAATAATTGTCTCCATCATAGTAGAACCGTCTGTATATAGGTAAGGTGAAATGCAATGTAGAATTTTAGCAGATGAAATGACTAAGGAGAGGGAAATTGTCTTGAGACGGCAATAGATAAAAAAAATACACTTCCTAAAATTAAAAAAGGCTTGAACTAGAACTGTGTTTTTTAAATTCATTTTTTAATTCATCATGGGAATGTGTGTGTGTGTGTGTGTGTGTGTGTGTGTGTGTGTGTGTGTGTGTTTTTTTTTGTCTATATTTAACGCATCCATTCACGAAGACTCTACCCTAAGCTGAGTAAAATTGTCTGGAGATGGTAGGTATTATATCCAAAAAATCTCCCCCCCTCCCTCACTAAAAGGTATTGAACGGCAACCAAAAGCCACACAGAGATCGCTATACAATCCTGCCATGTCAGAAATTTCGGTGTGCCTTTGATCACTGGCCGCGCCATTAGTGTGAAAGGTTCTTGCCAGTGGATGGGCTCTCTGTGTGTTGATAGAGTGGAAAGTTTTATATTAAGTAAGCATTTGTGTGAGTATATTGACCACAGGATACAGGAAGTGTACAGAATGAGGGGATCCTATTTAGAATTAATATACTTTGTTCACTTTGGCTGAGTGTAAAATTTCTTATCCCTTCCTCTTTGATGCTGAGCTATAAGAAAGGATTAACACCCAAATATGGTGCTAGTCACGAAAACTTAAAGCAAAAATGATTCAGGGGAGTAATTTTGTCTCATTCTACAACAGAGCTAAAAAAGACCCACAGTGAGCTTACGTCCCTCTCCCCTAACCGTGGGTGCGACAAAAAATAATATAGTGCAAATTTGACTAATGATATGTGGAAGATTGAAACGGCTGTGTGGAATGAGAAATTAATATATATCTATGTGAAATTATCAGATGCTATGCGGAATACGTAAATGCTGCTTAACCTAGTGGAATGTTATAGATACAGAACGCAGTGTGCAATGAATGAATGTAAGGTGTAGTGTGAAGTAAATATAGTGTTGAAATGTCCGATAGCATATAGATCATGCAAAGCCGAGTGTGGAGCAAATAATATGTGGAAGATGCAAGCGCACTGTGAAGCGAATGCATTGCTAAGTTTTCTGATAGCTTGAAAAAGATACAAAACGTTGTGTGGCGCGAGTAGTGTGTTGTTGGGTGTTCAGAAGTTAGATGGAATTATCGGATGCTAAGCAGAATGAACGCAAGTTATTTCGGAAGTATGAAGATCCTATGTGTTGTGATAGCCATTGTGTGATCTCTTGTCAGAGTTATAAAGAGCAATGACAAGTTACAGGGTATAATAGGAAATGAAATATGTACAACTTAGTCTGGAATGAGTAAGCGTAATAAGGAGTTGGCAGAAGCAATATGGAATTATCATTATGTTATGTACTTAAGAATGAGTGACCACTCATTGTGTTTTATGCGATTATTAAAAGTCAAGTTACCAGGATTTAAGAGAAAGTGAAATATATACACCTTAGCGTGGAATGAGTCAGTACAATGTGGACAGAAGCTGAGTGGAATTATCAACCTTTGTGTACTAAAGAATCATTGTGTGTTATTATGTGATCATTAAAAGTAAAGATGCTAGTATTTAATAAGGAGTAAAATACATGAGCTTAGTGTGAAATACGTGTAATGTGGAGTGGATAAAAGCTATGTGGAATTATCAAACGCTGTGTGGAGCGACCAGCTGGTGTTTGGTGCCGTGTGTAGTGAATTATCATGGCCGCCTGGTTGAGATTATTAAAACCCAACGCCATTACAGAGCTCCATAACTGTCCTGATGATCTGCAGTACATGAGGGGGGTCTGGCTTGGCTTACCCCTGGCTTGGCGGGTTTGAGGCGGCTTTGTGAGCCTGTTTTGACTTAACTGTGGCTTTGTGTGTCTACTGTGGAAAGCGCCCTTAGTGTGTGTTTGATGTGATTTTGATTTGTGTGATTCTGTGTGGTTAATTTGGCTTTTTTGCTGTGTCTTTTTGTGTTTGTTGCGAATGTTTGTCCTTGATGTGACTGTGTTTTTGATGTGGTTGTGCGTTTGGTGTGGACCTGTGTGTTTGATCTTTTTTTTTATTTTTTATGCGAGGAAGAAGGAACCAAAGGCCATGAGCCCGCAATAACAGTTCCCTCCAAGAGAAAAACAAAATACAAAAGAGCGAAATTCAAGATCCGATCATTTCGAGATGCCTGGACACACTGCGTTTGAAAGACTGGAGATCATAGGAAGCAGGAAACACAGACAGAGGGAGACAGTTCCGGTGTTGACTTGTTGCATGAATGAAGGACTGGGAGTAACGGTTAACTCTTGCATTAGAGAATTGGACAGAAAAGGGATGAGAGTTTGCTGCTAGACGGGTGCTACGCGCCCGTAGTAGAGGTAGAGGAATGCATGCAGACAGTTCAGAGGAGCAGTGACCATTTAAGTAGCGATAGAAAAAGAGATAAAGATGCAACAGTGCGGCGAAGAGACAGAGGTTGAAGGGAGCCAGTAAGAGGAGGCGAGTTAATGATGCGAAAAGTCTTTGACTCCACCCTATTGAGAAGAGCTGTATGTGGGGTGTGTATTTCCTGAGCGTTTGGCGTGATTGTGTGTTTTCAATTGATATATGTCGATGGTGTGGCTTCGTATGCTTGGTGTGGCTTTGTTGTGGGTTTGTGTGTTTGGTGTGGCTTTATGTGTCCGGTTTATTTCGGAGTTTGGTACTACGTTGTGTGTTTGGGGTGGCTTTGTGTGTTTGGGGTGGCTTTGTGTGTTTGGGGTGGCTTTGTGTGTTTGGGGTGGCTTTGTGTGTTTGGGATGGCTTTTTGTGTTTGGGGTGGCTTTGTGTTTGGGGTGGCTTTGTGTTTGGGGTGGCTTTGTGTTTGGGGCAGCCTTGTGTTTGGGGTGGCTTTGTGTTTAAGGTGGCCTTGTGTCTGGAACCTTTACTCCTATGTTTTTGGTATAGCATTATGTGTTCGGGAAAGCTTTGTAGTGGCATTTTTACCTCGTCCGGAAGGAGTCCGGCGAGGTATTGTTTTTGGTCGAGTCTGTTTGTTTGTTTCTTTGTTAGCAATATCACAGAAACACTGCTCAATGAAATTACATGAAACTCTCAAGGTAATTGGGCACTAGTCCCAAAAGAAAGTGATTAAATTTTGGAAGTAACTGAGCGACCCTGAAAGGTCAAAATCAATGTCACGAATTATCAGAGGGCTGTTACTTGAAACCGGTTGAAGATACATTTACTATTAGCAGCATAAAGGAACTCCCATATGGGCTTTCATTTGGCACCAAGACCATTGACCTTGAGTGACCTTGAAAGGTCGAACGCAAGGTTACGGTTATTCAGAGTGCTATAACTCGAAATTGGTTGAAGACAGAGATATTTATTATTATCAAGATATAAGGAGTCTCATATGGGCTTTCATTTGGTACCATGACCTTTGACCTTGGGTTACCTTGAAAGGTCAAACGCAAGATCACGGATTTTCAGAGGGCTATAACTTGAAAATGGTTGAATATAAAATAACTGCTGTCGGGAGAGGTTTGTTGTGCCAGGCACCACTTGTTGTATATATTTTTGCTTCTGTGTTTCATGTGGATATGTGTTTGGTGTGAATGTGTGTGTCTGGTATGGTTCTGTGTCTGGGGTGGCTTTGTTTATTTGGGTTGGCTTTATGTACTTGGTGTTTCCTTTTTGTGTTTAGTGTACCTATGAAGTGGCTTTGCCTTTTGACATGGTTTTGTAGCTTTCGTATCATTTTGAGTGCTTGGTGAATTTGTTTCTGTGTTTGCTGTGGCTTAGGGTGGGTTTGTGTTTTTTGTGTGGTTGTGTGTTCTTACTGTGGCTTGGGTGTAAGTTTGTGTGCTTGGTGTGTGTGTGTGTGTGTGTGTGTGTGTGTGTGTGTGTGTGTGTGTGTGTGTGTGTGTGTGTGTGTGTGTGTGTGTGTGTGTGTGTGTGTGTGTGTGTGTGTGTGTGTGTGTGTGTGTGTGTGTGTGTGTGTGTGTGTGTGTGTGTGTGTGTGTGTGTGTGTGTGTGTGTGTGTGTGTGTGTGTGTGTGTGTGTGTGTGTGTGTGTGTGTGTGTGTGTGTGTGTGTGTGTGTGTGTGTGTGTGTGTGTGTGTGTGTGTGTGTGTGTGTGTGTGTGTGTGTGTGTGTGTGTGTGTGTGTGTGTGTGTGTGTGTGTGTGTGTGTGTGTGTGTGTGTGTGTGTGTGTGTGTGTGTGTGTGCGCGCGTGAGCGCGGTTTATTATTAGACTATCACTATTACTCTCTGTTCATCTGCAGTACTTAAGCTGCCTCGTTTGGCTTGACATGTTCAGGCTTGTCTATTTTTGTGAAGTTTGGAGTAGCTTTGATATGGCTTTGTTGTTAATTGTGGCCTTATTGTTGTGGGCTTATTGGTGTGGCTTTGTCGGTGTTAGTTTGTTGGTGTTGGTATGGCCTTGTCGGTGTTGCTTTGTCAGTGTGGGCTTGTTGGTGTGGCTTTGTCGGTGTGGGCTTGTTGGTGTTGGTGTGGCTTTGTCGGTGTTGCATTATCGTTGTGGGCTTGTCGGTGTGGCTTTGTCGGCATTAGCTTGTTGGTGTTGGTGTGGCTTTGTCGACGTTGGCTTGTTAGTGTGGCTTTGTCGGTGTGAGCTTCTTAGTGTGGCTTTGTTGGTGTTGGCTTGTTAGAGTGGCTTTGTCGGTGTTGGCTTGTTAGAGTGGCTTTGTCGGTGTGGGCTTGTTAGAGTGGCTTTGTCGGTGTGGGCTTGTTAGAGTGGCTTTGTCGGTGTGGGCTTGTTAGAGTGGCTTTGTCGGTGTGGGCTTGTTAGAGTGGCTTTGTCGGTGTGGGTTTGCTGGTGTTGGTGTGGCTTTGTCGGTGTTGCTTTGTCAGTGTGGGGTTGTTGGTGTGGCTTTGTCGGTGTTGGCTTGTTAGTGTGGCTTTGTCGGTGTGGGCTTGTTGAAGTGGCTTTGCTAATGGGACTACTGGTGTGGGCTTGTCTGTGTGGCTTTCCTTTATCATTATATTTGGATCTGATTTTCTCCTTTTGTTGCTATTGTACATATCATCAGCAGAACACAAGAGCCATCACAGAAATAGGTAGTGACGAAGGTTGGTTTGTGTGCTTTAGTGAATAATCATGAATTTATTATGCAATGTACTATTTATAGGGAAAAAATATCAAGGGCTTCTGCCGTATTATAAATTATCGTTCAATTTTGCTTGTAAGTGATATAATTTTCATAATGTCGAACGACCACATACAGACTAAAGCCTTTCCAGTAAGATTCTCATATTTTACACTTACTTCTGCCAAACAACTTACTCTGGTTAAAAAGTTCCTGGACCTAAAGTGTTACAACAGCATGGTCACTAAATTAGGGGCTATTATATCTACAGTATAATGCATGTATGGAAAATGTTGCCTCCCTTTTATCCCCTTCACGCTAACCACCTCACCTTTACCTTGTCCCAGTGCGATCTAAGTTAGGGAAATGAGGTATGACAAGTTGAGAGTTTATAGTTGTACAGGTCTGTAGATTGTTTAGTTTATATCCAAATTGCAGCATAAACACGCAAGACCATATTATATATAAATATGTTTCCACGCTCCTACTTTAAAACTACACGGTGGCGCACGAACATTATTTTGGGTAGTTTCCACTGCTAGGGTGATCATTACGGTCATGATTTTGGTAAAAGTCTTGATTCAGTGTTCATAACATTCCAGGAGGCAGGGAAGCACCCGTTTTCTAGTGGAATTTAGAAGTACGCCGGCACCTGTTCCCTAGTAATCAGTTTCACATATTTCACATTAAGATTGTCGAGAAGTAATATCTTTCTAATAATAACACAGCTGGTATTAATAACATGCAAATGAATATAAACACTACACACATTAAATAAATTTGTAATGGTGGTAGGGAGTCATGGATATAAATGGCATAGGAAGGAATAATTATGCGTCTTATGCATAAATATAAAAGGCAGAAAACGGGGGACTGGGTACTTCTTAAGCCTCCCAAAATGTAAAGATAAACTGACAAGGAGCAGCACCATGTTTTTTTTTTTTTTTTCCGATTGACAGCTTTTGCGTTCGAAGACGCATTTTTTTCTCTTTATTTGTCATTTCAGCTTTCCATTTCATACAATTTAAAAAGGATCTGTAGCAGTGAAGGTGTGATGAAGACTACATAGAACCAGTCTTGTCAGAAGTTCATCCAAAGCTGAGAGAGAAAAAAAAAAGAAAGCTTCTAGAGAGCATGAAAAACTTTAAAATGCGTCATTGGATTGAAAGCGTTAATGACATTCGTTCTAGAGTAAATATATCGTAGTAGTAGTAGAAGTAGCAGTAGTAGTAGTAGTAATAGTAGTAGTAGTAGCAGTAGTAGTAGGAGGGGCGTAGCCTTTGTATCGGCGCCCGGCTCCTGATCCTTTTCAGTGTTTTTTGTTATGCCGTGCGCTCATCACTTACATTCTTTTCCCTTAGTTTCCACAGTTCATATATGGTCTTCCTGTTTTCCATTACTTGTCATAATGCAAGCAGACTGCCATGCCTCTCTGATAACTGAATAAAACTGACTGCCGTTAGCTGGAGAACGACGCTAAAACTGCTGCGGCCATTCTAGAGAAAATGATGACAGTTTTAACAGCCTTAGTCTTCAGTGCTCACTTTTAACTTACTAAATCGTCTGGGGTTCATTGGAGTCAATAACCTCCTCAATACGCGTAATTAACTCCCTCAAAATTCCAGTCGTCTTGATGCATGTGTTCTTTTCTACCATGGAGGGGAAAAGACAGGGTTATCGTGAGTGGTTGGAAAAAGAATAATAATCTCGTTCAGACTGAGCTTCTCATCACTAGCCTAATCCCTGGTGCCATTAGACTGATCCATTTCTCGCTCTCCCTCCACCCCCCCCTCTCTGTCTGTCTGTCCGTCCGTCCGTCCGTCCGTCCCTGTCCCTGTCTGTGTCTGTCTGTCTGTGTCTGTCTGTCTGTCTGTCTGTCTGTCTGTCTCTCTCTGTCTCTGTTTCTCTCTCTCTCTCTCTCTCTCTCTCTCTCTCTCTCTCTCTCACACACACACACACACACACACACACACACACACATCAGACATCTATCCTGTTACTCATATATATCCATCCATCAATTCCTTTCATTTCATTCTCTCTACCTACCTATCAACCTATGTCTGCCTTTAATTCTTTATCTGTCTATCTATCTATATGTGTATCTTTTTATCTGTCTATCAATCTGTCTGTCTGTTCATTTTCCTTTCATTCTCCCTCCCTGACCCTCAACAACCCTCCTTCTTCCAGTTATGTTCTCTCGTATTACCCTTCATCGTTCCTTAACATTCTCATCCCTCCTTCATTGTCTCTCCATGTGTCTTCGCTCAGCCTTTGTCTCTCCATCTGTCCTTCTCTTCCATCCTCATCTGTCTCTCCATCTCTCCTTCTCTTCCCTCCTCCTTTGTCTAATCATCTGTCCTCCTCCCACCATTATTTTCCGCGTCTCTCTACTCCCTTCCTTTCCTACTATCTCTATTCACACTTCCCCCTTTTCCTCCATTCTTTCCACCTCTCATTCCCTCCTCCTCTTCAAGAATATCCCCACTCCCGTACACACTCATCATTCCTTCTCCCCCCAAATTTTTCCAGTGTTACAGTTTCCCTCTGTCTCTCTTCTCTCTCCTTCTGTCTCCCTTCCTTCAGTTAGTTTCACAGGTGTTTTTATTCCCCTTTCTCTCCTCATCACCTCACCTTCTTTCTTTCTCCAGCAGTTTCTTGGTTTTCTCCTTTTCTTCATTTTCCTTTCTCCCTTTCTTCACTCTCCTTTTTCCCCTCTCAATTCATACCTACTCTTTTCTCCCTCCCTCCCTCCTTCTGTCATACTTCCAATTACGTCTCTCTCTCTCTCTCTCTCTCTCTCTCTCTCTCTCTCTCTCTCTCTCTCTCTCCGCATATTTATTCTCCCTCATTACAGTTTTTTTTTCATCTCTGGCCAGTGTCTACATTTTCAGTTAGCACTTTTTTTTTTTAACACTCATTTCCCGTTCTTTTCCTGCCCATTTCTCAGTCACTTCTCACTTATGCATCATTTTTTTCATATTTTTGCCACCTTGTAATTAGTTTTTTTTTTTTTAGTTTTTTTTTTACCTGGTTCAAGATACGATAATTAAACATCTGTATATTTTCGTAACTCTTCCCTTCTAGTGTGTGTGTGTGTGTTGTGTGTGTGTGTGTGTGTGTGTGTGTGTGTGTGTGTGTGTGTGTGTGTGTGTGTGTGTATCTATAAGCGTTAGTCATTAGTTATATTTTCACTCTGTTGCCAAAACACTCATTCTCACTTTGTGCTGCAGAATGTATTACGAAGCGAGAGTAAGAATACGATTTTAGATTCCACATGGGGTGTTTCTAATGAGGTCTTGCCAATTTAATCAATATTACTCAAATGAACTGCAGTCTCAGTTATTTCGTACCCTCAAACATGTACAGTAAAGAGTTTCTGAACGCGACTGTACGTGGATTCTTTTCTGTACAGTTTGGGACTAGAGTTTGCTTAAGTCATCGCTTCTGCCTCTGATTTTCTCTGTTGGCTAGTATTCGTAAGTTGAGAGAGGCTTACTATGTTTCTGCTTCTGATATTTCCTGCTGGCTCGTATTCCTAAGCTGTGAGAGGCTCGCTATGCTTCTGCCTCTGGTTGTCCCTGCTGGCTCGTATTCTTAAGCTGAGAGAGGCTCGCTATGTTTCTGCTTCTGATTTTCCCTGGTAGCTTGTGTTCCTAAGCTGAGAGAGGCTCGCTATGTTTCTGCTTCTGATTTTCCCTGCTGGCTTGTGTTCCTAAGCTGAGAGAGGCTCGCTATGTTTCTGCTTCTGATTTTCCCTGCTGGCTGGTATTCCTAATCTGAGAGTGGCTCAGTATGTTTCTACTTCTGATTTTCTCTGTTGGCTGCTAATTCTCAGCTGAGAGAGGCTAGGCATGTTCCTCTTCTCATACATGATTCTCTTTGACATGACGCTTAGGAGAGTAAGTGAATATACAGTATACCTTAAAGAACAGGCCACAAGAGCAATGTACTCATTGTTAGGCAAGTGTAGAAAGTTTGACTTGCCAGTTGATATGCAGATTGAATTATTTAATACCTAGATTGACCTATGCATCTGAGATTTGGGGATACTTTGTTGTTAGAGAGTCAGAATCACTGTATATGAAATTCTTAAGTGGGTGGTAGATAAGGAAATAGTAGGCACTTTTTTTGTTTCTTTTCTGGATACAGAGTCGACATCAAAAGTCCTGGCCCCATCTTCAGTTTTTCTGCCTATGAATTTCGAACACAAGTATGATTAATATGGTGTGGGAGACATTGATTACTTTTCTGGCTAGAGATAAAAAACACCACCGTTCCTTGCTGTGGATCCCGAAGACTAATTTTCAAATTTCATTTAGAAAAAAGCAGGACAGACGACAGGACTACTGATGCCGACTGTACTTCGCCACATTGCGTCAGTGTATTCAGTCACTATACCCTTTTTATCTTAACCTGGCCCTAATTCTTGTCCTTTTTTAGTTTCTCTCACGTAGCTAAATAGAAGAAAAGACAATGACATGGCTCCTCATCCCTAAATATCACTCCCTCGTGACTAGCCTTATAGTTTAATATTACCGTATTTCTTCAACTCCACACCGAAGATGGAGAGATGGCAATTTTAGGCCAAGTTAACGTAAAAAGGGTAAATCACATCCACTGCCACATAAACAATACCTACACACACATTTACTTCTTCAACTATACACCCAAGAGACTTTTCATACCATTTTTTTTTTTACTTCCCCTGTGTCCTGAGTCTCCCATCTTAGATACACGCAAGTTTAGACTAATATATATATATATATATATATATATATATATATATATATATATATATATATATATATATATATATATATATCTTCCATGTCAGTCTGGTGGATGATTGGAGGATAAACGAATGATATAGAAGCAATTTGTCTGTTGTCACCCCTTCCGGAACTAAAGATGTCTAAGTGTACTGTAGGCTGACAGACAGGCAGACAAGATAGACTGACGGACAGACAGAGAGACAAATTGATATATAGAATGACAGATAGATAGAACAAAACTTTAGCCCAAGGACGTCTTTTCCATTTTGATGTGGCTCAAATTGAGAATGCTTTACTCAATACCCTCGTGGGGAAGGAATTACTGAAGGCTTTATCTAACTATTCTTGTTAGAAGAGCATCTCCCTAGCTAAATACAATCATATGGAGACAGCAAGCATAGACTCAAAATGTCATTTAAGTGAAAACATTAAAATACTTTCCTCAATAATTCTCGCTTTATTCAGGAGTACTATATCCATCATCATCATCATCATCATCATCATCATCATCATCATCATCAGGACTTCCCACTATTATGAGTGAAGTAGAAACAAGGCTTAATAGCCTATTCATGCACATCAACTGCACATGCATCATTAACCCAGACAATAATTTTAAGCCATGTACGGTTTCCCACAAGAGCGTGGGAAGTAATTCTATCTTGCGCAGAGTTCTTGATAAATGTTTGTGATAAGTGGGTGCACAGGAGATGGAGTGGTATTAGAGGCAGACTGCAAGATATATGTGTGCAGTGTTGCGGGGAGAGCATGTGGAGATTGTCAGGCGTGAGAGGATTGATCTTGCTGGTGAGTTTCTTGAGTGTTTGGAGAAATGACAATGATTAGGCGGATGTGCAGTGCTTCCCTGAATGCAAGGCTTGGGGAGGCTAGGTTTACGATGGAAGAGTTGAGAACAAGGAGGGGTCTGAAGTGGGCTGGTGCTGTGATGAGGAGGCACAGATTAAGAACGCTTGGTCATGTGGAGAGGGTGGAGGTGACAGTTGGGTGTTGAAAGTGAGACGTTTGAACGCTGGGGGTGGAGCTCCGAGAGGCAGATCGAAAAAGACCTGGGACGAAGTCATAAAGTGTGACTTCTGGGATAAGGGACTGAACAGGGAGGCTGTCAGAAATCGAGAAGCATGGAAAGCCTCCATTAGGTGACCGAAGTCGACGCAAGCAAGCGTGTTGGAGCCTTTTTGAACGAAACGAAACGAACAACTTTTCCCCTAAAATAGAAGCGGCAAGAACCAGTATTACATTTCCAGTGGTTCTACTGGTTAAACAAAAACACAAGCAACGAATTTTGTACCAGAGTCTGACCGGCCTGAGATGGGGTAGGAATAAAACGAATGTAGGAAAGCAGAAACACAGAATTTATCATCAGAGTACCCGGTGAAATGGCTCATGCTTCAATTCCCGAAACACTCAAACGTTTCAAACAATTGACAAAAGTTGATGTGGCTCCTCAAGGGTTTATTGCTCACAAATTGCCACTCAGGGATTCGACGACTGGTTATTCATACCTTAGTCCCTTAAATTTGGGGCTGTATATTACTGGGCAATTCCTCCTACCTTGAGGCAATGAAGATTATTCAGTACCAAATCTCCAGTTCGAAATGCATTCTTCTTCCTTTTTTTTTTTTACATGATGAACAGAGGAAGGGAGAAAAGTAGGTAAAAAAAATCCATTCGCCGTATTACAGGTGTCCTCTGTTCATTAAAAATCTGCAACGGTTGGACTTGCTGTAGGTTGAAAGTTGGGAGAAAAATTTAAAGTCAGGATATTATTTATTAGGGCTGAAAAGGTCAAATATCTCGAGTGTGAAATATATACGAAAAAAAATTGCTCCCAAAGAAAATGTATTGTACGCACGGTTAGGCCCGTGTCTTGAATGGAGTATGAATATTAGCAAAGTCCATTTAGCTAGGCAGAAGAGTGTCGATAGGTATCTCATATTCGCAGTAGTTTCTGGATCCTACCTCACCAAGCCCTGTGATGGTAAAAGATATCAACATGATGATGATGATGGAACATTTTATGATGAAAGTTATGTAACGTTATACGAGCCATATCGTAATTTTTTTAATGAGTCTGGCTTTGATTACACACTTGACAACCCATCTTCTGAGGCGCAGCAATTCTCCCAAGTGCCACACACCGTCTTTAACTAATCCTTGTTAGAGCTGTCTCCATTCAAGACTGGTTTGAGGGAGGTACTTTTATGACATGCCGATGAGTGTTGAGGAAGATCGGTTAAGTCTGTTTCAACACAATTCATATCTTCATACTCATCCCCGTCCCTCTCCTGGATGGAACTCGTGAGCTCTCAGACAACTGACTGTTTTACTAGCCACTTATCTGCTAGGCTCCCCAGCTGGCAACTAACATAAACTTTCCTCCTCTTATGCTCTTGCAATGTATCTTGACCTACCGTGGTTTTTCTGATAACAGTATAATGAACAACACAGCTAAACAGGGAATTTTGACTGACCTATTCATGATGATAGATACGGTATTACCAAGCTAGGAGCACATTATAAATACAAAAGACAAATAACACACGAAAACACACAAACACACGGAGAAAACAAAACAAACACTAAGAAAAAACACAAACGCACAAAGAAAAACAAACACACAGTAAGGTACATAGACACTCAAGGAAAAACTCAAACATAAATAACAATAAACACAAAAAAATACAACCAAAAATACAAACACAAAGAAAAAAACACAAACACAAGAGCACAAAAATACATCACACACACACACACACACACACACACACACACACACACACACACACACACACACACACACACACACACACACACACACACACACACACACACACACACACACACACACACACACACACACACACACACACACACACACACACACATATTCAAAGCCTCATTCCTCCACAAAGCTTCATTTTCTTTCTTCACTGCCTCACAATATTTTTTTCATTTATAAACCCCCAACAGCCCTAGAGCGTCATTTGTAATTCATTTTCGCTACCACCAGACAATTTTATCCAGCTTAGGGGAGGCTTTTGGAACTGAAAGGGCTTGATATTAGCCAAAATTAGCCCCATCGCTACTAAAGGGCTTTCTTAATCTGAATAAAATCGTCTGGAAGTAACAAAAGTAAACCAAGTACAATCAAATTCTGAAGTCCTCCCCTGCCGCTTTTGGATTAATAAATGCTTGAATGAGACGTAGCGGACAAAGGTGCATATTATCAAACGTCTGTAGGCGATAATATGCACGTTGTTGATACGTTTCATTTAAGCATCTATTAATCCAGCACTGAGGAGAAGCAAGGGAGATGAACGGACTTTTGTATTTGTAAATCCTCTAATCTAAGAGGTTAAACCTAAATATTTCATTCCCTTTACCCTGTTGCTTAGAAATCTTCAGTCCCTTCCAGCTTACATTCACATATCAAAGTTTTTGGGGAAGATGATGGTGCTGTGGTAAAGTATGGAGCGCACAACTGGAAGATCTCGAGTTTGAATATCTCACCGGTCAGACTCACGCACAAAACTTGTTTCACTCTTGACCTTGCTTACAAAGTAGTACAGTTGGGGACCTGGATATAACTTCGATTGTTGTACGCCGTATTCTAAGGGGAAAGTAGACCTTAGCAAGAACAGAATATCTGCCTTAATGATGCCTCGTACACTCAGTAGGCACCAATTCTAAGTCTTCGCAAATTCCCAGACTACGTTCATAGTAAACCTCAATTTTCTTTTACATTTACATTACTTTCTTTCTCACAGCATACAATCCCTTATTTTCTCAAACTTCCATTCTTCTCTTTCCATCTTTCGGTCTTTCCTTACACTCTTATTTCTTCCAGTCCTCTAATTCCGTGTATGATTCTCCAAAGCAACCAATTTCTTCCTCCATCTTTCGCTTCTTCTTTTTCCCGTCAGCTTTCAGTGGCTTTATCCTTCCTTTCTTCATTTTCCCACATTCTTTAATCTCCTAATCTTCCAAATGTCCATCCTTCTCTTCCACACAATTTTCAGCTTCTCGTTACCACTCGTACTCCTAATCCTTCAGTTCATCCATTCTCCAAAGTGATTAGCTCCTATTTTCTTTCGATATTTCCTTTTCCCCTCCACGTTCGAAGTGCTTTAACATCCCTTATCTAATTCCTCACACTTTCAAGCATCCATTTTTCATTCCTACAAGCTCCTGGCTCTCCTTTCCTCTCCTAATTCATCTGATCCTCCAATTACGCCATTCTCCGAAACCTTTAATTCCAATTGTCTTTTTCTAGGCTACTTCTTTTCTCTCCTCTACATTCAAAACATTCTAACTTTCTTTTCTTCAGGTTTGCACACTTCAAGACTTCTATTCTTCGTTTCTCCAGAATCTTCAGGCTCTCCTTTCCTCCCCTAATTCTTCTGATCCTCCAATTACACCATTCTCCGAAATCTTTAATTGCCATCTTCTTACCTTCACCCACCCAACTCTCCAAGCCCTATCCCTTCCAGGCAATCTCTCCTTTCCTCTTTATCCCTACCAGCCAGGAAATGGAGTAAGGGTCTCCCCAGTCACCTCATTAGACTGCGGCTAACGAGGATAAGATCAGGGAAGCCAAAGAAATATATATAACGGCAGTACTGACGGAGGTTCAGTAGCAAAGTCGAGAAAAGAGAGAGAGCTCGTAAACCGGTCAAGTGAGATGCGAAATGAGTCGAGTCAGAATTATTAAAAGCTCTTCCTGGCGGGATCTTCGTTTGGGGAGAGCTTAGTGTACTGTGCGGCTTGTGATGGGTTCTTGTATGGCTTATGTGTTCTTGTATGTCTTATGTGTTCTTGTGTGTCTTATGTGTTCTTGTCTTATGTGTTCTTGTATGTCTTATGTATACTTGTGTGTCATGTGTTCCTGTGTGTCTTAAGTTTTCTTCTCGCTCATATATTCTTAGTGTTCTTATGTATGCCTTAGACGTTTCCCATGCTGTGAAAGGTGCTTATATACGGTATTTTAGTGTTGCTCCAAGTGATTAGAATCAGAAATATCTGTTACTAGTTAGCGTAAATATTTTGTTAAGGCAGAGTACAGTTTCCTCTGGGTGTTCTGAAGTTTTCTTATGTGTTTTTAGTGTCTTTTTTTTGTGTGTGCCTTAGAAGTCTTTCATACTGTAGAAAGTGCTTGGATAAAGATATTTAGAGGGGCACATAATACTTTGTGTAGTGTGATGTGTTCTTACATATTCCTATAAACTCTTGGTATTCTTGTGCATGTTTTAGACGATTCCCATGTAGTAGGAAGTATTTAGGCAATGGTATTCTTACGAGATACCAAATGACTTCAACCAGAAGCATCAATGACTCATCATGGGAAATAGAGGAAAGACTAATACTGTGAGGACTGTGATGAGTTTTAATGTGTTCTTTTATGTTGCTGATGTTCTTATGCAAGCTTTAAAATTTTCTCATGTTGCAGGAGGTGTTTATATATGGCATTTTTGCTAGACGCCAAATGATTCGAACCAGAAGCATCAGTGACTCATCACAGGAAGACCTATTACAGGATAGCATAATACAGTAGGGATTGTGATTGTTTTTATATGTTCCTTTATGTTGTTGGTCTTAGTGGTAATTAGAAATGGTGCTTTTTCGAGACACCAAATGATTCAAATAAGAAATACCAGTGGCTCGTTAGGGAAAGGTCTTTGTTAGGGGAGACCTTAGTGTACTACAAGGGCTGATATGTGTTTGTGTGTTTTTGGTATTCGTGTGTGTTTTTTCGTGCTTCTACATGTTGCTACGACTGTTTAAAGATGGTGTTTTACTGAGACACCGAATGTTTAAAAAATAAGTATCAGTTCCCTTTGTTAGGAAGAGCCTGGGGTACAATGGGCTGGTGGGTCCTGATACGTTATTATACTCTTGATGATCTTACAGGTTGCCTGGTGTATTCCAAAGTGTTCTTTTGTGTTCTTAGTGTACCTACGTGTGCTTTAAATGTTCCTTGCGCTGTTATAGTTGTTCAGACATGGCCTTTTAGGCAGATACTACGTCAGTCGAACATTACTAAAAGCTTATCACCACAAGGGGCCCTAGTTAAGGAAAACTTAAGGTACTGTTCCTGGAAAGATCAGTATACTTCGTTTTCAAAATTTACCTTACAGTTCTTCATGTGCCTTAAGTGTTCATGTGTTTCTGTAATGTGTTCAAATGTTTCTTTACTCTTCTTAATTAGATACGATATTACTCCAGAAAGAGGTACCAGTCTCCTAATAGTAGAGAGAGAGAGAGAGAGAGAGAGAGAGAGAGAGAGAGAGGTACCAGTCTCCTAATAGTAGAAAGAGAGAGAGAGAGAGAGAGAGAGAGAGAGAGAGAGAGAGACAGACAGACAGACAGACAGACAGACAGAGAGGGGGGGGGGAGAGGAGGAACGGAAAAAAAGGAAATATATAACTGAAAACTCTGGAGAATGTAAGAAATGGAAAATTAGCTCAGCTGAGGGGAAATGACTGGAGACTGGAAAAAAAAAAAATGGAAAGGGGGGGAGGGGTGCCTGCATTGCGGTCAGACTCTAAGACAAGGGTTGTTTTCCCATTGTCCCTCTTTCCAGCGGCACAGTCTGACACTTGAACTCATATTCTCGTCGGTTGAGGAAGCTTCCTAACACCTCTTCCTTAACGATTTATTTATTTTTTTTCTAGATATGGGTATTAAATATCCTTTTATACGTTATTAATGCAGAGTATGCTGATACTGGAAAGATTTACATAACGACGAAGACGGTAAAGCTAATAAACAAAATAAATCTCTTATTAAAAGATGTCAAGGAGTTTCCTCAACCGACGAGAACACAGACCCTGGATATAAAACAGCCCTTTTATTGATCGTATTCTAAGGGATGTGTTGGATTTAACTGATTACATGCCATAATAAACATAGCATAATATAGACATTCATTTAATATTTCTTTTGATCCCTCTTCGTGTGAAAAAAGAGAAAAAAGGAGGAAGAGATAATTAGGGAAATGGAAACGACTGAAACATGAAAAGTTGAGAACATGAGTGCTATTAAAGGACAATAATGCTTGACTGATGGCTCGAGGATTAGGTGACATAGAGAAAAAGGAAATGACTGATGATTGACCGATAGTAAAAAATTAACCTAATATTACTAGTGATACTACTACTACTACTACTACTACCAATCTTTATCGTCCACTATCATTACCATCGTCATGATCATAATCTTTATTGCTGTCATCATAATCATAATCGTGATCATGATCATCAGTAGCAGCAACAGCAACGGAAGCATCAGCATCAGCTGCAGCATTGTAGAATGAATACAGTCGCTACCTCTCTCCATCACCTCGCCTTTCACTCCCTCTCTCCATCACCTCGCCTTTCACTCCCTCTCTCTCTCACCCTGCCTCCATGTCTCCTCCTCTTATTCTCTCTCCCTTCTGCCGCCCTTCTTATCACCCTCTCACCCTCCCTCGTTGCTCCTTGCCTTCCACACAAAACGTTTCTCAGCCTTCCTCCATCCCTCATTCGTCCTTATCGTCTTCCTCTCTCCCCCTCCCCTCTTTCTCTCTCTCTTTCTGTGTGTGTGTGTGTGTGTGTGTGTGTGTGTGTGTGTGTGTGTGTGTGTGTGTGTGTGTGTGTGTGTGTGTGTGTGTGTGTGTGTGTGTGTGTGTGTGTGTGTGTGTGTGTGTGTGTGTGTGTGTGTGTGTGTGTGTGTGTGTGTGTGTGTGTGTGTGTGTGTGTGTGTGTGTGTGTGTGTGTGTGTGTGTGTGTGTGTGTGTGTGTGTGTGTGTGTGTGTGTGTGTGTGTGTGTGTGTGTGTGTGTGTGTGTGTGTGTGTGTGTGTGTGTGTGTGTGTGTGTGTGTGTGTGTGTGTGTGTGTGTGTGTGTGTGTGTGTGTGTGTGTGTGTGTGTGTGTGTGTGTGTGTGTGTGTGTGTGTGTGTGTGTGTGTGTGTGTGTGTGTGTGTGTGTGTGTGTGTGTGTGTGTGTGTGTGTGTGTGTGTGTGTGTGTGTGTGTGTGTGCGTGCGTGCGTGCGTGCGTGCGCGCATGTTTTACCGACATAATTCTTCATAGCATATATCTGTTACCTGGAACAGAATACTAGAGTTATTCTAACCACGAGAGAGTTAAGAATCTTGATAATTATAGAATCCCTGATACAAGGAAACCCTGGAATGTTCCTTGTCTTCATCTATATCAGATAATGGAAGGCAGAAAGGAAACCCCGAAAGTGAAGCCTCTGCCGGAATTCTTCTTGTTGAGCCACAGATGAATGCAACGCCTCTCTCTCTCTTCCTGCTCCTGTTCCCCAGCTGGTCCTTGCCTCTCGCCTTGTGCATTATCCTCCCTCTGCTTTCCTACTCCCTTGATTCAGCCTCCCCCTCTGTGTCCTCCTGCTTTCCCTTCCCTCGCTTCCTTGGCTTACCTTTCCCTTCCCTTCTTTCCTCTCTCGCCCTGGTATTTCCTTCCTTCCCTCTCTACTGCTCTGGTTTTCCTTCCTTCCCTCTCTACTGCTCTGGTTTTCCTTCATTCCCTCTCTACTGCTTTGGTTTTCCTTCATTCCCTCTCTACTGCTCTGGTTTTCCTTCATTCCCTCTCTACTGCTCTGGTTTTCCTTCATTCCCTCTCTACTGCTCTGGTTTTCCTTCATTCCCTCTCTACTGCTTTGGTTTTCCTTCATTCCCTCTCTACTGCTCTGGTTTTCCTTCATTCCCTCTCTACTGCTTTGGTTTTCCTTCATTCCCTCTCTACTGCTCTGGTTTTCCTTCATTCCCTCTCTACTGCTTTGGTTTTCCTTCATTCCCTCTCTACTGCTCTGGTTTTCCTTCCTTCCCTCTCTACTGCTTTGGTTTTCCTTCCTTCCCTCTCTACTGCTTTGGTTTTCCTTCCCTCTCTACTGCTCTGGTTTTCCTTCCTTCCCTCTCTACTGCTTTGGTTTTCCTTCCTTCCCTCTCTACTGCTTTGGTTTTCCTTCCTTCCCTCTCTACTGCTTTGGTTTTCCTTCATTCCCTCTCTACTGCTCTGGTTTTCCTTCCTTCCCTCTCTACTGCTCTGGTTTTCCTTCCTTCCCTCTCTACTGCTCTGGTTTTCCTTCCTTCCTTCCTTCGGCCTGCATTTTCGTCTCTCCCTTCGTCCCTTGCTCTGTCTTCTTTTTACCACCCTCCCTCACCTCCTTCTCCCTCCCTCTCTTTCTTCTGCCTTGCCCCTTCTCACGCCCTCACCCTGCCTCCCTCCCTGCCTTTCCCTACCTCTCTACCTCTAACTGCCTCCCATTCTTCATCGCTATTCTCCTTCACAATGCCCTCACCCTTTCTCACACTGCCTCACTATATCACCCAGTTTCCCACTCTTGTCCTGCCTCCTGATCTCCCTCACCCTGCCTCTCTTTCCATCTCACCCTGCCTCGCCCTTTATTTCCCTGCCTCTCCTTGTTTCTTTGCCTACCATACCCTGCCTCCCTGCCTGCTTTTACCTTCCCTCTCTATATCACCCAGTTTCCCACTCTTGTCCTGCCTCCTGATCTCCCTCACCCTGCCTCTCTTTCCATCTCACCCTGCCTCGCCCTTTATTTCCCTGCCTCTCCTTGTTTCTTTGCCTACCATACCCTGCCTCCCTGCCTGCTTTTACCTTCCCTCTGCTGCTTGGCTCTTCCTGCTTGCTCTACCTGTCTTTACTTCACCCTGCCTATCTCACCCTGCCTGTCTCACGCTGTCTGTCTCACCCTGTCTGTCTCACCTTGCCTGTCTCACCCTAACTGTCTCACCCCTGCTTGTCTCACCCTGTCTCACCCTAGCCTGTCTCACCCTGTCTCACCCTGCCTGTCTCACCCTGCCTCAAGTTCCTCTAACACTGCCTGTCTCACCCTACTTCTCTCAACCTAGCTGTTTCACCCTGCCTGGCTCACCCTTCCGGTCTCTCCCTGCCTTTCACACTCTGTCTGTCCCACTTTGCCTTTTTGATCCTACTGCTCACCCTGCCTGCCTCACCTTACCTGCCTCACCCTGCCTGCCTCACCCAACCTGCCTCACCTTACCTGCCTCACTTTACCTGCCTCACTGCCTGCCTTATCTTACCTGCCTCACCTTACCTGCCTCATTTTACCTGCCTCACCATGCCTGCCTCACGCTTCTTGTCTCATCCTGCTTGTTTCATTCTGCCTGCCTCACCCTGCCTGCCTTACCTCTGATGGGCTGAGAGATTAAAGAACTTGGCCTCCTGAGATGCTGTTGTGGAAAATGAATAGGGGTTGGCAGAGCATATTTACAAATATATTGTTCCATTCCTATACATACATACAGTATAAGCATTCATACATTTATTTTCTTTCACAAATGCACACACACACGCGCATACACACACGTGCATACACACACGCGCACACACACACACGCGCACACACACCAGCCTCTGTCAATAGTTGCAATAGCAGTGAAGGCATACATCACTTTGACCAACTCTCCTTTTTACCTTCTTTCAGCAAACATTTTGCATGGAATGAATCAGCCTTTTTCTTTCTTTTTCTTTTTTTTTTTATTTGAAGCCCAGAATTAGAAAATTTAGTGGTGTGTGAATTGTATGATAATTTTCCTATTCTCGTGAATTCTCTTTGCTTCTGAATCCCATTTCAACCCATCACTTAGGTGGGAGATTGGAGTAAGATTCTGAGGGTTGTAGAAGTGATGATGATGAGGAGGATGAAGATGGCAATATATAGGGCAAAAATGATGGTGATGATGATAACGAAGGTGGTGGTAGTGATGATGGTGATGATGATAACAAAGGTGGTGATATGATGACTGAAGCTACCGCTGATGATGACTGATGCTGATGATTATACATGTACTGATAATAATGATGGTTTGGTATAAAATTATGTGGCTCAGTGCTGAGTGGATAATTCTTTAAGTATTATTTTTAGACGGTTCAAAAGCACCTAAGAATAATATTTAGTATTTCCGCTCCTACGAGAGATAATACTAATGATAATGATAATGGCAAAAACGTCTCATTTGTCTTATTTTTTCTTTTTCTCTCAACTTGGGATAAAGTTGAGCTGCATTTCATTATAACTTACTTTACAAGAAAGTCCAAGTTAAAAGAAATTAGGTTGTTCATTATACGACGGCAGAGACTCGTATTCTTATTTATTCATTTATTATTTATTATGCCACCGCCCACTTATGGTAAAGGAGGCATTAAGTGATTGGTTTGTCCGTCTGTGCGTGCGTGGGTCCTTGCATTTATGTGTGCCGCGGTCTGTGCGTCCGTAACACTATTGTGGGCGTGATATCTCCTGAACCTATCAAAGTATTTCCACCAAACTTTTGTCAGTGATACAGTATGAGGAGATGATTAACTGATTAGGTCAGTTAAGTCAAAGGGTCAAAGGTCAAGGTCAAATGGAGTCGACTTAGTTTATCTTTGTGTGAGCAATATCTCCTAAACCCCTCGACGGATTTTGATCAAACATTTGTCACTGATACAGTATGAAGAGACGGTGAACTGATTAGGTTAGCAAGATCAAGAGGTTAAAGGTCAACGTCATATGGGTGTGGGCGCGATGTCTCCTGAACCTCTCCTAGACGGATTTCGACCATGCTTTTGTCAGTAATACATTATGAAGGGATGATGAAGTGATTAGGTCAGCAAGGTCAAGGGGTCAAAGGTCAAGGCCATATGGGGTCGACTTAGTTTATCTTTAGAGTCAACCCACAATGAACCCTGTCATGGAAGTTGTATGGAGAGTCCGTGCACCAGGCTTCGCGGAGGCACACCAAGCTACGTTTTCTGTCAACAGCTCGGGGCCCAGATTCTAGGCGTTTCGTTACCTCCGCTATCGAAGTTGGAGGACGTTATGTATTCACCTATGTTTGTCTGTTTCTTTGTCCACTCGATATCTCAAAAAGTTCTCAATGAATTTAAATGAACTTTTGTTGAGGGGTGGGCCACGGGCCAAGAAAGGATTGATTAAATTTAGGGGCGGATCCGAATCCGGATTCTATGTTTCCCGCACAGTATCCATAGTAGTTTTCAATGAGTTTTTAAAAAGTTTTGGAAGAGTGTGCCATGGGTCAAGGAACAATTGATTAATTTGGGGGGCCAATCCAGGTCTTATGTATTCCATACAATTTCTCCACAGATCCGGGTCCAGGACCTTTTTAATGGCAAGAGCGCTGGCGAAGGTATACACTTTCTGAGTGTTGTCTGGTTTCATTTATTTATTTGCACATGTGCTCTTTATTATACAAAAAAGAAAAAACGTAGACAATGGTGCATTGCGGTAGCAATGACAAGAACAACAACGAAACTAATAATAATGATAAAAATGTTAATGATAATAATAATAATAATAATAATAATAATAATAATAATAATATAATAACAACAACAAAAATAATAATAATAATGATAATATTAACAGTAATAATAATAATAATAATAATAATAATAATAAAAATAATAATAATAATAATAATTCATCCATCATCCAATCCTCCATTGCCCCATGAGGAGCGTAGGAGCCCGGGGCTAGGCAGTTGGTCCCGACATTTAAGATGAAAGTGACCAGCCTCACTCATCCCTGAGTGGCATTACATGAGCAATTAACCCCAACCACCCCTTGGATATAAACCTTCATCGGCTCTATCCGACTGGAGCGTAATAAATACCCATTAAACCACCAGGTGCCAAAACTTGGTTATATGGTTACCACCCAGCGTAGTAAATAGTTTCCTGGTGTACAGGAAACCATTAGGCTTGTCACTCAGTGTAGAGTTACCCACAGGCAGAAGGAAGAGGAAAGAATGAAGGAAAGAAAGACAGAAGAGGGAGTGTAAAGTTACCCGTAGGCAAAGGACAAGGAAAGAATGAAGGAAAGGAAGACCGGAGACGATGGAAGGAAAGAAGGATGGTGGAGAGGAAAGGGCAGACACCTGACAGCTGCACTACATCGAGTGAGTGGCTGGTGAGCGCCCCCACCTACCACTATAATAATAATAATAATAATAATAATAATAATAATAATAATAATAATAATAATAATAATAAAAATAATAATAATAATAATAATAATAATAGTAATGACGATGATGATGCAATAGCAACAACAACAAACAACAAAATCAACAATAATAGTAAAATAATAGTAGTAGTAGTAGTACTAGTAGTAGTAGTAGTAATAACAATGACTGATATTTTCCTCCATACAACTTCTTTTAATATTTACTTTTTATATTGCAATATACACAAGACAACTTGGGTGTCGCCGTGTGGAAAATATAAAAATCAGATTGATCACATCGCTATCAGTAGGAGGCATAGAAGTTCTCTGCTAGATGTTCATGTTAAACGGGGAGCGGATATTGGTAGTGACCATCAACTCAGCATTGCAAAAATAAGGTTTAAACTTAAAAATCAGAAGAAGGAAAAATCTTTTGTTGGTAGATACGATATTGTTAAGCTTAGAAGGGAAGGAGAAGAAAAGGAGGAATTCAGATTAGAATGCAGAAATAGGTTTTTGGTGCTGGAAACGTTTGAAGAGGGGGAGAGAAGTGTAGATGAGATGTGGGAGGATGTGAACAAAGTTTTGCATGAGACTGCTGAATGTACGATTGGAAGGAGACATAGATTCAGGAGAAAGAAATGGATATCAGAGGAAACGTGGGATATGATAAAAAAGAGAGGTGAGGCTAAATTGAAGAGTGAGATGCAATGCGTTGATGAACGAGAGATTGAATTAGCAAGAGCTGCGTACTGGAGTTTGAATTCAGAAGTAAGAAGGTTAGCTAGGAGAGATAAAAGAAGATGTATGGATGAAAAGGTTGCAGAGACTGAAATCTTAATAAACAAAAATGATGGACAGAGTCAAAGAATAGCATATGAATCGATTAGAGAACTGAGTGGTAATGCAGGTAAACGCAAGGAAATACCAGTTAGAGACAGGGAAGGAAATTTATTGACCAAAGATGGAGATATTAAAAATAGATGGAAAGAGCATTTTGAGACAGTTCTTAATAGACCAATACCACCAGAAGAGGATATACCGTCTGCTCAGGAAGATTTAAATATAGAAACAGGAGAGTTGAGGCTTGCAGAAGTGGAGAAAGCAGTAAAACAGTTAAAGAATAATAAGGCACCAGGGGAGGATGGTTTATTTCCGGAAATGTTTAAAGTGGAGGGGGATAGATTAATAATGATCTTGACCAAGCTATTCAATAAGATATGGGTGACGGGGTTACTACCATCAGTTTGGAAGAATAGTGTAATTGTTAAAGTTCCGAAGAAGGGAGACCTGAGTGAATGTGGTAATTGGAGGGGAATCTCATTGTCACCGATAGCTTTGAAAGTTGTCAGTAGAGTGTTGTTAAATAGGTTGGAGCCGGTGGTTGAGGGTATTCTGAGGGATGAACAGGCTGGTTTTAGATAGGGACGTGGTTGCAATGATCAGATCTTTATAGTTAGGCATTTGATGCAGCAAGTTAATGAAATGAGAGTACCGTTAAGTCTTTGTTTTGTTGATTTTGAAAAGGCTTTTGATAGTGTTTCGAGAGAGACAATGGGGAAGATCATGAGGCATTATGGAATACCAGAGGAGTTTGTGAGGGTCATTATGAACATGCATGAGGACACATTTTATAAAGTGATGGTTGATGGTTGTCTGGGTGATTCGTTTGAAGTCAAGTCCGGAGTAATTCAAGGTGGTGTTCTATCGCCTTTACTATTTATATTGGTCATTGATTACATTATGAAACGCGTTGGAACAGAAACCGGTGCAGGTATACTTTGGGGAGAGAACAGGAAACTTTTGGATTTAGATTATGCAGATGATATAGTTTTGATTTGTGATGGGCCAGAAGAGATGAAGAGAGTGTTGGACTGTTTGGTGAGTGAAGGTCGCAAGGTGGGTTTGGTTATTAATTGTGGAAAAACTGAAATAATCAATATGAATATGGAAAATGCACAGGAATGTGTAATTGGAGGTATGGTTGTAAAGCAAGTTGATAGGTTTAAATATTTAGGTACTTATTTAGCCAAGGATGGTTCTTTGAACTTTGAATTTGAGGAAAGGTTAAAGAAGGCTAATCAGGCAATGGGAATGCTTAAAAATATTTGGAATAATAAAAATTTTTCTGTGCATACAAAAATCAAACTTTATAAGGTAATGGTTAGGAGTATCTTAATTTATGGACACGAGTCTTGGTACAGCTATGGTAGGACTACATATTATAATTGCAAATCATAATAAATAGATAGATAACTAGATAAATAGATAGATAGAAGCAGGGAGTCAGATGATGAGAAGGTGTTGTGTCTGCGAGAATCGAGCAGCGCTAAACATGCTTACACACTCTTGACGCGAGGAATGCTTGATAGGCACACAACAGCGTCTAGTGACCATATACACACATACACACATACTCACACACAGGCTGCGAGAACTTTCCATCCACGAGGAACACACGTGACACACCCCTGCTACACCAGAATTGAGGAAAGAGAGCTCAGACGGAGATTAGCCACAGACCAGGCAAGAGAGAAGGGGACAAACGATCCTAGAGACAGGTCACGGGAGAAGGGCTTGGCAATTTGAGAGAGAGAGAGAGACAGATAGCGAGACAGGGAGGTAGCTACCCGGGACTTATACTTCGTTCCGTGTGAGAGACTTGTTAATATTTCCAAGACAAATAAAAATAGTCCCATACTATTCTTTACCTCTCCTGTCACTACATGACAAATGGGGAAGCTACTACAAGATATAAAAGCCGCTCGACCACAAGTCTAAAATATATATATATAACTCAACTACAACTCAAGCACAAAGAACCACAAAGTATTTTATGACACAAAGTCATTTATGACACAGCACAATGACTATGGAAAATAAATTCTTGGTGTTTGAAAATAAAGCACTTAGAAGAATATTAGGAGTTAAGTGGTGGGAAAGGATACCAAATAGTAGAATTAGAGAAATAACGGGAGTGCAGCCGATCGATGAATATGTTAGATTCTCACGATGGAAGTGGCAAGGACATGTGTATAGGAGGCAGGGAATAGTACGAGGTACACCAGGGTGGGTGGCACTTGGTAGGAGAGGTAGAGGAAGGCCAAAAGAGACGTGGGTGAGGACAATGAGACGGGAAGCTGGAGATGAGTGCTGGGGAGATCTTGAGGAGTTAGTACAAGATAGGATGTGGTGGTGTGAGTTCATCGAGGCCCTATGCATCCCCGAGGGTGCCACAGGAAATGATTGATTGATTGATTGATATGAAAGGGAAAAATAATCTCATGGTCAATTACTTCCACTATTTTACTCGATCTAATAGCAGACAATTTTTATACACCTTTGGATAAGTATAGGAGCCAGAGAGTGTTTATACTGCCAATATTAACCTTTTCATGGCCGGTGTGGTGTCAATCATTATCCATTCACGATGTAATGCTGTGTACTTCTTCCTTCAACCTTATCATTCTTTTTCTGTGCCTGCCCTCCTCTCTTCCTATTTCGCCAATTTTTTTCTGTCACTTTCTATACTCCTCTTTCAGTTTCAAATGATATTACATTGAGTGACAAGCCTAAAGATTTCCTTTAAGTCAGAAAACCATTTACAACTCTAGGATCAACCCATATGTGTTCCCTACGTGTTAACAAGAGGGTTGGCGGAGGGTTAGTTCCCCTTGCCGTAAAACAACTACCGGTAACTCAAAGCCAAACGGCCACCCATTACGGGATTATGGAGTCTGGCAATAGACAGACAGACAACTCTAGTATCATAATATTATGCCAGCGAAAGTTATATGATTATACACAGTTGCCAGTGAGCCATAGGAACTTGAGTGTTAACTAAGAATTGGAGAAGGAATACGGAAAAGATTTATCATTATTATTATTATTATTATTATTATTATTGTTGTTGTTGTTGTTGTTGGTGGTGGTGGTGGTGGTGGTGGTGGAGGTGGTGGTGGTGGTTTTTATTATTATTATTATTATTATTATTATTATTATTATTATTAATACTATCAATATTACTAATTATTATTGATAATTATTATCATAACTATTACCTCCTCCTCCTCCTCCTCCTCCTCCTTCTTCTTATTCTTATTCTTTTTGTTTTCTTCTTTTTCATCATCGCTTTACCATGCTTGTCCACGATAAGTGAACAAACAGCAGAGGTAAAACTGCATTTCATTATGACATTTGTTGTACAAGAAAAAATGAGTGGAAACATACCGCTTCGTACTGATGTACAACTGAGAAACTCAGTAATATTTATTCCTGTTTTCAATGTCTAGAAAAATAGACATACAAGAAAAAATTAGGTTCATGCCATTTTAGTTATTTTATGGCAAAAAAAAAAAAAAAAAGTCCTTGAAAAATAAAGCCGCTGCTTATTTACGTATGATTGTTTAAAGTGGGCGCAGGGAAATGTTATAAAGGGTAGAACAAACATGTACAAAATATTTTGAACTGAATTTCATTATAACTTTCTTTCATGAAATTATATGTCAATGATTAGCTATGATGTTAATCTTCTACAGAAAAGTGAAAACATTTTTTAACAGGTTGAACCTAATACACTGATAACGCCCTCACAATTATCCAGCTACATTCACCTATACATGTTTTCAAAGGAAGGTGAGTGATAAACAAGATAAGGCGCTTATTTTGCAAGAGCTGAGTATCCTGTTATGATTTTGTACTCTTTTTGTTTGTGATGCAAGGAAGAAAAAGGGCAGTTAATGTGAATATTTTATAGGAAAATATGCTTGAAAGATAAAGTTACGGAGTTAATTTCCTGGAATGATTATTTTTTTCAAGTGACTCCGAAGTAGTACCTATTGTGATCAAGCAGTTTCTTTGTACTGTATATTACACCCCCCCTCCACACACACCTTATACATACATATATATATATATATATATATATATATATATATATATATATATATGTGTGTGTGTGTGTGTGTGTGTGTGTGTGTGTGTGTGTGTGAACAAACTATCCTAAGAATACCTGATCCGATTTATTTATGATACTGGCACATATCCTGTATGCCGATCTGGAAAGAACCAATTCTCAGAGTACCCTTTCGAGTCGCTTCATTTCTAGCTTGTAAAATGAAAAGTTATTAATCCTTCAAAAAATATCGAACTGTATCCTACTTGTACAGAAAATTTTGCATGAATATACTGTTGTCCTTGTACATATTTCTACCCCCCAAACTTCAGAAACTCGTGTCTTCAGTAATTTTTTGCTTGTTTTCCATAACGCAAGACAGAACAGACAGAGAAAACGACCTGCATTTCATTATAACAATTTCACAAGGTTTTATGCGAGGAAAAACAACAAAGTTAAGACATTTATTTTTTCCCGCCACCACCGTACAACCAAGTTTCCTGTTATGATGAACTTTTTTTTTGACCCGTTCCGTTGTCCCGGGCAGGGGGGTTGAGTTTTACGACCTCGCTGGGCCAGTTTACGAGTTTCATATTTTTCTTCCAGAGCCACTGCTGTCTGAACCCTGCACCCTCTGGCTTTTTCTCTCCTCCCTCTCGCACGTCTTCTTCTCCTCCTAACTCCTGTCTTATCTGGCAGGGATGTGTCTACTTGGTCATTTTTTTTCTTTGCTCCTCATATCTCTTGTATTTGTAATCGTTTCTTCTTTAACTTATGTGTCGAGAACGTATGGTTTGTCTGTCTTCTGGTCGTTTGTACTACTGTTTTTGTCACCCCTCTCAAATGTTGTAGATGTGTTTATTTCATCATACTTCTAGTGTATTTTTCTTCTACATATGTCTCAATTTCGGGCCCATTGACTTTCACCACCCTCTCCCTCTGTCTTCCTCCCTCCTCTTCACTCTCCCTCCCTCCCCCCCCTCTGTCTGTCTGTCTGTCTGTCTGTCTGTCTGTCTCTGTCTCTCTCTCTCTCTCTCTCTCTCTCTCTCTCTCTCGCACACACACACACACACACACACACACACACACACACACACACACACACACACACACACACACACACACGTCTTCTTATTCTTTACTGATGCACCTATGTAGCGCAGGTACAGTGGGACCCAAAGTTTGCCTAATATTTCACCTTTACACCTGCCTTTTCCCTTCATGATTCTTTTTGATATGAAGGGCCAGGAAGGAGGCGACGGACATATTTCAGGTGTAAAGCAAACGTAGTACAATAGAAGGACAAACTTTTACCGCAATTGTATGTTTATTTTCCCATTCCACAGCTGACTGGAGTGGACAGGACACCGCTTATCTCCTGGCGGATGATTATGATTTTGATGGAGGTGGTGGTGATGATGATGATTAGTATTAGTGTTAGTAGAAGTAGTATTAGTATTTGTAATAGTAGCAGGAGGAGGAGGAGGGACTGCCATTCCTTACAGACAGGTATTATTGTAATAACTATGTTAGTATTCCTGAATGCCTTTTAATGTTAACTCTGATATTTGAATTTGCTTTAGGTTTCATAGAGTCTTTTGCAGTGCGTAGGGCAGCCCAGTTTTTATCTGCTTGTCTCTTTCAGAGCCACCGCTATCAGCCTTACTCTTTCTCACAAACACCTTCTTCTCCCAACCACTGTCTTATCTAGCAAATCTTTTTTTTTTTCCTTTCTTATTTCTGTCAATTTTTGCCTTCTTACTTTCACTCATCTCTTTTGTTTCCCAAGTACGTCTGTTATGTCTCATTCCTCCTTTATTTTTTTTACTTGTATTTTCTAACAAATGTTAAACCTGCTTCGGCATATGTTTACAAAGCCATAATACAGGATTCTGAAGTTGAAATTCAAATTTCCTCATTTTTTTATTTGTTTTGAAAGAATATGACCTTGAAACCTATCGCAAATCACTAGTTTATAAACTTTAGACCAGTTGACCCCATCCCAGAAAACTGAGTTTCCATCCTTTTTTTTCTTTTTCGTAATGATAATAATAAACAGAAACGAGCGAATTACTAGCCATTTAAACATTAATGAACATAAACTCCACTTAACCTTACCTAGACTCGTGTATATCGATCCAAACTGCGACCAATTTCAAGTCGTCGGCTGTAGGTGTAACGCACCTATCATTCAGGGTGTTCATCTTGACTCTAATGTAAACTTTGAAAGCATGAAACAGACCCACTTTAGACCCTCTGATTGACTGAGATCAGGACCATAATACACCAACGATAACAACCGAACAATATCTCGCTTATTCTTTATTTGCTGAAAAAACATCACAGAACAAAGTTGACATAACTGTGAAATGGATTAATTTTCCATATATATATATATATATATCCTAGGCGATTTACCAGGCCCAGATGGAATTCCGCCAATTGTTTTGAAAAAGTGTTCCCCTGAACTTGCCTCTGTCCTAGCCAAATTATTCAGACTATGCATACGTACTTCTTTATTCCCAAATTCATGGAAAGAAGCCAATATCCACCCAGTTCCGAAGAAAGGAAGTTCGTCTGACCCCTCCAATTACAGACCAATAGCTGTCACATCTTCTCTTGGTAAGGTATTTGAAACTTTAATTAATAAGCATATTGTTAAACATCTTGAATCCAACAACTTAATTAGTGATAGACAATACGGTTTTCGCCACGAAAGATCCACCATTGACATACTCAATCTCTTAACTCATACCATCCATCAATCAATTGATCTTTTTGGAGAAACTCATGCAGTAGCTCTTGATATCTCTAAAGCTTTCGACAGAGTATGGCACCGTTCCCTGCTGTCCAAACTCCCTTGCTATGGACTAACGTCTTTTGTTCCTTTGATTTCTTCTTATCTTAGTGACAGGAAAATAAGAGTAAAAGTAGATGATGTATATTCGAATTTCCACTCAATTAACGCCGGCGTGCCGCAGGGATCAGTTCTGGCGCCAACCCTATTTCTGGTTCATATTAATAATCTCTTATCTGTCACTCACAATCCCGTTCACTCATATGCAGATGACTCAACACTACATATTCATTCACACTCAGACATCCATTTACAAAGTCTAATATCTCTACCTCTCAACTCAGTACAGCCATCTCCATAAATCAAGATCTAGCTACAATCAGTGAATGGGGACAAAACAACCTTGTCTCTTTTAATGCTAGTAAAACTAAATATATATAGTTTACTAATAGACAGATATTGCCAGATTCGTACATTACCTTCAGTGCTACTAATATTCCAATCTCCAAAAGTATTGAAATTCTTGGTGTCTCACTTAACAGTGCCCTCAGCTGGACCTCTCATGTCAGATCACTTGCTAAAACCGCCTCAAAGAAACTTGGATTATTGTACAGAGTCCGTAACTTTTTCGCCGATGAGCATTTAGCTATAATTTATAAGAGTCATGTGCGCTCTCAGCTCGAATATTGCTCACCCTTGTGGAATGGTTGTGGAGAGGTTGCATTAAGACAACTAGACAAAATTCAGAATAAAGCTGTTAGAATCATTAACAACCCTGCCATTACATATAAACTACCTCCCCTGCATGTAAGAAGGAATGTTGCCTCCCTTGCATTATTTTACAGATATATTTTTGGCAAATGCTCAGTTGCGTCCATGGTGCCACCTCTCCATGCCTTCCCTCGTGCTACACGGGCATCTGGTAGCGCTCATGGCTGGAATGTCACTCAACCATATTGCAGAACTTCTGCCTATCAGAATTCTTTCATTCCCCGAACTGCATCTCTCTGGAACTCGCTTCCCCAGAGTTGTTTTCCTCCAAATTTCAACCCACAACTGTTCAAGTCTAACTGTTACAGACATTTTATGAAAAGAGGACACCAGTAATCTAGTGCTGCCTCTGTCACACGGTCTCTCTGTCTGTCTCTTGGTCTCTGTTTCTGTCTCTTCCCCCGGTATTTCAGTCTCTGTCTCGGTCTCTATCTTTCTGTCTTTCTGGCTCTATTTCAAGGGCTCTGTCTGTCTCTCGATCTCTGTCGTTGTCTCTCGCCCTCTGTCTCTGTCTCTCGGCATCTGTGTCTGCCTGTCTCTCTGCCTTTGCATGTCTCTTGGGCTCCGTCTATATCTGCCTCTGTCTCTGTTTCTCAGTCTCTGTCTGTCTTTCTGTCTTGGTCCCTCTGTCTCTCGGTCTTTCTGGCTTTGTCTCAGATTTTGTCTATGTCTCTGTCTCTGTCTCGGTTTCTATCTGTCTCTCGGCCTGTGTCTGTCTCTCTCGGTCTCTGTGTCTTTCTCTGTCTCTCGGCTTCTGTATGTCTCTCGGTCTCTGTCTTTGTCTCGGTGTGTCTGGCTCTCTCTTTCGTTCTCTGTCAGTGTCTGTCTCTCGGTCTCTGTCTATCTTTGTGTCTGTCTCTGTTTCTCTGTCTGTCTGCCTCCGTCTTTCGAACTCTGTCTCCGTCTCCGTCTCTCAGGTTTGGTCTATGACTTTCGATCTTGGTCTAGGTCTTTTGATCTCAATCTATGTCTCTCTCTCTCTCTCTCTCTCTCTCTCTCTCTCTCTCTCTCTCTCTCTCTCTCTCATTCCAGGTCCATAGTTTCTAGGAGAATAATGCATTACGAGTTTTCACCCTCGTTTCTATATAATTTCCAAGCCAAGCCTTAGTTGTAGAAACCGTTCCATGTGGGTCAAGATGATTTGTTTTTATGCATCAACCTCTGCACAAAGGCTAAGCAACCTGTTCCTGAGGCAAAGTAGTCACCCAGGACAGAATAACATGCAGGTTAATCTCAGCAACTCCCACACACATCACCGACCACCAACACTGTTACAACCAAGAGATATAATATTCAGACGCTCAAGTGTTGTTATGATACTATGGCCAATTTATCCTCACCAAAAATTTATCATCTTCCCTTTGTAAGTACTGAGAAGAAAATTACATTAACTGTAGAGTATAGTGCTGATCAATACAGGGAGAGAGTATGGCCATATTCTATCCCCAAGGTGCGAGAATAGAAGCTGCTAAACTATTAAAATCTTGGGCAAGTCTAGGTGAACGAACTGTAGTGAGCGTTTTTTAAGGTGTACGTCTTATGTCGTTATAATTCTTCCACTTTTTTTTTATTGTTTCGTTACCTGTGATTACTGTATCGTGAAAAATATTGTCCTAATTTATTTGAACCTCTACTTTCCTTTCCGTCAGTCTCACAGTGGTCTTAGTACTATGAAAACTGCCTTCTGTACTATTCCTTTATTTCCTTTTATGTGCACAGTCTTTCTGAGGTAAAGCATTGTGTGTGTGTGTGTGTGTGTGTGTGTGTGTGTGTGTGTGTGTGTGTGTGTGTGTGTGTGTGTGTGTGTGTGTGTGTGTGTGTGTGTGTGTGATTACATAATCGTAGTGAAAAATCAAGGAATTAATAACCATTTATTACCCGGTGCCCCTAAAAAGAAATAGCTCTCATGCTTGAGATCTTAATTAAATCTATGAGAGAGAGAGAGAGAGAGAGAGAGAGAGAGAGAGAGAGAGAGAGAGAGAGAATTGTCAGATGTTTATTTTTTTCCGGACTGGGAATGTAATGTTAACACCGATTTATACATTGCCTTTTTATCAAGATTAGTCGATTGAATGGTACCTGGTCTGCCATTTATATAGCTACTACTCTCTCTCCCTCTCCCTGTGTGTGTGTGTGTGTGTGTGTGTGTGTGTGTGTGTGTGTGTGTGTGTGTGTGTGTGTGTGTGTGTGTGTGTGTGTGTGTGTGTGTGTGTGTGTGTGTGTGTGTGTGTGTGTGTGTGTGTGTGTGTGTGTGTGTGTGTTTCCAGCAAATATCACATTCCCTTTGATTCCAATCTTTTTTTTTTTTGTATGGTCTCATCTGCATTTCTTTTTCTCCTTCTTCGTATCTCAGTTTCCTCTTCCCTATCCCTCCTCGTTTACCCTCACTCACGGACAAACTTGATATTCTCTTTGATAACAATCGCTTTCTTGGAGTTTGCTTAAGACATTTGCCTCTTCTTCAGGTCTTCATACATTCTTGTTCCCCACTTTCTTCCTTCCTCCTTACTTTGCTTCCTTCCTTTATTACCCCTCCCCGCCCCGGAGAGGCACGAGAAGGGTATTTTTTCACTCATTTTTTCTATTTGTTTGTTTGTCTGTTAACAACTTTACTCTAAGACTAAGGGTGCGATTTTGACTAAAATTACAGAGATGATGGGCTATGACTTTCTGATCACCTGATTAGATTTTGGGCCCAATTGAATCAAGGTCCAGACTGTATACCCCCAAAAATGTAGAAAAAAAAATCGTTTTTTGCCATATCTCCTTTCAAATTCGTTATAACGACATGAAACCAAAACCATAAGGTGTATCTTTCAAATCTGCGTCCTATACGAGTAACATGCCTCATTACATCACGGGTTGTCACCCCCCAATTAGCGGTTGAGGGGTCAAAATTACGTGGGTTGGGCTTAAAATATCATTTGGGCATAAAATCGCCAATTCTCATCCGATTTGCTCAAAATTTTCTATGTGACATACTTGACTAGGTATCCTCTTGTGTTTATACGTCAGCACCAAAATGACTTCCGGGGACGGGTTTGCTGTGCCTTAGCACCGCTTCTTGTTTGTTTTCCATTTTTTATTCTTCCCTCCATCCACCGCTCCTTCTTGCAATTCCTTCCTCTTTCCTTCCTCACTTAATTCATTTCTTCGTGCAGTAAGTTCGTCCTTTCGCGTATGCTTCCGTCCTTCTGTCCTCCTTTTTTTTTTTTCCTTCTTCCTTCTTACATTTCCTTCCTCTAACACATCATTTAGGTTTCTGTCTCGCGTCTTCGTCCAAATTCTATATTCTCAAAAGAAAGCTCTCTCTCTCATTCTCAGCCCTATATACAGGAATGTTGGAAGGTATTAATATGGAAGATATTTGAGCTCATACATGGAGACCTGTTTCCTGGCAAGCTTATAAATAAATTATATATATATATATATATATATATATATATATATATATATATATATATATATATATATATATATAGATGTAGGACTACATAATATATTTACAAATCATAATAGATAGATAGATAAATAGATAGATAGAAGCAGGGAGTCAGATGATGAGAGGTGTTGTGTCTGCGAGAATCGAGCAGTGCTAAACATGCTTACACACTCTGACGCGAGGAATGCTTGATAGGCACACGACAGCGTCTAGTGGCCATATACACACATACACACATGCTGACACACAGGCTGCGGGAACTTTCCATCCACGAGGAACACACGTGACACACCCCTGCTACACCAGAATTTAGGAAAGAGAGCTCAGACGGAGATTAGCCACAGAAGAGGCAAGAGAGAAGTAGACAGGCCTCAGAGGAGACAGGTGACGGGAGAAGGGCTTGGCAATTTGAGAGAGAGAGACAGATAGCGAGACAGGGAGGTAGCTACCCGGGACTTATACTCCTCCGTGTGAGAGACTTGTTAATATTTCCAAGACAAATGTCATTTATGACATTTGGTGGTAGCGAACGTATATGAACCTCGTCTACGAATCAACATTCAATTCCTACAAAATATCAAGATTGAAAACAAGAATATCTCTCTCTCAACCAACAACACAACCTGCTCCTGACACTTCTCTCCAACCAGCCCCCTCCGTCTCCCAGATCATCATGCTGATGCAGAGGTCAAGAGATCACACGACGCCTTGCAAGGAGTTTAACAAAATTGATACAATATTGCAATTTCTACGACGACCCAGCGAAACTAGCTTCAGTTCTACAGTGAATCCCGACAAAATACAGCCTACAATGCAAATAGTCTACAAGTCTACGAAACAATTCTATAATCTTCACGTAACTTCAAGCAGCAACAAGAAGAATATAAAACGAAGCAAGTAAAGAGGAGGAAAAACCAAAGCAACAAGCACACCACTCTCTCCCGCCTGACCCAGAGGTCAAGACACGCAGCAAAACACCAAGTCCATATTCACAACTCGTCTTACTCACCCGTCTTCACTCAAGTTACTCATCGCTACTCATTCACTCACCACAGCTACCAGTGTGGGAAGCCGACGTCACCATGTGCTGAGATGACAACACGCCAATCAACCGGTGAAGAACAATGCTATCACCACGTGCAACACCACTCACACCATTTCCTCCACGGTAAAAATTAGTGAGTTACATAGTTACTTCATTCATACAATACACAGTGATAGACAATAAGCTTCTGCACAAACATATAAAACGTGTTGTATAGTTACAGCTTAAATACACATACCTACTTCAATTATCTTCATAATTCAATCATTAAATACTTGCACCAACAATAAATATTCTACACTGTCTACAGTATATTCATTCATTTATTATAACATTTATTTACTACCAACGAGTGTTACCATTTATACCTACATAAAATGTGTGTTTCATACATACAGCTATACGTTATTACATCTACAAAGTGATAAAGAAAATATACCATCACAGTTACTCAGTGAGCGATTAAAAGAACTGTATTAAACATTTATTAATTAAAGCTACCTAGTGGAAACATATAAATTAAGTTACAAGGTAAACTAGAAAAAAAAAAAAAATGGCCAACACAAATGCCGTCAGCAAGAGTGAACATCTTCAACACAATCGTGAAGACAATGATTTCCACACAGTGCTGACACACATATTACTCACGATAGGTACAGGTGAACAACAAGTCAGCGTGTATAGTTAATACTGTATATAGTGTATATATATTTTTTATATAAAATAACAAAATATGGGACTATATAATATCATTTTCAATAATATCTGTGCAATATAAAATAAACTTTAAAAAAGTATCCCAAGGAAATTAGCCAGTAATTATGCAACCATGAACAACATGGAAAAAGCGTACACAAGCGAAGAAAAGCAAACTAAAGAAAATCAATACATACAAAAAAAAAAAAAGAAAGAAAGAAAGAAAAGTAAGAAAGAAAAAAGAGAAACAGAGTAAGATCACATAACAAACAAATGAAAATAAGTGTAAGTGTTACTACATATGCCACAATACCACATAAACTACAAACAAAAAAGCAAATTGTTGTCTCCACAAACAAGTGGCATGACACATCATCACTATCATCGACCGCAGCATATGTTAGGACTGCAGTTATTACAATTATGTTACTCCATATTATAATTATGTAACTACAAACAATATGTACCAATTTATGTGACAGTTGCATTAACAAGATGTAACTTTTATGTAACTTTAACTACAATTATGTAACTATAAACAATACTACAAACAATATGTACCATTTCTGTGACAGTTGCATTATCAAGATGTAACTTTTATGTAACTTTAACTACAATTATGTAACTACAAACGATATGTAACAATTATGTAACGACAAACGATTGCATTATGTTACACTTATTACAATTATGTAACTACAAACGATATGTAACAATTATGTAACGACAAACGATTGCATTATGTTACACTTTGCCAATTAACAGTTGCATTAACAAGATGTAACTTTTATGTAACTTTAACTACAATTATAAGGCCAAGACACTTATGTAACAGTTGCGTTAACAAAATGTAACTACAATTATAAGGCCAACACAATTATGCATTAACACAATATTTTGTAACAATTCATAAAATGTTACAATTATGTAGTACCACAATGTTAGTACAATATTATAAGTCATACAATTATAGCACAATTCTGTATTACCAGTATCATCATACAAGTTAGGTGAAATATTAGACATTACTAAAGTGATAACTCAAATATGTAATGTATAACCTAGCAGTATTACCATTGCACAATTATATGCGTACGTCTGTTGTACATGCACGTCTTACAAAGTGTTATACAACAACCATTGCATTTATTCAAATATGTATACAACTTGTTTAAAATGTAATATTACTGAATAATCACTATTTACTATATTATATGTATACAATATTCATACAATTTACTTTACAGTATTATGTATTTCACTTAATTAGCTTATAAGTTCATTATAATGTATGTAGTTTGTATTAATATATTAGAACTATTAACTGTCGATGGTACGCCATTTTCGCGCGGCCGAGCAGATGTAGGACTACATAATATATTTACAAATCATAATAGATAGATAGATAAATAGATAGATAGAAGCAGGGAGTCAGATGATGAGAGGTGTTGTGTCTGCGAGAATCGAGCAGTGCTAAACATGCTTACACACTCTGACGCGAGGAATGCTTGATAGGCACACGACAGCGTCTAGTGGCCATATACACACATACACACATGCTGACACACAGGCTACGGGAACTTTCCATCCACGAGGAACACACGTGACACACCCCTGCTACACCAGAATTTAGGAAAGAGAGCTCAGATGGAGATTAGCCACAGAAGAGGCAAGAGAGAAGTAGACAGGCCTCAGAGGAGACAGGTGACGGGAGAAGGGCTTGGCAATTTGAGAGAGAGAGACAGATAGCGAGACAGGGAGGTAGCTACCCGGGACTTATACTCGTCCGTGTGAGAGACTTGTTAATATTTCCAAGACAAATGTCATTTATGACATATATATATATATATATATATATATATATATATATATATATATATATATATATATATATATATATATATATATATACTTTTGCCTGATTCGTAAGTCTTCCATCAAGTTTCGCATAAAGTGAATCAAAATTATTTGAGTTTTCCTTGTCCTGTGAAGTTATTCTTTGTCGTATTGCTCTCATAATGAAACCTCTTCATCTCTGGCTGATAATAAAACTGTCTTTTTATATGACCTAACGTTGCACCTTACCGTGTGATTTTCTTTTACGGATAAATGTCAAACTAGAAGCTCTTCATCCATGCTTTACTCTAAACGTTCTCGTAACCTTTCATGTAAATCGAATGAATCTGTCTTTGCCATGTTGTCCTGTCCTTTGACCTTTCCCTGTTTTCAAAATCGAATTCCTCTATTCTCTCCATATGGTGAACCCTTGCACAAAACTTGGTCTAATTCCGGTAAAAACCTTCTAGGCCAACATTGAGTCGTATACTTGTCGAGTATAGAAGCTCTTTAACACCTGATCCTTAGCTATTTATATTTTGATACTGCTGGTTAATATCCTTTTGTACGTTATCTAGGCAGAGTTTGGCAATGTTAGAAGGATTTATAACACAGAATAAGGCCGTAAGGTGTAATGCATTAAGCCAAATAAGTCGCTTAGGAAAAGGTGTTAGGCAGTTTCCTTGACCGACAAGAATGCGGGCTCTTGAAGTGTGACTTTCATCTTTGACAAATGGTTCTCAGAAATCATAGGTAAACCCCTTGGATGACCCTCACGACTTCCGGCAAGTGTGGTCCAGATCTGATGAAAATTGATTTAGTTGTTTTGTTTACATATAGACACAAGGGTTTATATTTGACCTAGCCATGTGACCTGGACCTTCGACTGATAATTAAAATTTACCATCCTTTGTTCATGCCTCACTTTCTTTCCACTAAGTTTGGTCTAAGTCGGATAAAACCTGATAAAAATGACCTTGCTGGGTCAATATTTGATCTAGCCGCGTGATATTGATCTTCGAAGTATTGTAAGAATAGTGTAATCTTTAACTGATCCACAATCTTACCAGCAACTTTAAAACCGAATCAAAACTGAATTATTGTCTCACTCACTCACTCACTCACTCACACACACACACACACACACACACACACACACACACACACACACACACACACACACACACACACACACACACACACACACACACACACACACACACACACACACACACACACACACACACACACACACACACACACACACACACGCGCGCGCGCGCGCGCGCGCGCGCGCGCACGGACGCACGCACGGACGCACGCAGGCGCACGCGCGCCACCGATCAAAACCATACCCCTCCGTCTCTTAGGTAGTGTGGCAGCAAAATGTTTAGTATTATCTGATTTACTTGGATAGCCTCTCTGAGGTCATCCCAGCCTATTGAAATACGAGGAGCTACGGTAAAGACATTTTATATTTCTACGTGAGTTAATTGCTGTACTGTAAGCCATTTCTTTTTAACGGAGAACAGGCTCATTTCCCTTAACAGATCTTCATGGTTGTCAGCTCTTCACCCATACTGAAGAGCTTTGCCGGATGCAGGTTATTGCTAGATGGGTATATAGCATACCACCCTCCACCTACTGGCTCATAGTCGTCAAGCTTATATTCCCAACTACGGGATCCCTCATATAAAATAGTGTGAAAAAGCCCAAATCGGTGTTTTTTAGGATTATAGAACTTTCGGGTCAAACATGGAACTAAATGAGTTACCTTTTATTAAAGATTTTCATTATTAACAATATCTTCAAATATCATTGATAGGAGACGTCATATTGTAGATGTGGTATTACTATAAGAAGCTGTGACACGGCAGAATATTATTCCATTACACTTATGAGAGACAGACAGACAGACAGAGACATAGACAAAAGAGGAATAGAGAAAGGAACAACAATGGGGTGAGAAATATCGAGAGTGAAAAAGACGGGAGGAAGGGAAGGAGAGGGGAGACTTGAAAGAATATAAGGATTGAGGTATAGAGAGGAAGAGAGAAGAGGGGAGAGAGAAAGGGAGACAGAGATCCAAGAGAAGAGACTTAAAGGATGAAGATTAGAGAAAGGGGATTAGAGGACAAAGGGAACTGAGATACAACACAGAGAGTTCGCCAGCATACTCTCACCACACTACTGTCTACACCACACTTTATGCACATTAGATATCACACCTTCTATTTCCATCCCCGTTTAGCATTGGCCGCTGCATTAATATCTGCTAATCTGGTGGTATCTCGGATTGCCACCACAGGCAGGGTAAGGTTGACAGCACAGGGTCTTCCTGGTCGATGTCATGCTGCTGTGCCTACAGCGGCTCTTGCACACACTGTTCATGCTCGTCAGCGGAGAAAAGCAGGTTCAGCTTTTTATTTCACTGATATCCGTGGTCTTACAACCAGTTTAAATTCCATTCACTTTTTCCTCCAGTCAGTATCCCCTCTAACCCTGTTCCTCACAGAACCCCAAATCTCTCTCTACTGAAATACAGTATCTCCATTTAGTTTTCCTGGTTACCATCTCCCCACAAATTCCAGTATCAAGAGTGGAACCCGTTGTTGTATCAAACCTGAATTTGCAGTTGACACTGTTTGTCCTTCACTTCAACTAATTTTGATTATTCACTGTATAAAATAAATTATCTAAATATTACCAAATATATCTGTGCAGTTTATCACTCCCCCAATGTTTCTTCGGAACCCAGCCTATTTGACTCCGTATCTACACAATTGGTTACCCTTAACCTCACCCTTAGTACTGAAATTACCGTATTGGGTGATTTTATTGTCCATAATGTTGAATGGTTATCGCATTCTGCAAGGACTGACGATACTGGTTTAGACAGCTGTTTGCAGATTCGTTTAATCTCACGCAGTTGGTACAAAAACCAATCAGAATACCTGATAATCCTGACCATACCGCCTACCCCTTGGATTTATTCCTGACAAATAATCCAGATAAAAAAATGATAGAAGCACTGTCACCACCTGGATCCTCCGACCACAATCTCTTCAGAGCCTTATTAGTCAGTTCTCCCAAACTTCCCTGTTCTGAACCTGTCGGGGTGAGCAGATGGCACTTTGTTAGGGCAGACTGGGATGGATTCAGAAATGATCTTGCTGATACTCCATGACAGTCTTTCTTCTCCGGTGACATCAGTTCTAACTAGTTCCATACTAATGACTTAATATAAGCTAGTATGAAACTGTTCATACCAAGTCAACATTTCAGTAAAAGATCAGACTCCCCAAAATGATTTCATAGCAATAGTGCCACAGCAACAGCCCAAAAGTCATGAGCATATAACTGTTACTTGAAAAAAAAAAAACAAAAAAAAAAACTGATCTCAGCCTACTTAATATTGCTAGAAACCATGGAAAAAAAATTAATAAATTGATTAATAAATGTCGGTAAATCAAACTTTCTTCACATCCGAGTATCCAAATTATCAAACAGTCTTAATGACAATAGAATATTCTGGTCAACTCTCAGTTCTTTCAGTAACAAATTCAATAAGTCATCACCCATTCCCCACTAAAATCTTCAGAAGGTAACATTACTAATGATCCGCGTGGTAAAGCGAACATCCTTGCCAGTACATTTGCCAGTAATTCTACTATATAGGTAGTCAGCCAGAATGTCTCTGTACTAGAACTTGATTCTCCTGAAACTGCTTCACTTAGATATACACTAGATATATAAAATCTATCCTAGACAATTTACCAACGAACAAATCTCCAGGTTCCTTTGATCTCGCTTCTGTTCCAGCTAAATCATTCGGACTATGCATATGTACTTCTTCATTCCCTGATTCTTGGAAGGAAGCCAATATCCACCCAACTCCGAATAAAGTAAGTTTCTCTGACCCCTCTGATTACAGAGCAGTAGCTATCACGTCATCTCTTGGTAAAGTATTTCAGAATGTAATAAATAAACACATAGTTCAACATCTTGATTCCAACGACTTAACTAGTGATAGATAGTATGATTTTCGTCATGAAAGATCCACTATTGACATACTCAATTTCCTGAGTCACACCATTCATCAATCAATTGACCAACATGGAGAAACTGAAACAAGAGTCCTTGAATTTCTAAAGCTTTTGACAGAGTGCAGCACCTTTCCCTACTATCTAAACTCCCTTGCTATGGCCTAACGTCCATTCTTCCTCTGTTTTCCTCATATTTCAGCGACAGAAAGTTAAATGCTAAAGTAGATGATGTATATTCCAGTTTCCACTCAATTAATGCTGGCGTGCCATAAGGATCAGTTCTGGCTCCAACCCTATTCCTAATTCATATTAATGATCTCTTATCTGTCACCCATAATCAGTCCATTCATATGCAGATGAACACATCACAGTTCATTCACGAACGCCCATTCACAAAGTTCAGTATCTCTAACTCACAGTTCAGTACAGCAATCTCCATAAATCAAGAGATATCTAAGATCACTGAATAAGGACAAATAACTGTCTGACAATGTGAATTAAAACCAAATATATACAATTTACTAATAGATACTGTATTGCCCGATTCCTATATTATCTTCAGTGCTACTAGTATTCCTGTCTCTAAAAGTAGTGATATTCTCGGTGTTTCACTTAACAGAACCCTCTTCTGGATCTGTCATGTCAGAGCACTTGCTAAAACCGCTTCAAAGAAACTTGAATTATTGTACAGAGTCCGTAACTTCTTCACTGACGAGCAGTTAGCTTTAATTTATGAGTCACGTGAGCTCTCAGCTGAAGTATTGCTCACCCTTGTGGAAAGAATGTGGAGAGGTAGCACTAAAACAAGTAGGCAAAATTCAGAACAAAGCTACTGGAATTGTTAATAACTCTACTATTATCAATGAACTACCTCCCCTTCAAGTAGGAAAGAATGTTGCCTCCCTTGCATTATTTTACAGATACTTTTATGGCAAATGCTCAGACGAAGTTGCATCCATTGTGCCACCTCTCCATGCCTTACCCCACGCTACACGGGCATCTGGTAGCACTCATGACTGGATTGTCACACTATCATACTGCGGAATTTCCACCTATCAGAATTCTTTTATTCCCCGAATTGCATATCTCTGGAACTCGTTTCCCCAGAGTGGTTTCCCTCCAAACTTCAAACAACAGCTGTTCAAGTCCAACTGTTAGAAATTTTTTATGTATGGAGGGCACCAGTAATCTGGTGTATGGATTATTTCTTTTCATTCATTTTTTTTTTCTTCCCCTGTTCTGCTATTTAGATTAAAAAAAAAACAAGGAAGAGAGCGAGAGAGAGAGAGAGAGAGAGAGAGACTCCTTTATATATTTATGCAAAGTGTGTCTACGTAACAAAAAGTGTGGTACAGAATATGCTAAGATATAATATGCACATTAATCAGTTAATGAAATGATTCTAAGAAAGCCTCATTAGCTTATTTTAATTCCACCTGAAGAGCAATTCTATAAAAAATAAGTGTAAAGAGTAAAGGAGTTTGGATCGTATTCTTTTCGGTTAAGGAAGCTCCCTGACACCTCTTCCTTTCCAATTTATTTTTGGATACAGCTGTCTATTATCATTTTGTACGTTATTTATGCAAAGTTTGGTGATATTAGAATGATTTAAGTAACACAGAAGAGGACATAAGGTGTGATAAGCAAAATAAATCACCTAGAAAGAGGTGATGGGGATCTTCCTCAACCGACGCGAATATGGGTCGTTTTTACTGATTGGCCAGTACTGTTATGCGTAGTAATGGATGCCTGTTTTGATTTATCGGTCCTACTAATTAACTATTTTATTCAACTTTAAAATGCCTCTCATGTATAGTGCTGATGAAGGCCGTATGTTATCTCCAAATAAAGACATTAAAGTGCAGTAAACACTCCCTAGAGCCACAGATGTGTACCAGTAAATCTCTATTGCTTCCAAAATTCCTACACAAGTATTTTATTTGTGAAATTATTATAGTTAACCTTAAATTGTTTGTTTTCTGCAAGTCAATAGAGCCAAGCCCATTTTCTTCGAGGCTTACCGCACATAGCAATTTTAAAGGTTCTGGAAATTAAAATGATGGCGAACCAGACTAGTAAGTAGCCTTAATTTAATCTTAATATGAGAGGTGTTGCATGAGATTAATTAAATCTTCTACAAGAGGACCAAGAAAGTTGAAATTATATCTTTTGGCTGCAGGGATTGATATACCAGATGGGCAGGTGTACAGAGCAATGAAATTTGATCTGTGGCTCAGAGTACTTAGGACTAATTTAGAATACAACGTCTTTATTATTGCTTACCCCAGGTGTTTGTATTTCACCAAAGAAGAATGTCTTATACTGAAG
>NC_136955.1:19526384-19596384 GCF_032717465.1 Coenobita brevimanus | reverse complement strand
GACTGAATGAACTGAATTTGATACGACGTGGAATTAACTGAATTTTACTGAGATGTGTAAGTAAGGATGTTTGGTATTAATGATGGACTTTGGTTAGCTTGTTCTGAAATTTGGCGTTTTTAATTTAATGGGTCTATTATGATGTGGCAGGGGTAAACCTGCTCTGCTGTCTTTTTTTTTTTTTTTTTTTTTTTTTGCCTATCGACCATTGAGGCCGGAGCCTTTGGTCATTAAGGCAAATATATATATATATATATATATATATATATATTTATATATAAATAGGAATATATATATATATATATATATATATATATATATATATATATATATGAAGATAAACACCAACGTAATCAGGAACATCTTTAATAAATTGGTGACGTTTCGACAACTCGTTTGTCATTTTCAAACCTATAGAAAATACAATAAAATCAAAGTAAACACTATGTCTATGATAAAAATACGAAAACTAAAGTAAAAAACCAAAGTAAAACACCATGTCTAATAAAATACAAGTGAAGAATTATTATGATAAGATGAGGAAATGAATTATACATAGCTAACGTTGGTGGGATGCTACTAAGTACAAGGAAAATTTAAACAGAAATACATGTAATAAGACAATACATAAGTCAAACCTTAAAAACAGAGAAGGGGCGTGGAGCAGTCATGTGTGCCCAGTGTGGGCTGTAGGTGGTGAGTGAGGAGTGATTCAGCCAGGAGGCGTGTTACCTCGTCACGACAAGCGTGGACAACAGAAAAATCGGATTCGCTTATGGGATGGCCTAAGGCTTCACAGCAATTTCGGATGGCAGAGAAAGGTGGCCTAGCCATAGGTAGACCGGTTCTATATGACCGTCCCCGATGTTCTGCAATTCTTACTCGTAATTGCCTCTTTGTCTGTCCAATATAAGACGCATTACAGCGACTACAGTTATAATTATAGACAACAGAGGATTGCAGAGCGTCAGGGATTCGGTCTTTATGTTTGAACCATTGTCCAATGGTGTTGCTGGGTTTGAAAATTGTTCTAAGACATACTTGAGGGTAAAATTCCCTAACTAAACTCGATATATTATTACGTATGGAAAAACTTTTTGGACCTAAAAATGGCAAGATACAATATACAGGTGATTTGTTTGCTGTGAGTTTAGGGGTAGGTGGGTTACGGATCTTATTTAGTTGTCTTCCCATATGGGTTTGTGTGAAAGACATTGGGAAACCATTAGAGAACAATGTTTTCGTAAGAAAACTCAATTCCGAGTGTAAAGCAGAATAAGATGAACAAATATTATAAGCTCTGGTCAGCAGGGTCGACACCAAATTGCGTTTAAACTGAATTGGGATTGCTGAGTTGAATTTCATGGTTAATCCTGTGAAAGTGGGTTTGCGGTATACTGAAGTGATGAAGGAATTAGTAGTTTTTTGGACTAGTATATCAAGAAAGGGAAGTTTGTTATTTTCTTCAATATCAGAAGTGAAATGAATGTTAGCATGCCTCGAGTTTAAATAGTTTTGAAAAAGAGGGATGTGGTCTGGAGACCTAAACAATAAAAATGTATCGTCGATATATCTACGGTAGAGGAGAGGTTTGAAATGGGAGGGGCATTGCTGTAGCCAGTTTGTCTCATGGTAACACAAAAATGCGTTGGCTAAGCAGGGACCTAGGGGATTCCCCATCGCCACTCCATCAATTTGCTTATAAGATTTTCCGTTAAAAAGGAAAAGATAATCTTTCGAAGCGAGAGACAGTAATTTACGGAACTGGTTCATATCAAATCCATCTATTATTTTCTCGTGTTTAAATACTTGTTTGGTGCAAATGTCTATAGTTTCATAAAGAGGAATATTAGTGAACAGGGACTTTATATCGAAAGAAGCCATAGTACAGTGGTCAACATCGTAGTTACAAATCTCCTTAGCGAAAGTAAATGAATCTTTAACCGTATAGCAATTTGTAGTGATGGGGGTAATCATAGGTACAAGAAATTTAGATATGTTATAGCTAACAGTCCCAATGGCAGAGAGAATGGGTCTGACTGGACAGTTCTGTTTATGTACTTTAGGGAGCCCATACATGACTCCTGGTGTAGCGCCAGATACGTATAATTTTGAGTACACTTCATTACTAATTACTCCATCAGACTTCAGCCTCCTTAGGAAATTGTTCACTTGATCTTCACGTTTCAGGGTCAAAGAAAATTCATCATCATTTACGATTTTGAACTTTGAACCATCATTAAGAATTTCAGACATTTTACACAGATAATCAGTCCTGTCCAGAATTACGACACCATTTCCTTTGTCAGGTTTAGTTATGATTATAGAATCATCATCTTTTAAACTTTTCAACACATTAATTTGCTCTCGTGTGACATTACTGCAAGAATAATTTGAAGAATAAAAACTAGTAATAGCAATGTGCTTCAAGCTATTCTTTAAAAAATCATAAGTTCTACCACTACCTTGATAAAAAGAATGAGCAGACAAGTTCTTAAAAAATCGTTCAAATCCAAGAAAATGCGGGAGGAACCTGGGCTTTGGGGTGTGAATGGCATACTTTAAACCCTTGCACAAAATGGATTTTTCTACACTAGTCAGCTGTCTACTAGAATAATTAAAAATCACTTTATCATGGGGTACACTATCGGGGTTAACAAATCCTAATGTCCGTAATTTACGTTGCTGAGTGAATTTAACACGAGATATAGAGTTCCCATTAGTTCTCTCTATAAGATTAGTCAAATGGGTAAAGTCAAAAAATGATACAGATTTTTTCAGTGAAGATAATGAACATGTTAATTTGTTTTTATGAACCCTAAGTAGACGTTGTTTACTCTTTATCTCGTATGTAAGAATACGTCTTTGGCAACTTCTGTAGAGTCTTGACGACCTTATGTGGGCATTGGGAACTTTAAAATTAAGAAAAGTAGGGGTGAGGTCATGTTGTTCACAGGTAGTGAGGAAATCTAAGTCCAGCTGGACTTTCTTGACCTTGAAGTCGAGCCGTTCAGCTGCTCGGTAGGTTGGTGTTTATCTTCATATTGGTGTTTATCTTCATATTGAGACTACGCTTCCCCCATGGTGAATCTATTGCATCTGTATATATATATATATATATATATATATATATATATATATATATATATATATATATATATATATATATATATATAATAATTGTTATTTTATTATTTTTTTGCAGTTTTATTTTTATTTTTATTTAGTTTTTTTATATTTTTAACCTTATATTACTTATAATAAAAAATACCTAATCTAAATACCCTAAAACTAACCACCTAACAGACAAATCGCTAACCTATACTAAATCCTAAGAGACCAATAACTAGACCTACACTACTGTTCAAAAAGCCTCGACCAAGCTCTGCTGTCGGGCCTTGCTGCGGATGTCTTTGATTGCACTGCGCAGTTGACCCTCGTGCGGTGTGGTGCGGAGAGGATCTGTCCCTTCTCCCCTTTGGGGCTAAGATGCGAATGAATGTGTTTGAGTGGATGAGTAAAATTGGTTGTGTGTCGTCCTGTCTCGGCTACCTCCCTTTCCTCGGGGGAAGCAGCCTAGGTATATAGATAGATAGATAGATAGTCTTTAATTGCTGGGTATATGGGAGCAGCCGATGATTACGTTCTTGCTCGTCATCGTCACCATCACAGTCAACCTGAGAAGCGTGTAACTCTCTTCTGTGAAAACTCCTCCCTGATCTTAATATAACCATCTGAAAATAGTATAAATAAAATAAATATAATCATCCAAGTTAAAAGTTTAGTCAATTTCTTCTTAATCTCTTCACTCAGATTACTTTTTTTCTGTTTATGCCATTTCAGGATGTATTTCTTAAGTTTAAGGAGAAATTTAATTCAATGGTTAAGTTTCATAAAGCCTTCATTATTCTCTTCCCGGGTCTCCTGAAGTGGATAATAATAATAATAATAATAATAATAATAAAAATCATCATCATCATCATCATAATAATAATAATAATAATAATAATAATAATAAAAATCATCATCATCATCATCATAATAATAATAATAATAATAATAATAATAATAAAAGAGGTCACCTTACTACAGAGGTTAAGGTAATTATCATATATTCTTAGCCCCCCTCCTCCCACAAAAAGATAATAAATGGCTACATATTAAAGCCGCGTTTTCACGACATTTTCAAGTCAAGATCATCTTGATATCCATTTTGACTGATACTGAGTTTCAAGTGAGTGTCGCGAAAACAATCGTTCGTGCGTCATATGGCTGTCGTGGGAGATTTTCTGCAAGTTGTGGAATTAAATGATATTATTCATGTGACAGACCAGACGGGGCTTTTCCTTGAAATTTTGGAGTCAGATGAGATGGCAGCTGTACCATTGCTGTTGGACACAAAGTAAAATTATCAGAATCCTCAAGACCCTCACGTTGTGGTAGCATCAGGGAAAAACAAACAGTAAAATTGCTCTGGGACCTGCAGCGATGCTCTTGTTTCAAACAGTTTGCTGTAAGTGTAACTAGCCATGTCAAGTAACGTTATATGGGACCACGTTTATGCCTCGATGGACTTGAAAACTTTTTACTAAAGTTGCTGCTAGATGGCACCACCACAGGTATCAGCTGACAGCAAATTTGGATTCTTCATTTCAAATAAACTTATATGGGACCACATTTACGTCTCAATAGGCCGCAAGCTCTTTCTTCTCTCAGGAGTTTGGCTCGACTTCGGTAGCGCTGGGTTTGTTTACAAAATGGAAGTCAATATCAGTCAAAATACCTCGGGAGGAACATTGACTAATCTTGACTAGTCATGCTCAAAATTCAAAATTGTCTTTACTTTTGGTGCTCGCGAAAACTGGTATCAGCACGATAGTCAATATGCGATATCAAGATCAGTCAAATTATCTTGACTTTTAAGGTCGCGAAAACACGTCTTAGGTTTAAAGCGCTAACTCCATTCATCTTCCCATCATACGTAACACTGGATTTTTGTTTATTCTTTCCGTAATGACTTTACATATTTTCTTTTGCTGCCTCCGAACTATTTTGGTAAAGTTGTTTCCACACTTGAGTTGGAATTAAATATTCTCCTGTAATTTATTTCTTTGGGTCAGCGTTAGGCTTTCTATTTTTTCTGTTCTGTTAGCTTTAGTCAGATTGTTAAATGAATATCAAGAGACAAACGACGTAAAAAAATATATATATATATTGTACAGTATTAGCCGTTCTCTTATTCCTTCTTTGTTCTCTCTCTTTCTCTCTCCTTTTTTTTTCTTCGTTTTCATCTTCTTCTCCTCTTCCTTCTTCTTCATCTTCTAATTCTTCTAATTCTCCTCTTTCTCCTGTTGCAGCTCCTTCTCCTCCTTCTTCCCCTTCTTCTTCCGTCTCTTTCTTCTGGGTCCGATAAAGGCTTGCTAGTGTTAACAAGGGAGACTGAGGAAAAACAGACTTACCGGACCCACGTCTACATAATTTATTGATGTCCCATAACTTTTGTTTTTTGTTACTGATGATGATGATGATGATGATGATGATGATGATTGTGGTGGTGGTGGTGGTGGCTGTGATAGTGATAGTGATGTTTGTGATGGAGATGGTGATGGCGATGATGGTGATAAAGATAATAGTGATGATAATGATGATGATGCTAATAATGATAAAACTCGTATGTATGGAGTCAGAATAGAAAAAAAAATCAATTAATTAAGGGGACAAAAAGGAACAAGTTTGAAGACAGATTAATGGTCGAATCAAGGAAGTTAACCCAGCAAAGCAATTTTTCTTATTTAGTAGTGAGGGTAACAAATGGGTTGGATAGGCACAAGACTGAATAGAGGTAAATTCAAGACTTGTCACTTTGGTATTCAGCACTGATCTTTTATTCCAGGTTTCATCATCATCATCATCATCTGGTCCTCCTTTCCCACCCTAGGGGAGGGTGAGGAGTAGCAACGTCCAGGCAACCCAAATTTGCCCAGTCCAATGGGCCACGCCTCCATCCATTCACCATTCGAGCCCCAGGAATCCTGGCTTTATCTGATACGCCAAAAACATTCACCACTTTCTGTAGCTTCACATAAATGTATCCGATATGCAGTAATTTATTGTGTCTTTCCTTCATCCTTTCTTGTAAATATATACTTATATATTTCTCTAATGCATAGCGCCCCTTCTCATATTTTGCAAATAGTCTTTGCTGCAGGGATTGGTAGGTGTGGGAGAGCCTTCTTCTTTGCTATCTTTGTCTTATCCTGGTACCTTTACTCAGAGTCAGTATGGAATAATTGGTCTGCTGTACATATCGTCTTTATTATTTTTGTAATGGTATCGCGTTGCTATTTTAATTCCTCTTGCCTTGTTGGCGATGATGACTCTCTCTCTCTCTCTCTCTCTCTCTCTCTCTCTCTCTCTCGTCTGCCCTCAAATTTGATTGCCATTGCTTACACCCTGACATTGCTAACACCTTAAAACTAAATAAAATCGCATGGCAGTAGCAAAATACAATACTAAAGAGATCAAGATCATTTAAGTATATTTTTCTTACCTTCAGTTGACACAGACTATCATCCCTTTCCAGTTTGCTTCACGTAGAGGAATGATTGAGGCTGAAAACGACAATACTACGGCTCTGCATCCTTTCTATAGCACTTTTTTAATAGCTATATCCTTTTCACCTACACGTGGCCCAAAATTTCTTCCTTTTGGGGCTCACTTCACGTGGGTCAATGATGGAAAAAATTACTAAGGCCCTGCCTCCTTTCCGGGGCACTTCCTCGTGACTAGCATCATATTCAAGTGTTAATATATATTTACATCTCAACATTCAAGATGAAGAGATGGTAATTAAGAGAAAAACAGCCTAGCATAATACAATACCTAATCTAATGTGTTAATCAAATGTGCTATCGCAGCTCAGAAGATAGAGAGATGGCAATTTTAGGCCAAACTGACTAAAATTAATATAATAAGCGCCAAAACTTCTAACTCATTATATTTTAGACTTAGCTTAAAACAACTGTTACATATTCTTATTCATCCAATCTTATATTCCGACACTGATGACTGAAAGATAACAAGTTTAGGCCAAATTTGATGAATATATAATGATTGTCTGAAATTCTATCCCAATATGTCCCGAAATCTCATCCAAGAAAAATAAATACCCTTAGTGGCTTAGAAAATGAAAAAAAATAAAACAAAAATAAATAAATAAACGCCCTCGTACTGAAGATGTTAGGGATTACATTACAGGGAAAAACACTGACAGGAAAATATTGTGGATGTAATGAACTTTTTTTTTTTTTATATATATATAATGTAGATCAGGTTATGGTATTTTTCCAGACTTGTTTTTATGGAAAGTGAGAGAATGTGGGTATTTTTAGAGGAACCTTTGTATTTAGGTGTCTGTTTAACTCTCCACATATCCGTTTGCCTGCACGTCTGTTTATCTGTGTCTGTGTGTCTGTTTCTGCCTGCCTGTCTATCTGTATCTATAGCCTACCATGTATTTATCTATCGGTCTGTCTCTCTCTGTCTGTCTACTGTGTCTGTTTGCCTATAAATCTGTTTTTGCCTATCAATCTATCTATCCATATCTATCTGTTTATCTATTATCTGTCTGTCTGTCTGTCTGCTTGTTTATCCACTCATCTATATAAGCCAATCCATCTCTCATTTCATCTATCCATTTATCCACCCATCCGTCTGTCTATTTATTAGTCTATATTACTATCAGATTCTATCTGTCTATCAATCTATCTATTCATCTTTAAGTGGAAATAGTGCAGAATTTAAACCATGCAAGCATTTAATAATTCAGATTGCGCCATTCGTCTAGGATTGGACTGATGGACATTGTTACAGGTGAATATATCTATCTATCTATCTATTGCCAGACGCCTCAATCCCGTTTGGGGTGGCCACAAACAAATCGCCTCCAAGTCTCCCTGTCCCCCGCCATTTCACTGCCCTGCTCCCAGCTCACACACCCCTCTCTCACCTCTCCATCCCATCCCTCCATCTCATCCTCGGCCTCCCCCTCCCTTTTCCCCCCTCCACCTCACTCACATACACTCTCTTCGTCAGTCTTTCACCCTCCATCCTCTCCACATGGCCAAACCACATCAGTGTGTTCCTCATAACGCTTCCTATCACATCCACATCCACACCACAACGCTCCTTTATATCCTCATTCGTCAGCCTGTCTCTCCACGTGACTCCACAGGCTCCTCTTAAATAACTCATTTCCACTGCTCTCACTCTTGACTTGTGTCCTTCCAACAATGTCTAAGCTATATATATATATATATATATATATATATATATATATATATATATATACCTTTTCGCCTATCAGTATATCTGTTTATTTAATTTGGAAAGAACATTTTAAACAGAGTTAAAGTTAAGAAAATACTTACCTTTTTTCATACGATATGCCTCTACACATTCTTTGACGAGAACCAATGAAATGCTTAAGCTATCTAAGTCTGTCTATCTCTATCCATCTATCTATCTATCTGTCTGTTATTCACTCAATCAGTTAATCAATCAGCCTGCAAATCTCTGTCTATCAATTAATTTATTTACCCATCCATCCATCCATCTAGCTATCTATCTAGCTATCTATCTACCTGTCAATCAATCAATCTATCTATCTATCTATTTATCAATATGTAAACCAAGAACACGAACTCCAAATTGCATCACTCATCTTTACTTTCCGAGGCATTTTTACAGGCAAAGTTACCCTCTTTTTCCCTTAACTTGGCCCAGATTTTAATCTTTTTACAGCTAATTCCTCGTAGGTCAGAAGAAGGCACTACTACAGCGCTGCATCCTACCCATAGCACTTCTTCGCGTCTAGTATTATATTCTAGTATTCATCTCGTATTGCATCTCAGTTTACAAGGTAGAGAGAGGGCAATTTCAGGCAGTTAGAGTAAAATGAGAATATTCGACTGAGTATTATTCCCTTCTATCCAAAGAGGTATTTATTATGTTATTGTTGTTTTTAATTGTTTTTTTTTTATTCAGACTTAGGACGTGTCCACATCAAATACGTGCTGATGCGGGTGGGTGCTTGTGAGGCTTTTGTAAATGAAGAGATTAGACATGGTCTTCATTAAGAGTTTCACAGCTAAACTTCCTCCTTGAACTGAATGAACGCTTCTAGGTATAATAATAATAATAATAATAATAATAATAATAATAATAATAATAATAATTAATCATAATAAAAAGAAGAAGAAGAAGAAGATGAGGATGAGGAAGGAGAGAGAGAGAGAGAGAGAGAGAGAGAGAGAGAGAGAGAGAGAGAGAGAGAGAGAGAGAGAGAGAGAGAGAATCTTCAAAGAACTAATCTCTTCAGTTCGAGGAAGTCCGTTCTGTCCTACTCATTGGCTCGTATTATCGGTTAAGGAAGCTCCCTAACACTTCATTCTTTGCGACTTATTTCTAGGTATGGATTGCTAATATCCTTTTTCACGTTATTTTTACAGAGTATGGTGATGCTGGAAGGTATTATGTAGGACAGAAGACTACAGTAAGGTGTAATAAAAAAAATAAATCACGTAGGAAAAGTCAAATACAAGAAGTACGTGTTATTCTGCTTAGGACACTCTTTCCCATTTGGCTGGAATAATATAAGCCTTCATTAACACTACAACTACTTAGATAATCATTGTGGCATTGCACTTCTACTTCTACTACTACCATTACTACTACTACTACTACTACTACGACTACTACAACTCCTCCTCCACCTCCTCCTCCTCCACCTCCTCCTCCTCCCCAACCTCCTCCTCCTCGTCCTTCTACTACTACTACTACTACTACTACTACAACTGTTTGACTGTGGAAGAGATTTGAGAGGCCATAATTTTCCTCTACCCTTTCCAGTATCAAATGTAATTCCCTGGTGATTCGAACTGTCTCGTGATAGTAACAATAAATGAATAAATAATCTGATAAACGCTAATGGACTCCGTTGCTTCTCAGGTGGTCATTTTCGTGTTGCTGGGACGGCTTTTTCTGCGTTACCTATATATATCCTTCATTAATTTTTCTCCCGTGGCCCTTTTCAAACTTTATTCTCTCTCTCTCTCTCTCTCTCTCTCTCTCTCTCTCTCTCTCTCTCTCTCTCTCTCTCTCTCTCTCTCTCTCTCTCTCTCGGATACTGGCCAGGTGTCTTCAGGCTAATGACTTACCTGACTAGTAACGAAGAGGACTCGTTCCTACCTCATAACTACGAACTGCAAATAACTACGACTTAGTATGCAAACTGTGAGAGTGATCCAGTTCCATCGGCTGAAAGACTGGCTCAAGTAACTTCATAAAACTGCCAAAATATCTACACTCCTCACACCAGCATATAAAGCCGTCCCCACAGCACAAAAGATACTACCAGGTGATTCAATGGACGCAGTATATGAACACCTCGAATTTCAGTTATACATTCATCTACGCTATACTTTTTTCATTTTAACTTGGCCCAGATTTTCATCCATTTGCTTCTTATTGCACGTAAGTCAATGGGAGAAAAAGACAATACTGCTTCTCTACAACTCGGTATTTAAGGTGAAGAGAGGACAATTTTAGGTCAACTTAGAATAAAAGAATTATAGCTATGAAAGATATTCTCCATGGAAACTTACTTATCTGTCCTTCTTTTTGTCCATTTGTTTATTTACTTGGCCATTTTCTCATGTATGTACGAATGTAGCCTATGTATATATGTATCCAGTCTGTCTAACTAGCCAGCTAATTGTCTAGCTAGGGACCTTTATGTCTGTCTGCATAGATATGTCTGTCTGTCTATCAGTTTGTCCATTCTTCTTTGTTTGTTTTTCTTCTCTCTACCTATCAATCTCTGTTCCTACATTTATTTATACCCATCTTCAGTTATTTTATCTCCCTTCCGATCTATCCATCTTTCTATTCATCTATTTTCAGTATACCTATCTATCTATTTATCTCTATCTATCTATCTGTCTGTCTGGAGGAGGAAAGAGTTAGTGCACAAATTTTTCCGTGAAAGCTTTTACAGTACATATTTCAGACTGCGTCACTCGTCTTGTCTGGTGACAAAAGACCTTGTTACCTATCAGTATATTGGTCTGACTATCTATCAGTTGGTCTGTATCTCTCGACCTGTCTATCTGTCTGCCTTTATCTATCTGTGTCTGTCTAACAATCAGTTAACCATGCTATCAAAAAATCAGTCAGTTAAGTCAATCAATCATTATCTACCTCCCTACCTGTCTGTTTATATATTTATCTACCTTACTATCTATCTATCTATCAGTCTTTATCTATCTTGTTAGTTGATTATTTTCTTCTGTGTCTCTGTATCTATGGATTAAAATTAATAATAACTCTAGTACTGAATTTTTTATCACAGACTCTTTCAATGCATTTCATATAACATCATCTGTGTATTATTCAGCACTCATGCTCATATGACTTACTCAGTTGAATAAAATCGTCTATAGCTTATTTGATCTTATCTGACAAGAGACGAACCTTAAGTTTTTGAAAGGTGACAGCTGTTTGGTTGTTGGGGTGTATTCATAATTAAGGACGCATTTGTTCATTTTTATTGTGAAGGTTACAGTGCCTGTTTGACGATAAGTTTGCCCAGATAAAATAATGATAGTTTTTTGCATCGATTAAGTTAAATGCGGGGTCTTACAAAGTTATCAGATGGCCTTAGTACGTGTGAAATTATGAACTCTCGAGGCAAATCAAAACACGTCCAGCTTATGTTTCACGGGTACCTTGATTTTTATTCTCATGTTCCGGCAGGTTAAGGTAAATCACGTCCTTACTGAGACATTATGTAAAATCTAACCCAGTAAAATATTGGAATGACAGTGAAATGCGACTGTGAGGCACGAGTGAAGAAATTGTCATCATAACTTTTAAATATCCCGCAGTCCATACCTTGTCACTGAACTGCTGTAAACTGTAACTAGATACTCGAAATCGAAAAGAAAACTTACTGATACTGCGAGAGTAGAAAGCATAATGTAAACTGATGCGACAGGAAAAAGCTTTCAAGTAAATTCAAAAATTCGTCTGCAAGTCAAGTGGAATATCCCATGAGCAGCCAATCCCCCATCCCACCCCGTATGTTTACCTTTCATCAAAATTCAGGAAATATGTCATATTCGATTGGAATTCCGATGTTTTATTAGGTTAGATTTTGCAAACTATCGCAGTAATGATATAATTAACCTGAATTTGCCTGAACATGGGAGAAAAATGAAGGTAATCGTAAAACTTTATCTGGACGTGTTTCGGCTTGTGCCGAGAATTCAAAATTTCTCAGTTATCTGGGGCATCTAAAAAACTTTGTAAGGCCCAGTTTTTAAATTAATCGAGACAGATAACTATATATCATAATTCATTTCAGCAATCTCATCTTCAAACAGTTATTGTAATCCTTTTAATATATAAATAAAAATGTGTCGTTACTAATGAATGCACTCGGACAACCAATCAGCTGTCAGTTTTCAAAAGCATAAGGCTCGTCTCTTTTCAGATGAGATCAGAATAAGCTACAGTGTTAGAAGAAGTACTAGAGTTGTCCCGGCGGTGAGAGTGTTAATGGTGACAGGCTCCAGTGACAGTCTAGCCTTAGCAGAAAAAGACTATTAGGGTTTTCTTGGCCATGAGACGGTTAACATGGTCGGCCAGAGGAAATGCCATCTATCCATCCCAGTATCTATTTTATTTATCTACATACCGTGATAACACCGACCTGTGAAAGCACCGTTACTTGCGTAAGGCTCGAACCCATCTCGCCACTGCAGGCCTGGCCGTCAAATGATGATGCTTTTCCTGTTGTTACCTATTGATATGTGGGGGGTAGTGCTATGTGGGGAAGGTAGAGCTATGGGGAGGGTAGTGCTATGTGGGGGGTAATGCTATGTAGGGGGTAATGCTATGTAGGGGGTAGTTCTATGTGGGGGATAGTGCTATGTGGGGAGGGTAATGCTATGTGAAGGTACTACTGTGTGGGAGTTAGTGCTATGTGGGGGTTAGTGCTATGTGGGGATAATGCTATGTGAGGGTAGTGCTATGTGGGGGTAATGCTATGTGAGGGTAGTGCTATGTGGGGGGTAGTGCTGTGTGGGAAGGGTAGTGCTATGTGGGGGGTTGTGCTATGTGGGGGGCCGTGCTATGTGGAGGGTAGCGTTATGTGAGGGGTAGCGTTATGTGAGGGGTAGTACTATGTGGGGGTAGTGCTATGTGGTGGGGTAGTGCTATGTGGTGGGGTAATGCTATGTGGTGGGGTAGTGCTATGTGGGGGGTAGTGCTATGTGGGGGGTAGTGCTATGTGGGGGCGTAGTGCTATGTGGGGGTAGTGCTATTTGGGGGGTAGTGCTATGGGGGAGGGTAGTGCTATGGGGGAGGGTAGTGCTATGGGGGAGGGTAGTGCTATGTGGGGAGGGTAGTGCTATGTGGGGAGGGTAGTACTATGTGGGGAGGGGAGTGCTATGAGGGGGGTAGTACTATGTGGGGGATAGTGCCATGGGGGGAGGGTAGTGCTATGTGGTGGAGTAGTGCTACGTGGGCGGTAGTGCTACGTGGGGGGTAGTGCTACGTGGGGGGTAGTGCTTTGTTGGGGGTAGTGCTATGTGGGGGATAGTGCTATGTGGGGGGTAGTGCTATGTGGTTGGGTAATGCTATGTGGCGGGGTAGTGTTATGTGGGGGTAGTGCTATGTGGGGGTAGTGCTACGTGGGGTGTAGTGCTATGTGGGGGGTAGTGCTATGTGGGGACGGTAGTGCTAAATTAGTCAGGGTGTGTGGATGCAAAGAGAAGGAAAGACGTCATCAAATGGCGGTCACCTACATTTTACACCTGCAGTAGAGGTGGGTTCGAGCTCCATGCAAGGGAGGGTGTTCTCATGGATCAGTGCTATCACAACTCGTCGTTTCTCTACATACTGTTGCCTATCTGTCTAGAGTATAAAATAAGTAATGAGAAGGTAGACTGCAAAATTATAAGAAAGACTACACTCTATTCTAACTTGTCCTAAAGTTTCCATCTCCCCATCTTCAGTGCCGAGTTATAACAATGAATTAAATCTCGAATATGGTGTTAGTAACGAGGAAGTGCTGTGAGAATAATGTAGAGCTGCAGTATTGTCCGTTTCTGTTACTGTGCTACGTGAAATAAGGTCTAAAAGAAAAAAAAAGTCTGGGCTAAATTAATGTAAAAGAACTACAGTAGCTCCTGGTAGTGGCAAGATTGGTAGAACAGTAGGGAAAAAGCTTACTGAGACCTAAATGCCTAGGTTTTAATCCCAAAGGTGGCTAGCAGTTTTTCTAACAGGTAAACACTACTATACCCTTTTCACTTTAACTTGGCCTTAAACTGCCATCTCTCCACGGAGAATGCTGAATTGTAACAATTGATTATCACTAGAATATGGTGCTAGTAACGGAGAAGTGCTGTGGAAAGGATGTACAGACTCAGTATTGTCTTACTCTGTCACTGAGCTTTGTGAAGTAAGTTGCAAAAGGACGAATATCTGAGCAAAGGTAAAGTGAGCAGATGAAGAAAATACTTTAAGAAATATTAAGCACAGATAATGAAGTTAACGCGAGTATATATGTCTGGGGGATGATTGGGAGGAGGGAGATCAGAAAGGAGGAAGAGATCAGTAGGATGGAAGTAGTGGAAACAATGAAGACAGTCAAAATGGGGAAAGCCCAGGAACTGATGGACTATGTGGTGAAATGCTGAAGCATGGGGGAGAGATAATAGTAAAATGGATGATGAGATTATTCAGATTGGCCTGGGAGGAAGGTAGTGTCCCGAAGGATTGGAGGTCAGGTATAATTATTCCCTTGTCCAAAAGAAAAGGCAAAATAAGAAGTTTGTGACAATTATAGGAGCATTTGCCTTCTTAGTGTAATAAGAAACGTATATGGTAGGATACTTATTGACAGAATTAGGGAAATAACAGAGGAATTAGTTGAAGAAGTACAGGGAGGTTTTAGGAAGGGAAGAGGTTGTGTAGCTCAGATATTCATCCTTAGGAAAAGTTTCTAGAGAAGGGAAAGAAGTTGTGTGTGGTCTTCATGGATTTGGAGAAAGATTATTACAGAGTGGATAGAGAAGGAATTTGGAAAATTTTAAGAATATATGGATTATATGAAAAACTGCTGAATGCCGTGGAAAGCATATATGGAATCACTAAGGCTGCAAGGCATGTGGATGGTGAACCGAGTCAATTTATCTCTCCAAATGTTGGATTGAAACAGGGATGTGTCATGTCTCCAGAGCTCTTAAATCAGTTTATGAATGGAATTATAAAAGAAATACAAAGCCGGGCAGAGGATGTTAGTGTGGCTCCAGTGCGAGAGGGCAGCGTTTGGAAACTTTGTTCTGTTCTTTGCAGATGATACTCTTATGGTTAAGTGAAGACGAAGGGGAACTGCGAGCCTTGGCGAATGAGTCTGGGAGTGTGTGTAAGAAACGGAATCTAAAGGTGAATGTAGGGAAGAGTAAAGTTATGGTCTTCAACAGAAATGAAGTCATTCAATGCACATTGAGTCAGGATGGTAAAAGAATGGAAAATGTGAGTGCATTTAATTTCTTGGGTAGGGTGATGAATATGGATGGAAGTTTAGAGGATAAAGTGCATGAATGGCTACAACAGGGAATGAAGGTTGTTGGTCTTTGAAAGCACTGATAAGAAATAGGGAAGTCAGCATGGAACTAAAAGGTTGCTGCATGATAGTATTGTGATACCAACTAACGTATGGAACTCTAACGTATGGAAGCAGAGCTAGGTTCTTGTTGGAGGGACACAAGGCAAGGGTAAGAGCAATGGAAATGAATTATTTGAGAGGAGCATTTGGAGTTACGTGGAAAGACAAATTGATAAAATGAGGTAGTGAATGAGCGTTGTGGTGTGGATGTGGATGTGATAGAAAGCGTTAAGAGAAATATATTGAGGTAGTTAGGCCATGTCAAGAGGATAGAGAGTGAGAGACAAACAAGGGGAGTGTATGTGGCTGAGGTGGAAATGGGGGAGAGCGAAGGGGAGACCGAGGATGGGATGGAGGGGTGGAGTGGAGAGGTATATGAGAGAGGGGTGTGTGAGTTGGAGGAAGGGCAGCATAATGGCAGGGGACAGGGCGAAATGGAGGCAGTTTGTCTGTGACCACCCCTTACGGGATTAAGGCGCCTGACTATAGATAGATAGATAAAGTGAATGATATATAGTGGGGTGGATCGGACTCTTACCTTTAACTATTCTGGACCAACATCAGCCTAGCTTCGGAACTCTTGGCTCGAAGTGGAGAAAAAGGGAGATATGGCAGTTATTACCTATTACCGTTAGAGGAAATGCTAATCCATGTATCTGATGATCTATCTGCTTTATATAATTATCTATCCCAATTATCTATCAACCCATCTAACTCTCTCTCTAAGGCAATAGTTTTTTTTAACTTTTTCGGCCCCGATACCCCCAGGCTCAGCTCCAAGTCAACCTGATACCCCGTCTCTAGTATTGTTACCCCATTTACTGAAATGAGAATGGGGAATGGGGATGTACAGTTGTACAAAAAAGTATCGTTACTCAGGGGTCTGATAGATACGAAAACGAACACGACAGTGGCTGCTATCTCCGAAGGGTTGGTACCCCTGCGTGGGAGACATACCATCTAATACCGACGGTGATATCTTGAAACGATACCTTCTACTGTAGGGCTTATAGTAAAATATAACCAACAGTGGTGGATATGTAGGAATGCCAACAGTTTCCAACCCCCCCCCCCGGGCTGTATTTCAAAAGCCATCGTCGTTTGTCATAATGTTTCGCACAAATTTGTAACGATACTTTTTTGTACATCTGTACAAACAGCGGAATTCTATGAATACTTTTATATATGTTTTCAAGATAATAGCATTCTTACACAAGAAATTTTGTGTAGTTACCAAACACAAATTGTTCTCTCTATTTTTTTTTATAATGCCCCTCTAGATACCTCCAAGAACTCATTTCGACAACCCCAGGGGATATCGAGGCACAACTTTAAGAACTCCTGCTCTAGGGAATAGAGTGATGAATAGATACAGTGGAAAATACAGACTATAGATCCATTCATCTACGTTATTATTACGCAGTTTCAATAATCTTCTAACAAACGCTTTAACAAGTAAGAAGTTATTTATCTTCTCTACAAGCAAGAGGTCCTTTGTTCATTTCCTGGGCCGACTAAGATATCACTGGGCTGGGCTTCTTTGCCCTAGTTTCTTTGGACCTAGAAGTGAAATACGGACTCTGATTTATTATGATGTGGATGTAATTGAAAGTGTTAAGAGAAATACTTTGAGATGGTTTGGCCATGTGGAAAGGATGGCGAATAAGAGACTGACTTTGAGAGAGTATGTGATGGAGGTGGAGGGAGTAGGGGGAGGGGGGAGGGGGACGGGAGGGGAGGGAGGGAGGAAGGAAACCAAGGATAAGGTGGAAGGAAGAAGTGAAGAGATATGAAAGAGGGAGGTGAGATTTAAATGGCAGGGGACAGGGCGACATGAGGGCTATTTGTTTCTGGCCACCCCTTGCGGGATTAGGGCGTCTGCAATAGATAGACAGATAGATAAAAAGGCAGAAATAGACAGATAGATAGATTTGTAAGAGGAGGTTGCATATAACACTGTGGCAGAATATTTACACAGAGAGCCTCCCTTCGGATGTACACCTATCTATTTACTTATCTTTTTATTTGGTAAGTGAAAAGAGTAAATGCATGTTTTGAAAGATATAACAAAGAATATAGACCATAGAATCATTTATATGCATTCTAAATTACTCCATTTGGCTCCAGTTTTGCGTAGTCACCCTCCCACCACCTCATTTTTTACGAGTCTTCTTTACTAGTGCTGTTTTTCCACTTTATCACTATTCTCTTTTTGTGTGTGTGAATTTCCTCTTATCTTCAGAGCTGCAACTCCCACCTTCTCTCTCTCTCTCTCTCTCTCTCTCTCTCTCTCTCTCTCTCTCTCGGTTGACGTATCTATCAAAATCTATATCTATGTTGACTTTCCGGTCTCCCTAATTAAATGAATCGATCAGTCAGTCACTCAGTCAAACAATCTATGTACATTATGCCAATGTCAGTTAATCCTGCTCTTTATCAATCTACATATCTATGAAACTCGCCCTCCCCTACGTGCAGTTGCAGTCAAAAGTCATTCTACACGCCTCCCACCCCAGCCTTTTACGGGTACTCAGTGGAAAGGAAAAAGGTACAGGAGGAAGAGAGGTTTTTGCCGTGAATAAATTTGTGAGAGTTGAAAATTTTTGACTACGGATCCTGTACCTGTCAGAATTTGCCGGTCTGTCTACCTTTCTCTGTCTCTCCTTCCGCCTGCTTTTCTCTGCTTCTTCTGCCTGTTTTTCTGTCTCTCTGCTTTCCTCTGCTTTTCCTTCTTTCTACCTTTTTCTGTCTTACCCTCTGTCTGTTTTCCCTGCCTCTCCTCCTGTCTGCTTTTCTATCTATCCTTCTGTCTGCTGTTTCCCTGCCTCACCTTCTGCCTGCCTTTTTCTGACTGCTTTCTCTGCCCATCCTTTTCTCTGCTTTTCTCTGACTCTCCTGCTGCCTGCCTTTTTTTTTTTTGTGTGTGTGTTTGTGTTTCACCTTCTGCCTGTTTTCCCTGTCTCTCCTTCTGTCTGTTTCTCTCTGTCTCTCCTTCTGTCTACTGTTTCTCTGCCTCTCCTTTTGTCTGCCTTTCTCTGTCACTCTTTCTGCTCGTTCTTCTCTGCCCCTCCTTCTCCCTGCTTTCTCCCTCTCCTTGCGCCTGCTTTTCTGTCTCTCCTTCAGTCTGCTTTTCTGTCTTTCCTGTCTGTTTTTCTCTGTCTGTCCTTCTGCCTGTCTGACCACCTGCCTTTCGTTTATCTGGGTTTGCTGTCTATGGGTCTACCTATGAGTAAATGAAAATATGGCCTATTTTAGTGGAGACTCCGATGATAGTTTGTGTGTGTGTGTGTGTGTGTTCGTTCCTATTTATCCCTCTATCTTTCTATCTATCTTCTTCCATCCATCTCTCTCCAATCTCCCTGCTCTCCACATCACCAACTCACTCATTCCTCCATCCACACTTAATCCCAGCTCACCCAGGCCAGTAAAGGTAATTGAACATTATTAACAAAAACTCAGCCACCAGAAAATGAACTCCCCAAAGATGAGAGAAGTGGATGGGGATGTGACTGGGGTTGTGGCGGAGAGAGTCTTATTAAATGTGGCACGATGGAGGGAGAGAGAGAGGGTCCAATTGTCCAGAAGCATCGAAAACTCTCTTAGATTAGGACTGGATTAAATATGGAAGTGGGTAAATTTAGAATAATGTATTGATTAAGAGAGGGGATCCAACTGCCCAGGAAAAACGAGGACTGTATTTGATTATGATTGAATTACATTAGGAATCAGATAAACTTATAGTAATGGAGTGATTCCGAGAGGTCTGGATTCTCCACGATATTTGAAAATGTCGTTCGATTATTATTATATTTGGGAGTATTAAGGGTTATAGGTTTTGAGAGTGATTTCCTTCAGTGAATAAAATCACAGGGAGTAATATCTTCCTTACCTTGTCAAATTTCGACTGCTAGAGGATCATAAACTTCACTAACAAACGCCATGAAAGATTTATGATATTGGAAACGATATTGGAATTTCAGAGGTATAAGTTTTGGGAATACGAGGGGTGATTAGAAAGAAATGACAGTGAGTCTATAAACTTTTATTAGCATGAAGAACTATCAAACTATGACTCACATTCCTTCAAAGTACTCCCCTCCAACCTCTATGCAGCGTTCCATTCTCTTTCTCCACTTCATGAAGCAAGCGTGGTACTCTGAAGACGGTATACTTCGGAGTTCTGAATTGACGGTCTGTGCCAAGTCTTGGATGGGATGAAATTGCTTCCCAGCGATGGCAGATTTAATTTTTGGAAACAACCAAAAGTCACAGGGAGCCAGGTCAGGGGAGTAGGGTGGGTGGGGGAGCAGAGTTATACCTTGTTGTTCCAGGTACTGCATAGTGAGGCGAGCTTTGTGGGGTGCAGCATTGTCGTGGTGCAGCAAAAGGCGAGACCGACGGCGGGTTGGTGCGGTGTTGGCCTTGTGTTCCAAGACTTGTGGAAGGACCTGGTCTGTGTAGTATTGGGCTGTGATAGTGGACTTTTCAGGCATCACATCCACGCATATTGGTCCTTGAGAATTGAAAAATATGGTGAAAAGGCGCTTCCGGCTGCGAAATCCTTCCTTCAAAGTCTGAGGTTGAGGGTCTTCATCGCCCAACCACACCATGTTTGACTGCTTGTCACGGGTTGTGAAGAATGAAATCCAACACTCATCTCCAGTAGCAACATCTGAGAACCGTTTTGGACCATTTGGTTCAAATTCAGCAAACCAGACACGACAAATCCTCACCCGTTCAGCCTTTTGCTCATCAGTCAACAAATGGGGTATCCATCGACAACACTTCTTCCTCAGGTGTAATTGTTCATGCACGATGTCATATGCACTCCCATAACTGATATCAAGCTCCAAGGCTAAGAACCTAAGAGTTACAGTTGGATCCTCGTCAATGATGGACCGTGCACGGACAGTTGTTGCTTCGGTCACGGATGTCCGGGGGCGTCCAGAGCGTTGTTCATCTTTCAATTCAGTTTTTCCTGCTGTGAAAGCACGAATCCAGCGGGAAACAGTTTCCAGGGAAGGAGTAGTGTCTGGATAAACTTGTAATAATTCCCCTCGAATCTCTGTTGCTTTCTTTCCCAGTTTCCACCTCGTAAAAATGTAGAACCTGCAGCCTTCTTTCGAGTAATCCATGTTTCTGGCCAGAGAGCAAAAACAAGAGTGAAGCATTCACTCACAACAATAAAACAAGAAAAGTCAGGCATACGGCGACAAGTTCAAACTCGTAAGGACAGGCAACTCTGCACTCTCCTTGCTCCCCTACCTCCCATCATTCAAGGTTTTCATGTTATAGCACGAACTGTCATTACTTTCTGATGTAGTTTGAAGCATAAAATAATATCACCATTAAATCGATATGAACTGCCAGTGAAATGGAAAAGTTTATGTCATCATTTCCTGAGCTATCAAACAAATAAAAAGTTTCTAGATATTTGATGGAACTGCAAGTGATTAAGCTACATGAAAAATTAGGACTACTGGTTGTGATAGTGGTTCAGTGTATAAAATGACTATTCTATCTATCTACAGCCCGACGCCCTAATCCCGCAAAGGGTGGCCGCAGACAAAACGCCTCCAAGTCGCTCTGTCACCCACCATTTGACTACCCTCCCCCCAACTCACCCCCCCCTCCCTCATATACCTCTCAACTCCATCCCTCCACCTCATCCTCGGTCTACCTCTTCCTCTTCCTCCCTCCACCTCACCTACACACACCCTCTTAGTCAGTCTTTCATTCTCCATTCTCTTCACATGTCCAAACCACCTCAGTGTATTTCTCCTAATCTTCTCAACCACATCCACATCCACCCCACAACGTTCCTTCACTTCTTCATTCGTCAACCTGTCCCTCCACGTCACTCCACATGCTCCTCTCAAGTAACTCATTTCCACTGCTCTCACTCTTGACTTGTTCCCCTCTTGCAGGATAATTTTCAGTATCATCATCAGTCTTGTGGATATCTATTGAAACGAAAAAAAAAAAAAAAAAAAAAGGCTATATCACTTTAAGGAAAATTGTGTACAGTATATACAAATTATATAAATTTTGGTTCACACGTTATGTGAGTGTGAGTACTTTATTACGTAAAAGAAGGCAGAATGATCATCGCTGTGAGAGAGAATGCATTTTCAAAGTAGGGACGCCACTAATGCAATAATGTATTCCAGTTGACGTCAGACAATTTTATTCAGCTTAGTGGCAAAGGAATTTAGAGTTAAAGAATTTATTGAATAACAAAAAAAGTTAATGTGACCATGTGACAGTTTTCGAGAGTGATTCCTCGAACAGTACAGAAAATGTTATTAATATTGTGGTTGATATAACAATTGCCCCATTGATTGAAAATTTTATCATTTTTGAATGAATTACAGTGCCAAGAATAGAGAAAGATTCATTTTCTTTTCTTTTAGTTGCCCTTCATTCCTCAACACTTCTATAACGCGCTTCTATTCTCCTTCTCTATCCCCTCCCAATCTCTGCCCTGTCCTTCTCACCCATTCTCTCTCTCCCCTTTTCCCCCTCTCCTCTCCCTTCCCCCCCTCCCCTCTCTCTCTCTCTCTCTCTCTCTCTCCCCCCCCCAATAATAAATAAATAAAACCCATCCATTCCAAATCCAGGGAGGAAATCTGAAATTCTAAGCGGTCACCTTAGGAGCCTCACGATAAAGTCCAAAACCAGGCGACACAGGAAAGATTAAAATTGACCCTTAAACCCCGCTACCATAAGGGCGATTATAAGGGATCGATCTGGACTTGTTGCCTCGGACCCTTGGACTCGTAGCTCGCGTGGCCAGACTTCTCAAGGGCGAATCATTACGTGTTTGGAACGTGTTTTTGGGCTCGATACAATCTTTGGTTTCTGGACGGTGTTTGGTCTGGAATGGGAGAGGTTGAGACTGGGGTGTTTTTTTGTATATATTTTCTGTCTGTCTGTCTGTCTGTCTGCCTCTCTCTGTCTCTCTCCATTAGCTTTCTGGATTTTGTTTAGCCCCACAGTCTTCTAACTTACGACTCCGTTTTCTCGACATTCACCCACTTGCTCCTTATGCTCTCATTCTTTCTTTCTCTCTCTCTCTCTCTCTCTCTCTCTCTCTCTCTCTCTCTCTCTCTCTAATGGAATATACATTCTTTAAGATACAGCAATTATACTTTTAAAAGGGGGATTCCAAATACAAAAAATATTTATAATGTCTTTCAGAATTAATAATATTTTTCATCTGTGTATGTGTGCGTGTGTGTGTGTGTGTGTGTGATTTTGTATTTATGTCTGCGTGCGTGCCTGCTTGTTTACGTGTCACAGACAAACACAGAAGAGGGTGAATGGTGAGGAAAACTGAGAGGCCTGAGTGAGTGAGTGAGAAAACGATGGAAAGAAGAAAAGTTACATAGTTAACTGCGGGACCAAACGAAATCTAGAAAGTTAATGGACACACACACACACACACACACACACACACACACACACACACACACACACACACACACACACACACACAAACGGCAAAGAGACCGAGACAGAGGCAGGACAGGAAACTTAATCTTGCAATATTCACAAAGCCTATGAAACTCAACAACGTTAATCTCTCAAATCCTCCACAGTCAAATATGTATAGCTCAGTTAATTCTCACTTTCTCTGATTGGCTTAACAGATTCACGGCCTAACAATAAAATTAAGTGAGCCATCTAAGTTTTCTGGCGCTTTGTCTCTTGGTGATGTCTATTTTTTTTTTTTTTTATTCGTACTATATTCTCGGGTGTCGCCGTGTGGAAAATATAAAAATCAGATTGATCACATCGCTATCAGTAGGAGGCATAGAAGTTCTCTGCTAGATGTTCATGTTAAACGGGGAGCGGATATTGGTAGTAACCATCAACTCAGCATTGCAAAAATAAGGTTTAAACTTAAAAATCAGAAGAAGGAAAAATCTGGTGTTGGTAGATACGATATTGTTAAGCTTAGAAGGGAAGGAGAAGAAAAGGAGGAATTCAGATTAGAATGCAGAAATAGGTTTTTGGAGTTGGAAACGTTGGAAGAGGGGGAGAGAAGTGTAGATGAGATGTGGGAGGATGTGAACAAAGTTTTGCATGAGACTGCTGAATGTACGATTGGAAGGAGACATAGATTCAGGAGAAAGAAATGGATATCAGAGGAAACGTGGGATATGATAAAAAGGAGAGGTGAGGCTAAATTGAGGAGTGAGATGCAATGCGTTGATGAACGAGAGATTGAATTAGCAAGAGCTGCGTACTGGAGTTTGAATTCAGAAGTAAGAAGGTTAGCTAGGAAAGATAAAAGAAGATGTGTGGATGAAAAGGTTGCAGAGACTGAAATCTTAATAAACAAAAAATGATGGACAGAGTCAAAGAATAGCATATGAATCGATTAGAGAACTGAGTGGTAATGCAGGTAAACGCAAGGAAATACCAGTTAGAGACAGGGAAGGAAATTTATTGACCAAAGATGGAGATATTAAAAATAGATGGAAAGAGCATTTTGAGACAGTTCTTAATAGACCAATACCACCAGAAGAGGATATACCGTCTGCTCAGGAAGATTTAAATATAGAAACAGGAGAGTTAAGGCTTGCAGAAGTGGAGAAAGCAGTAAAACAGTTAAAGAATAATAAGGCACCAGGGGAGGATGGTTTATTTCCGGAAATGTTTAAAGTGGAGGGGGATAGATTAATAATGATCTTGACCAAGCTATTCAATAAGATATGGGTGACGGGGTTACTACCATCAGTTTGGAAGAATGGTGTAATTGTTAAAGTTCCGAAGAAGGGAGACCTGAGTGAATGTGGTAATTGGAGGGGAATCTCTTTGTCACCGATAGCTTTGAAAGTTTTCAGTAGAGTGTTGTTAAATATGTTGGAGCCGGTGGTTGAGGGTATTCTGAGGGATGAACAGGCTGGTTTTAGAAAGGGACGTGGTTGCAATGATCAGATCTTTATAGTTAGGCATTTGATGCAGCAAGTTAATGAAATGAGAGTACCGTTAAGTCTTTGTTTTGTTGATTTTGAAAAGGCTTTTGATAGTGTTTCGAGAGAGACTATGGGGAAGATCATGAGACATTATGGAATACCAGAGGAGTTTGTGAGGGTCATTATGAACATGCATGAGGACACATTTTGTAAAGTGATGGTTGATGGTTGTCTGAGTGATTCGTTTGAAGTCAAGTCCGGAGTAATTCAAGGTGGTGTTCTATCGCCTTTACTATTTATATTGATCATTGATTACATTATGAAACGCGTTGGAACAGAAACCGGTGCAGGTATACTTTGGGGATAGAACAGGAAACTTTTGGATTTAGATTATGCAGATGATATAGTTTTGATTTGTGATGGCCCAGAAGAGATGTAGAGATTGTTGGACTGTTTGGTGAGTGAAGGTCGCAAGGTGGGTTTGGTTATTAATTGTGGAAAAACTGAAATAATCAATATGAATATGGAAAATGCGCAGGAATGTGTAATTGGAGGTATGGTTGTAAAGCAAGTTGATAGGTTTAAATATTTAGGTACTTATTTAGCCAAGGATGGTTCTTTGAACTTTGAATTCGAGGAAAGGTTAAAGAAGGCTAATCAGGCAATGGGAATGCTTAATAATATTTGGAATAATAACAATTTTTCTGTGCATACAAAAATCAAACTTAATAAGGTAATGGTTAGGAGTATCTTAATTTATTGACACGAGTCTTGGTACAGCACAGTGACTATGGAAAATAATTTCTTGGTTTTTGAAAAAAAAGCACTTAGAAGAATATTAGGAGTTAAGTGGTGGGAAAGGATACCAAATAGTAGAATTAGAGAAATAACGGGAGTGCAGCCGGTCGATGAATATGCTAGGTTCTCACGATGGAAGTGGCTAGGACATGTGTATAGGAGACAGGGAATAGTACGAGGTACACCAGGGTGGGTGGCACTTGGTAGGAGAGGTAGAGGAAGGCCAAAAGAGACGTGGGTGAGGACAATGAGACGGGAAGCTGGAGATGAGTGTTGGGGAGATCTTGAGGAGTTAGCACAAGATAGGATGTGGTGGTGTGAGTTCATCGAGGCCCTATGCATCCCCGAGGGTGCCACAGGAAATGATTGATTGATTGATTGATTGATTGATTGATTGATATATTCTTGGTGCCAGAACAAAAGCTTTCTTGTGATGGCACCGATATAAGCGTGCGATTCTTCTGCCTAGCTATACAGACGTCCTTCAGCTCCCTCCCTATCGCCGGAAAGAGGAAAGATTGACTATAATAGAATGATAACGTCAGCCTTCAGTCAATCTGGTTCACGTTTGAATGAGCCAGGAACATCAACAGGAATAATAATACATTTTCTTGATATTTTTACACTGTGTTATGGTTTGCTTATGTTATGCGTCTTACTCCTGACAGATTGACAGTCCCTTCACTTGTTCTGGTGTCAACATCTTTTTCCATATGAAGTTGTAGTATCACACATTTTACATAATAATTTTTAAAGCTGTTTAGTCATAATTAACAGTGTGTAATGAAGTGTGAATGATGAGCAACCAAATATCATTTCGCTGTTAGCTGTGGTATAGGAAGAAGGTGGATGGCAGACCACAAGGGCCACCCTGTTTCAATTATAAAAAAGAAGGTTAGGAGAAGTGAAAAGATATCTGAATAAGTGCGTAAGTGTAAAGTCCTGGGGAACCATTTATTATGTTGGTATATGTGAATGTACTTAATACCATTTTATAGAGGTGTATAATGTGCTAGTAGAGTTGTCATTTATCTCTACTTTTTGCATAAGCCCAGAGTATATGTAATGCTCGGCACCTCACTTTTTAGCTGATCTCAGCACCGCGCCCTACTCGGCTCGGTGACTGTACAGCGTCAGAGGCCGTTTTACAGTTTTAAAGGGAGGTGGTGTCGCTCCTACATATCTCTCGGGTCGCAGTTATATTATTCTGTACCCAATAAAGAGAGATTTAATCTGCTCATTTCTGTCACCTTACGCTACCACTTAATAACAGACCAGCTTCCACCTTCTTGTGGCAGAGGACCTTTGGTGGGAAGTGTCGGGCAGTGACGGCGAGTAGCTGACGTGTACTACAGACAGTGTCGTCGATCCAACACGGTGGTCTAGTTATACTATACAGCAGAACACTTAAATGTAGTCAACTGCTACTCCATAACGGCTACATTATTTTATTGGTGCTAGCGGTGGCACGATATTTAGTGCTAGCCGTGTACCGATAATTAAATTGGTGGTCAGCAGTGCGACGATACATTTTATTGGTGCTAGCGGTGGCACGATATTTAGTGCTAGCCGTGTACCGATACATTAAAGGTGGCCAGCAGTGCGACGATACATTTTATTGGTGCTAGCGGTGGCACGATATTTAGTGCTAGCCGTGTACCGATACACACTGCGGTTCAGCCCCACACCTCCACATGTCACCATACCCACCATCCTAGGTTGTCTCAGTAGGGATTTGTTTTATAGGGTTAGTGGATTTTTTATAAAGCATATCTGTGCGTCTTGTGGAACATAAGTTTGCTATACGAAATTCAAATAATCAAACTGTTCAATACTCCAGCATGAGATTAAACTCAGGTCCTTTCAAACAGCAGATGACTACTCCAGCCACTTCCATACTACCTTCCAACCAGCTCAAAACTACCCCACTTTTTTCCCTCCCTCGAACATTCAGTTCACTTTTCCCAGGCACCACATTATTGAAGTTAACTCTCCACCGTATTTCTTTCTCTGGGACTCTCTTCCCATTTCTCCCTCTTTTCTCTCCCTTCCTTTTTTTTTTTTTTTTTTTTTTTTTTTTTTTTGCGTCACATCGTTTCTTCCTTGTTTCCTTGTTTCCTCCTAGCCATCATTTTTTTTTTTTGCCCCTTTGCTAGTGTTCTTCACCTGTCCCCCCATATCTTTCTCCCATCACTATTATTTCCTCTGATATTATTCTCTCCCTCGCCACCCTGTTCATTACCTTCATTACCCCCTCGTTTTCTCTGTCACTCTAGTCTCTTCCGTGCCATCCCTTCTCTCCCTTGCAGTTTTCCTGCCTGCCACCCTATTCTCTCCACTACATTCTGTCCATTTCTCCTTTCTCTGAAATCTCCATTCTTGGAGATTTCAATGTTCACCACCACCTTTGGCTCTCCTCTCCTTTCACGGATCCACCTGGTGAACAAGCCTACATCTTTTCTATCCTTAATGACCTAGAGCAGCTTGTACAGCACCCTACCCGTATCCCTGACCGCCTTGGAGAGAGCTCCAACATACTTGACCTCTTCCTCACAACTAATCCTTCTGCTTACTCTGTTAATCTTTTCTCTCCGTTGGGCTCCTCCGATCACAACCTTATTACCTTAACCTGTCCTATCGCTCCAGTACGGCCTGCGGACCCTCCAGGGAAACGTCGTCTCTGGCATTTTGGAGCTGCGGACTGGGAGGCCCTCAGGCAGTACTTCTTTGATCTTCCCTGGAATGATTATTGCTTCCATGGCCGTGAGCCATCTGAGTGTGCCTTGCGCATTACGGAGGTTATTCTCTCGGGCATGGAAGCATACATTCCTTTCTCATATCCTTTGACTAACGCAAGAAAGCCTTGGTTTAATCACGCTTGTTCTAATGCTGTCCGCAACAAGGAGAAGGCCTACAAAAGGTACCGGAGCCAACCCACCCCTGAATCACATAATCTTTACGTTTCTGCCTGGAATCGTGCTAAGTCTGTTCTTCGCTCTACTAAAAATAATTTCATCCATACTAAATGCTCTCAACTCTCCAACTCGAATTCTTCCCGCTCCTTCTGGCACCTTGCCAAAAATCTTTCTAACAACTTTACCTCATCATCCTTCCCTCCTCTTTTCTACTCTGATGGTTCTGTAGCTATTTCTTCTACTGATAAAGCAGATCTCTACGCACAGACTTTCTCCTCCAATTCCACCTTAGACGATTCCGGTGCTGTTCCTCCATCATTTCCCCCCTCTGACTTCCTCATGGCTGACATTAAAATTTCTTCAGTTGATGTATTTTCTGCCATTACTGGCCTCAGTACTAACAAGGCATATGGGCCTGATGGGGTCCCTCCTGTTGTTCTCAAAAGCTGTGCTTCTGTGCTTACACCCTGCCTAGGCAAACTATTTCGCCTTTGTCTGTCAACTTGTACCTTTCCTTCTTGCTGGAAGTTTGCTCTCATTCAGCCAGTCCCAAAGAAGGGTGACCACTCCCAACCCTCCAACTATCGTCCAATTGCTTTAACGTCCTGTATTTCAAAAGTTTTCGAGTCAATTCTTAATAAAAAAATTTTAAGGCATCTTTCCTATCACAACCTTCTTTCCGATCGTCAGTATGGGTTCCGTCAGGGACGCTCCACTGGCGATCTTCTCACCTACCTTTCAGACTCCTGGTCATCCTCCTTTCGGGACTTTGGCGAAAGCTTTGCCATTGCACTTGACATCTCAAAGGCTTTCGATCGAGTCTGGCATAAATCTTTAATTTCCAAACTGCCCTCCTACGGTTTCTATCCTTCTATCTGTACCTTCATCGCTAGCTTCCTTTCTGGTCGTTCTATAGCTGCTGTCGTAGACGGCCATCGTTCTTCTCCTAGATCTATCAACAGTGGTGTTCCTCAGGGCTCTGTCCTATCACCAACTTTCTTCCTTTTATTCATCAATGATCTTCTAAGCTGTACATCTAACCCTATCCACTCATACGCTGATGACTCCACCCTTCACCTTTCCATTCGGTTCCCGCAACGCCCATCTCAACAGTTACTTCAAGAAACAAGGGATGAGGCTGTGGCACACCTAATGTCTGACTTGGCTCATATCTCTGACTGGGGTAAAAATAATATGGTTGTCTTTAATGCTTCTAAGACTCAGTTCTTACACCTATCAACCCGACAAAGTCTTCCACAGGTATACCCACTAATGTTTAATAATATTCAGATTAATCCTGCATCATCCTTGAACATGCTTGGGGTTTCATTTACTCGGGACTTATCTTGGAAAGATCATATTACATCTCTTGTAAAATCTGCTTCCAAGAGATTGGGTGTGCTAAGCCGACTCCGCTCTTTCTTTACCCCTGCACAATTGTTGACTCTATACAGGGGTTTTATCCGCCCCTGTGTGGAGTACAACTCTCATGTGTGGGGAGGCTCCCCACATACAGCTCTTCTCAATAGGGTGGAGTCAAAGGCTTTTCGTCTCATTAACTCTCCTCCTCTTACTGACTCCCTTCAACCTCTGTCTCTTCGCCGCACTGTTGCATCTTTATCTCTTTTCTATCGCTACTTTAATGGTCACTGCTCCTCTGAACTGTCTGCTTGCATTCCTCCACCTCTACGACGGGCGCGTAGCACCCGTCTGGCAGCGAACTCTCATCCCTTTTCTGTCCAACTCTCTAATGCAAGAGTTAACCGTTACTCCCAGTCTTTCATTCATGCAACAGGTCAGCTCTGGAACTGTCTCCCTCTGTCTGTATTTCCTCCTGCCTATGATCTCCAGTCTTTCAAACGCAGTGTGTCCAGGCATCTCAAAATGATCGGATCTTGAATTTGGCTCTCTATTGTATTTTGTTTTTCTCTTGGAGGGAACTGTTACTGCGGGCTCATGGCCTTTGGTTCCTTCTTCCTCGCATTAAAAAAAAAAAAAAAAAAAAAAAACATGCCTCATTTTCCCTACTACCTCATTATTTCTTCAGCCTTTTCATTCTTTCTTTACCCTGTTGCCCCATTTCCCCCCCTGCCACTCTGTTCTTTCCCATAATACTATCAGTTCCTAGCTAGTCTCGTACTATCCTGTCTTTCTCTGATACCCTATTATCCAAGTCACTCCTGTACTGTCTTCCTTTTTCCTTGATATTCTACCTTTTTCCCTTCCATTCTATTACATTCCTTGACTCCATTTGATGCACATTAGTATCTTTCTTATTTTCTTCCTTTTATGTGTGTTACTGACCCTGCAAACCACTTTCCTCCCCTGCCAACTCGTTTCTTTCGCCTGCCCCAAGATTCTGCTCTTTCGCTACATTTTCTCCACTATATTAACTTTCCCCTGTCCCTTTGATCTTTCCCTGCCACTCTATTTCCCATGCTTTTATATTCTTCCTCTGCTATTATTCGTTTTCCCTGCCACTCTATTCTTTCCCTGCCTTGAAATTTCCCTGTCTGTATTCATTTCCCTATCAATTTTCTCCTTCTCCTTATCAATTCTTCCTTTCCTCTGTTGCCTAGTTTCTTCCCCTTCACCCCATTTCTTCCCCCGTACTTAGACTGTTCTTTGCCACTCTCTTCTCTTCCTGCTACCCTCATTCTTTCCTCTGCATCCTGTCTTCCTCTGCCGTCACGATTTTCCTCTACCACTAACCTTATTTCCCCTGACATCTATATTCTCTCCTGCCACTTACTATCTTTCCCTGACACCTGTATTTTCCCCTGCTACCTAAGTTTTCCCCTGTTTCTATTATCTTCCCTGCCACCTGCTTTTTCCCTGTCACCTCAGTATTTTCCCCTGCCATCTCACTTTTCCCTTATCACCTCGTTTTCCCCTGTTTTCCCCTGCCAGCTCGTTTCTTTCCCCCGCCACTCTAACATCCAATTCCATTTTCCGGTCACCACATTAGTTATTCCTCCCCCTCCTCTCTCTCTCTCTCTCTCTCTCTCTCTCTCTCTCTCTCCGCTCTTTATTCGTCTATTCTTTCTCTTACTTTATCCTTTCTTGAACCCTTCACTGAGGCTGGAGCATTGTGTTACTTCAAGGAGGATTAAACCACAAGACTGGGTTCATCTGACACAAATCCTTGCAGTGGAAGGCTTCATAACTAGTTCAAATAATCCTTTCTAGGCCGCCTCTGTGACTGAGTGGCTAACATTGCTATCTACGAAGGTGGCGGCACGTTTATTCTAGTTTCTATTCCTAGAGCCGTATTTGCATATCTGAAATCGCAGAATGGCATGCAGACCCTCCTTTTTTTTTTTTTAATTTTAATGATGATTTTCGAAGTAGGTGACGATGATAGAACGTTTTTGGCCTTTATATATTGTTCCTGACTGCGTTCTGTAGTATGGGATGCAGGCTGACTATACCTACTAACCACAGGCGTTCCATAAAAGACCTTCTGTAAATAGAGGTTTGCAATCCACTTGGCAATTTAAGGTTTGAATATTTATCCACTAGTACTGACAGAGCTGGTGACATTCAACTCAGGTATCGATCAAATCCTTCCTGGTTAGTAGGTAAATCACTCCTGTACCTGAGTTAACAGTTAGGGATGATAACTGAAGTAACCTGGATAATGCATTAGCCCTGGATGTGTATACCAAGACAGTGAGTGAATTACCCGCCACAGGTTTCAAGGCCTAAATTGCATGGATGAGCACTGACACCAAGCAACTTAAGATGTCAACCGCCACCTTCACTTTTATCTTTTCTCTGGTGCTGGAACGTCTGGCAGTTGTGTACAAGCTAATCACAGGCGATTTAGTTCAGGTGAAAGAAGCTGTGATGATCAAAGGTTAGTCCCATCAACCCCCACGACGAATTTCATATAATTTGCTTGCTACTGTACCTTCAAGCTATTTTTGCTGTGACTACGAAGGACCTGTAGTAGTCTATCTGCCTCTCTGTCTGTATCTATCTATCTATCTATTTATAGCCAGACGCCTTAATCCTGAAAGGGATGGTCAGAAACAAATCGTCTCCATGTCACCCAATCCTCTGCCATTTCGCTACCCTCCCCCACAGCTCATATACCCCTCTCTCATATACCTCTCCACTCCATCTCTCCATCTCATCCTCGGTCTCCCTCCTTCCCCCTCCATCTCACGCACATCCACTCTCCTCGTTAGTCTCTCTCTTTCCATCCTCTCCGCATGGCCAAACCACCTCAATATATATATCTCCTAACGCTTTCTATCACATCCTCAAGCACACCACAATCTGCAGTAGCAAAGGAGTTTGTTATGACTGCATCTAACCCTTCCAGTTAAAAATCTCTCCATACCTGAATAAAATCGTCTGAATATACCAAGAACGAACGAATAATTATATCATACGGCTGAAGGAGTTAAAATCCCATTTCGGCTCTTACTTCCATATGATACGTCCTCCTTTCATTTAACTTCCAACTCTCTCTCTCTCTCTCTCTCTCTCTCTCTCTCTCTCCCTTTCTGCCTTTCCTGAACTGTAATAAAAAAAATCGCCCTTAAATAATACCTTACATACAACTCGCATGGGACTGATATTGTACTGTAAGGCCTGTTTTCGGATTACTATGATATATAATGTTTGTATTCATTATATTAGCTACGATACTATAGTTTCTATATTTCTTGCTACAGCGAAGTTCAGTCTATATTATTTAAATACTACCTATTAATGAATAAATAGGGGGATGGTATGAAATGTTTTACCGTATCAACAACGTGTTTTCCGATGCTATGCAGGTAGAATTGTGTAAAGGTGTCATTTAGTGTTCGTCCACACCAAATGCTTGCTGACGCGGGTGGGAGTTCTGTATCACTGAAATCGAAAGTTCTCGGCCAGACTCGCCCTCCTCCCATCCTTTTATGAGTTACGATGATGCCAAACTTCCCCACGTACTAGCAAGCATTTAGTATGAACGAGGCCTTAGATTAGCTTTAGACTCAACCCGGCTACCACCACATACGAATCATCAACATTGCTTTCCTCACCATCATAAATCCACCTGCATACCAAAACAGACGATGGATTTACTGCCTATATCTTTATAACGTCGTGCTGGACTGATAATACATTTTTTGCTAAGGATATAATTCAGTACCTCTACTTCATCAACATATCGTCATTCTTCCACCTTATAATGCAGTCAGTATTTTGGATTTGGTAATATCAGTATCCTTTAAGTGGTTCATAGCCAGACACATATTTTGACATCTTTATCGGTTAATCTGATGGGTAATTGCTTCCACTGTTGTTTTCCCACCTATAATCTGTTGGTACACTGAGTGACAAGTAAAAATGTTTCTTGTATCTCATTAAACCATCTGCTGCATTGGATGGTAAATTTATAACCAAATGGACACCTGGTAATTTAGTGGGATAAGGTGCTCCAAATGGATAAAACCCAAACACGTTTACATTGAGGGGTGGTTGGGATGTTTCTCATACAGTACCAGTCAGAAAAAGCAACTCATCACTTTCGTCTTAAATGTCTTTAAAAAATTGCCTCTCCCAAAGCCCCTATAGTCCTGCTGCAGCAATAAATGAGTAGATGGTAGCCTCTCAGTCTATCCAAAATTCATATTCAGCTTAATCATCATCATCATCCTCATCATCCCTTTTTCTTCCTCCATTCTCATCCTACTGATATTTTTCCTTTTCCTCTTCATCTTTGTCCTCTGATCCCTCTTCCTTCTCTTCTTCTTCGTCATTTTCTTCTTTTCCATCTTCTTCCATTTCCTCTTCCTCTTCTTCCCTTCCCTTTCATCCTACCCTTCTTCTTCCCTTACTTCTTGCTCTTTTTCTTCCTCTTGTTATCCCCATTCACTTTACACCGTCTCATTACTGTCATTCTTTTCCTGTCCAATTTTCCCTCTTCCTTGTCCACCCCCTCTCCCCTCTGCACAATACCCCCTTCAGTCCGCTTCCAAGCATTTTGTCGTGGAAGAAGGGTTGTTACTGAGGAGGGACAGAAAATGCTTGCCAGTCCTTTGCTCGCTGTCACCTATCAGAGAATGTGACAAAAGAGGGACAGACAGAGAGAGAGAGAGACAGAGAGAGAGAGAGACAGAGAGAGAGAGAGACAGAGAGAGAGAGAGACAGAGAGAGAGACAGAGAGAGAGAGAGAGAGAGACAGAGAGAGAGAGAGAGAGAGAGAGAGAGAGAGAGAGAGAGAGAGAGAGAGAGAGAGATAAACAGATATAAACGATATGCTAAGTCTAGAAATCAATATTTTCATAGCAAGTATTTAGACACAAAGGTAGATACAAAATAAGGCAGACAGACAGACTAACAGTGAGACAAATACAAGTAGAAAGACAGAAACATATTAATTAATAGATGGACTGGTAGGTATAAACAGACGCTTTCTCTCCCCTATTCCTCTGCGTCTCCCTTTCCCTCTTTTTTTCCTTCACCTCCCCTCTCCAGCCCTCGTTCTTCATCCATCACCCCTCGAGCCCTCTTCTGTCTAGTTCTACAAATCCTTTCCCTTGACAACAATATCACTACTACTACTACTACTACTGCTACTACTACTACTAATAATAATAATAATAATAATACCAGTAGTAGTAGTAATAATAAATAATAATAATAATAATAATAATAATAATATATAAGAAAATCAATAATAAAAATAGTTTAGTATAAGAATTAGAATTACCATTATTATAACTTTTCTTAATTACTACTGCTACTACTACTACTACTAGTACTATTACTACTACTACTACTACTACTACTACTACTACTACCCTTCAGGCCCGTAGCCTGAGGGGAGGGAGAGTCGAAAGGGTTGGACGACCCCCCCTACCTGCCTAAAGGTTCATTTTCTCGTGGTCTGTTTTTCATTGCAAAACGAGTTACTCTCTGTTGTTTAGAAGTTTTGTGCTGCTGCTCAGAGTCGCTTATGCATACACCCAGACCCCATTGCAAGCATGCAGCACCCCTTTGACCAGACGGCTGCTATTCAATCAAGATTCAGCAGAACCCCCCGCCCCCTTGAAAATCTGACTGCAGGCCTGTATTATTACTACTACTACTACTGACATTAACGCGATTATTGTTATTATTATCATTATTATTATTATTATTATTATTATTATTATTATTATTATTATTATTATTATTATCATTTTATCGTTCCCCTCCTCCTCCTCCTCCTCCTCCTCCGCCTCTCCATCTCTCCAAGTCTCTCTCCTTCTCCTGGGTGTGACACGTGACAGCTGCCGTCAGTTTGCTAGATTGACACTGACGCCACATTAAAACTTGCACACTCACTCACACCGCCCCTCCCCCCGATGCGTGCGTGCACACATACACACACACACACACACACACACACACGCACACAGCTATACACATGTACACACATCTCAATACACACACACACACACACACACACACACACACACACACACACACACACACACACACACACACACACACACACACACACACACACACACACACACACACACACACACACACACACACACACACACACACACACACACACACACACACACACACACACACACACACACACACACACACACACACACACACACACACACACACACACACACACACACACACACACACACACACACACACACACACACACACACACACACACACACACACACACACACACACACACACACACACACACACACACACACACACACACACACACACACACACACACACACACACACACACACACACACACACACACACACACACACACACACACACACACACACACACACACACACACACACACACACACACACACACACACACACACACACACACACACACACACACACACACACACACACACACACACACACACACACACACACACACACACACACACACACACACACACACACACACACACACACACACACACACACACACACACACACACACACACACACACACACACACACACACACACACACACACACACACACACACACACACACACACACACACACACACACACACACACACACACACACACACACACACACACACACACACACACACACACACACACACACACACACACACACACACACACACACACACACACACACACACACACACACACACACACACACACACACACACACACACACACACACACACACACACACACACACACACACACACACACACACACACACACACACACACACACACACACACACACACACACACACACACACACACACACACACACACACACACACACACACACACACACACACACACACACACACACACACACACACACACACACACACACACACACACACACACACACACACACACACACACACACACACACACACACACACACACACACACACACACACACACACACACACACACACACACACACACACACACACACACACACACACACACACACACACACACACACACACACACACACACACACACACACACACACACACACACACACACACACACACACACACACACACACACACACACACACACACACACACACACACACACACACACACACACACACACACACACACACACACACACACACACACACACACACACACACACACACACACACACACACACACACACACACACACACACACACACACACACACACACACACACACACACACACACACACACATGTAGACTCTCAGCCAGGTTTGGTGTAGTAAGAACTGAGTGATGACAGACACACACAGAAACTCGGGTTGTAAAGCTTCTCCCCGACTTCTTGACTATTTCCTGAACAGTAGGTATAGTACGTCCTACTCCCTTGGCGTCTACGTACCTTGTAACTATTACTCCTACTCCCTTGACGTCTACGTACCTTCTATTATTCCTACTCCCTTGGCGTCTAGGTACCTTCTAACTCGTACTCCTACTCCCTTGACGTCTAGGTACCTTCTAACTATTACTCCTACTCCCTAGACGTCTAGGTACCTTCTATTTTTCCTACTCCCTTGGCGTCTAGGTACCTTCTAACTCTTACTCCTACTCCCTTGACGTCTAAGTACATTCTGACTATCTTTCCTACTCCCTTGGCGTCTAAGTACCTTCTAACAATTACTAAGTCGCTGGGAGAGCACCAAGGGATGATCAGGAGTGGCAGGTGACAGGCGCGTTACGCTGAGTTTACAAATACACCGTACGGTACACAAAAAGGAAGTCTCTCAGCAACTGTATCAAACAACAGCTATACATCTGGACACATACATCATCGTACTCCTACATAATTATATAATACCAATACTGCTCGAATCGCTCTACTTCTTGTGGAGTACTGTGTTCACGTGAGTAAGGATACTTTTTTGAGAGATAGTAGCCTACACACACACACACACACACACACACACACACACACACACACACACACACACACACACACACACACACACACACACACACACACACACACACACAAATAAATACAGTACATGAATATTTATTATGTCTACTGTACATACTCCTACGCTCTACCACAGACATCCACACACCCACACTCACACAGATACCCCCATCCCGCCACACAGTACACATAGAGGCTATACATACATACATACACACACACACACACACACACACACACATACACACACACACACACACACACACACTGATAAATACAGTATTTATTAGGCAAAAACGCATGATTTCTCTCTCTCTCTCTCTCTCTCTCTCTCTCTCTCTCTCTCCGCCTACACTTACTTTAATATTGTTTTCAAATAAATTATGAAACCCGTGTTTTTTTTTTTTTTGTGTGTGTGGCTATTCTTTGATCATGTTTCTGTTGATGTTGAAAGGCAATCCATATTATTCCACTGAAGCTGTAAAGGTCAAAGTTGCTCAGTACAACAGGTATGAAATGTTAGTTATAATGTTTTGATTAACTTGTACCAACTGTAAAAATGAGCTTTGTATTCTGTGCCTGTCATAATAAGTTCATCTTTATTATTATCATCATCATCGTCAGTATCATTGTCATCATCATCATCATCGTCAGTATCATTGTCATCATCACCATCATCATCATCATTATTATGAAGTTTAATAATTTCCACTGAAGAATGAAGGCCTCTCTCCTCTTTCTCCGGTTGGAACTCTTGCCTCTTAACCTGTTCCTTACAATCCCAAGGAAATCTCTAAAGTTTATTTCTCATCTTGTCTTTCTGCGTCTTCCATTTCACTTCTGGGTTGCTACTCAGTTACCTTTTTTGTCCATTAGTTCAATTAGTTTTTATGTTCTTGTCTGTTGCTCCTGTGTCTTCTGTTCACGTTTATGTGTCGTCGGGTAATAGTAATGGAGGAGGGACATTGGAGCCCCACTGAGAACTACCAAGGCTTCACTGACAGGTAAATGGACGAGGAGTGGTAGGAGTGGTCTATCGTTTTGGCCGGGCCCTTCTGATGATAGAATGGAAATCTTTTAGTCCGTCTGTTTTACCTAAGATCCCAAGACCTTTTCATTTCCGTTGATGGTCATGTGGAGTCAGATCTGAGGGTGTTTTATGGTACTTGACTGAGGTGATTATATTGAAGATGTCTGGTGTATATTGAATTATACTGTGACTCAAAGAAAACGCACCATTAGGTTACCTATGGTTTACTGTTTGTAAATTTCGACATATCTAAATGTAGTTCACAGAGTGAGACCATCAATATCTCCTACAAGTTTACGACAGAATATAAGGTCAAGAAATTCGTTACATAAACAGTCATCTGTGCATCCGTTACTTGACCCATGGACAGGCAATTCCATACTATGTGTGTCAGTCAGTACGGGGTGTAGCCACCATTCGCAGCCATGCAAGATTTAATCTTACGCATCGTACTGGACACCAGTTCACTCAGTGCGTACTTTGGAAGCCTCTCCCACTCCTCTTGCACTGAGTGGATCAGTTGTCTGCTTTGTGGTTTGGAGTCACGCGACGATAGACGCCTCTTAAGATAATCCCACACATGTTCATTTGGGTTTAAATCAGGTGAGAATGTAAACTACAGCAATATGTTGATATTTTCAGCCTGCATAAGCTCAGTTGTGACAAGAGCAGCACGTAGACAGCGTTATCTTGTTGCAACGTTGTTACACCTGGATGGTCGTGTAGAGACGGGATCACATGGGACCTGAGAACGTTGTCGACGTATCCTCGAGCAGTTATACTGTCTTCGATGAACACTGCAGGTGTTTTGTGGTCGACTGCAAAGCCTGCCCTTGCCATGATGCCGTGTCCACCCGAGCGATTACCCTGTCTCACACAACAGTTAGCATAACATTCGTTACATCGCCTCCAAACACGCAGACGTCCGCGCTGTTTGTGCTGTCGAACGGAATCTGACCAGGAGATGCAGCATCCGAATGTGGTGGTCTTGACGTTCTGTTGTGACACGTACTCTTTCATGATGCTGTCGGTCGTCAACTGAGCCCGTTTCATGATGCCCCTGGATAAGCTTGACAGTCACTGAATGATGACAACCCATTCTACAGGCTACCTCACGTTACGCCATGGCACCCTCCAACATCCCTAAGGCACGATGACGTTCAAGGCATGACAAATGTGGCATGGTGGCAGTCTTTCAAGAACTAACAGACCTTATTCCACTTATACACGACCTAACCTTCGTCCTACAAGTAAAATGTTCCATTTCCACCAATAGGCAGCAAGTGGAATGGGTTGAATTGATTAATCCTATCTCAAATACACTGTTTGGTGAACAAAACGAATGTTTTTGTTCAGCTGGTTGTCGTATGAGTCCATGATCATACCAAATCAAATAAATGTTGGAAACAAGCAACTGTACACGATTATTGCAACTGTATTAGGTGGTGCGTTTTCATTGACTCTCAGTACCATATATTTAATCTCTTCTGTCCGATAAGCTATTTTACTTTATCCTCTTCGCCTTTGGCGATTTTGCTCAGCTAGGTGTGTTTTGAACTGAAAATGTACCCCGACTGCCTGGGATCATTTAAGGGCAGAACAAAATAGCCTGGCTATTTCAAAAATGAACTGCAGAAGTCATTGTGCGGCAAGTGTTAATCTTCCTGGCGTTTTACTTACCTGTTTATCTACCCTTAACTTTACCCCCAATTCAGTGTTTCACCCATCCCCCGTTATTTTTGTCTTTTGTGACCACATATATAATTCTTTACCACCTAGGCGACCAAAAGAGTTAGTACGGGTAACCTGAATTGTGAGTTATGGCTATGTAGAAGCATTTCTCTAAGTTCACATAATAACAGTAGAGTAGATTATCCTGCGTTTATAACACAGAATGAAAAATATTCGTACAATGAAAACTTTTTCATGGAACTGTGGCTTGTACAAAACTTGATAAGTAAAAATGAAAATACACAAGACTACCCGCCATTAATGAGCTAAGTAAACTGTAATAATACTGTTAGATGAAACCATGACTATTATGAATCCATCCTGGATGACTCCCAGTGCTGGTATGTACTCAATTTGTGACTCTAAACAACTTTCATTGATAACTTTTCCTTCTACAATCAATACTTCTGAGATTTGGGTTTTCGACATAGACCCACACAGATACATTTCATACAAAATAATGACCATCGACTTTGTCTTCCTGGTTCAATAACGAGAGATTTTTCGAATCTGTTGTGTTTGGTGCACATTCTCTTAGTTCTATGTAAGTTTAGTCGCTAAAACAATTTTTTAAGCTGATTCTAAATTTGAGTTTACTTTTTGGAAGAAATTATTTTCTAAAAAGTTAGGATAGGTTAGTTAATAACAACAATAATTAGGTTGAGTAAGTAATAAAAACAAATAATATTTAAGCATAACTTTTTATTTCACAATAATCAAACACAAAAGACCCATTTACTGTATTTCCGCAAAACAGCTGAGTGGCTAGTGAGAGATGGAGTCACGGCGGTCAGGTGAGGAATATATGGTTGGGTCACGGACGTTCCCGCCTCACTCACTACTCAGCTGAAGTGAATTGATGTGATTTGTACCGAGCATGATGACAGTGTTAAGAGTCACCCAGGTAGTTGAACTATAGCTTTTAGAACTATTTGAATTTTAGATAAAATTCAAAATGGAAATGCAAAATAAATTAAATATATTACATTAGGAATTATGTCACATGGCAAGGTCGGCTAAAAAATGATCAGATTAATGTAAAACATGATGGACGGGTTCAGATTAGGCCAAGGATGCAGGGATTCAACTTTGAGAACAATCACTTAAAGGTCAAGGTCATAGGGCAAGGTCAAAGTTCAACCTGTGTGTGTTGTACCTTACTGGTACTGATATTTATCAGCATCTACTGTGTTTCTTGCATTAATTTTTCGTTCTTTCTGTCTTTCCGTCGTTCTGTCTATGTGTGTGTGTGTGTGCGTGTGTGTGTGTGTGTGTGTGTGTGTGTGTGTGTGTGTGTGTCTGACTATCTTCTCCTTTTTTCTTTCTTTCATTCTTCGTAACTACCACCGGACAATTAACTTCATTCTAACCCTTTTAAGTACAATGACATTCCTCTTATTTGTGCTCCCTCTTCATGCTTTTCTTCAGCTTATGAGATCCTTTTTGAACTGATGGAGTTAGATGTCAATTTCATCCACTCCTTCACAAGAATATGTCCTCCAAAGGCATGTAAGGTCGTCCAGTTGTACAGAAAATAGTAAGAGAAAATATATACTTGTAAGAAAAGGTTTAACAGATGCCTAATAGTAAAGATAATGCAGAGTTGAAGACAGTTAGTGGGCAATTTAAAAAATAGCCTTCTCCGGAACTAAATACCACGAATAAAAATGCTTCCATAAATTGTAACGTAAATTTACCGGTAAAAAAAACGTACGACTGTAATAAATCTAACAGTATTAAAAAAAAAAAAAAAAAGTAAATTGCGGCAAAATTTCCAAGCAAAAAAAGAGCAATAACACTTATGACAAATTAAAAAAAAAAAACATTTTAAAAGAGATATATCGCATCTTTAATTAAGCTTCCATCACTGAAATTAATTTAATAGACTAAACTACCCCTCTCGTCGTCAGGACAGATTTTATTTAATCTCAACTAATGCCATACAATTACCTTCAGCCAAGAGAGAGTCATAGCAGCCTGGGAGTCTTAAAACTGCCGGTATTAATCTTCTCATCGTTTACACAACTCCAGCACTCTGATCTCGTTAAAGCTATGCAAGGGTAAAACTTATCAATAACCTTTTCACAGTCGAGTAAATCTAGTATTCCATTTCATCAAACTGTTTCATCAAGCTGGGATTTAGTTATAGGAGACTGAGAACGTTTATGTTGTCACCAAAAACCCCAATACCTTTAATGTTCATCAATAACCACAATTTCCCATTTATCTTGTCAGCAATAATTACAATTCCCCATTTATCTTGTCGCCAATAGCCCCAATATCCCTTTAATTTTGTCAGTAATAACCTCAATATCCCCTTTATGATGTCACCAATAACCTAAATATCCCTTTCATATTGTCAGTAATACTCCAGTACCCCTTTTATGTTGTCACCAATAACCCCAATAACCTTCTTATGTTATCACCAATAGTCCCAATATCCATTTGATGTTGTCACCAGTAACCCCAATATCCCTTTTATGATGTCTCCAATAACCTAAATGTCCCTTTTATGATGTCACCAATAACCCAAACATCCCTATCAAGATGTCACCAATAACCCAAATATCCCTTTAATGTTATCAGCAATAACCACAATAACCATTTTATGTTGTCACCAGTATTCTTTTTGTGTTGTCACCATTAGCCTATCTATGTTGTCACTAATAATCCTTTTATATTGTCACTATAATCCCTTCTGTGTTGTCACTCATAACCCTTTTATGTTGTCACTAATAACCATTTTATGTTGTCATCAACAATCCATTTATGCTGGCACTAATAACCTTTTTATGTTGTCACTAATAACCCTTTTATGTTGTCACTAATTACCCTTTACCAATAATCCCTTCATGTTGTCAGCAAACCCTTTTATGTTGTCATTAATACCCCTTTCATGCTGAGGACAACATTAGCATTTCAATCCAGCAAACGCCAGACATATTTTTTCCTCCCAAGGGCGAGCCACAGAGACCAAAAAATATTAACTACACATGCCATCATCAAAACAAAAGACAGAGGAGCAGCAGCAACAGAGGACAAAATGTTCTGGAAGGAAAATATGAAATACTAAGGGGCATACATGCTTCAGCAGGAATTAGTGTGAAAAAAATATGGAATAGCAGAAAGAAATGTCAAAATAAAAAGTATGGGGTGGTAAGGAACGTATGGGGTGGCAGGGGAAATTATGGGGTGGCAGGGAGGTATGGGGTGACATGTGAAAGTATGTGGTGTCAGGGAGGTATGAGGTGTCAGGGAGGTATGAGGTGTCAGGGAGGTATGAGGTGTCAGGGAGGTATGAGGTGTTAGGGAAGTATGGGGTGGTAGGAAAAATATAGGATGGTGGGGAAAATATGGTGTGGTAGGGAAAGTATGGGGTAGCAGGGAAAGTATTGGGTGGTAGGGAGAATATGGGGTGGCAGGAAAAGTATGGGGTGGCAGGAAAAGTATTTAGTGGTAGGAAAAGTATGCAGTAGCAGGGAAAGTATGGAGTGGCAGGGAAAGTATGGAGTGGCAGGGGAAAATACTGGGTAGTAAATAAAGTACGGAGTGGAAGAAAGAGTATGTGATGGCAGGAAAAGCATGGGGCGGCAGGGAAAGGTATATACATAGGCATAACAACAGGTAAACTCAGGTACACACAGAAACAACCATATATGAATTAACGTGCCGGAAACAAAACCTTTAAGTCTTGTAGGTTTTCTCCAACACATGTGACATCAACAAATATCCCTGCTGAAGGACAGATACATAGGCGGATTGATGTGTAGACAGACAGATGAAAAACTTGGGAGATAAAAAGACAGAGACAAGGAAAGTAATCTAACTTGCCGGGTAATGGATGTATGAATGAATGGATAATTGGATGAATGGAACATTCGAAGACAGACAGACACCGAGACAAGCGATATTGGAACTGTGAAGTCTAATACAAAACTCTTCCTTTTTTTTTTTTTTTGACTGATTCGTGGTCACCTGTTTTCCAGCACCTAGTTTTAGCTTGTGTGTGTGTGTGTGTGTGTGTGTGTGTGTGTGTGTGTGTGTGTGTGTGTGCAGCTTTGAAAATGGATGACAGTGAGAGAGAGACATGGGAGAGACGTGCTGAGTGTGGGCGCTTGAGTGTCGGATAATTTGTGTGTACCCTTGAGTGAGTGAGTGATTGCGACAGTGCCAGTGAAAAGAATCGCATTTACGCACATTTTTCGTGATGGTGTCAGTTTATGGATACAAACACACACACACACACACACACACACACACACACACACACACACACACACGAGAGAGAGAGAGAGAGAGAGAGTTCTGTCCTAGGGTATTGAATCCTGTGCCCTTCTGGAGGAAGACGGGAAGAGAAGGAAGCTGGATCGATAACTGGATGGTTAATGATAAGGTGATGAGCCTGGGAACTCATTCATAAAGTTTCTAAGGAATTATTTTTTTCAGTATAAGGCCATTTGTTTTTCCTTTCATCTTACTCACACATGGACTTGGGCACGGATTCATAAAGTTTCTTGCGCCTTATTTATTTCTGTATAAGGCCATTTGCTTCCTTTTTATTCTATCTTTACACTTTCATCTACTAAACAAACACACACCCAAACTGCGCTGAACAAAGACGTGAAAAAAGATGCAAAAGAATAACAAGATTGCCAACATAAACGAGGGAATTTACAATGGTATCCACACATTTACAGTACGTTGGCTTGGTTTCGTACAAATTCCCATGATAATTAATGGACACTGAAAAACATAGGATCTCGAAATTTGATGGTTATTTGATTTCATGTTTGATTCCATAAATCCCTTCCAAATAGAATAGAGAGAGAGAGAGAGAGAGAGAGGGGGGGGGTAGTGGCCAAAGAAACAGTAATACCACGTCTTAAGCGAACTGGGTAAGAAATAAAGGAATGGAGTAAAGTAAAAAAAAAAACGAAAAATTAAAGAGGGGGAAATGCAGTACCACAAGACCTAATATGTCTCAATAGAGGTGAAGGGCTATGGCGACGTGTCCATCGTAGAATCCTATTAAGATACTCTATTAGTTCCTGTCATCTAGTTCCTAAGGGTGAGAACAGTCAGGGAAGGCCATAATTGAGTTGGGTGAAAGGGTGACAGGATGAGCAGGGTGTATCGACCAGCATGAACGACTGTTTTCTATTCGATGATCGTTAACTATACCATTTTTACTCTAACCTGTCCTAAAACTGCTCGCTCTCCATCTTGAATGCTGGGTTTAAGGAACAGATTAACACTAGAATACGATGCTAGTCACGAAAAGTATTATGGACAGGATGTAGGGCAGTAGTATCGTCTTTTCCTGCCACAGAGCTACGTAAAATAAGTTTCATAAGGACGAGAATCTAGGCCAAGTTGAAGTAGAAGCAGTATAGCCATTGATTGTGACGAGGAACATAGGCCAAACAGAGCACTTAATACGACCCATATCACTCTCTTCAGCAGCAAGGTGTTTGTACAGTTCTGTTTGATTTACCATTAAACAGGAAAGAACCAATATAAGTAGACAATATTGCTCTTGATATTCTAATGAACTGACCATTTTGTGAGGACCGTAAGGCGTTGTGGTCCTGTGTATCTGCGTAAAGCTAATACAGGCTTTCATTCTTTATTTTTTTCTTTAGCTCTTCTCTCTCTCTCTCTCTCTCTCTCTCTCTCTCTCTCTCTCTCTCCCCAGCTTTCGCATCATAGAGAGCTTTTCATTTAATTTAAAGCTCATTAAAAAGTAATATTTGGAATGCATGTGTACCCTCCAAAAAAAAGTTAATTATTTTCACGTAAAACTCATCATACCGTAAAGTAATTTGGCTTTATATTAAAACAGTTATTTATGACAGTTGCCATATTTGCCCTGCTATCTATTTATCTGAAGTCTGATGCCAAAATCCAGTAAGCGGTGGCGTCTGTCTTTGAGCTAGATATTATAGGGGGTGGGGCTTTTAAAATGAAAATAGTGCAAAAATAAGGACATGTTATTTTACTACTGGTGAGAAGATATGGACGGACACACACACACACACACACACACACACACACACACACACACACACACACACACACACACACACACACACACACACACACAGGTCCAAACAGAATTACGAAACTCAAGCGTCTGTTGGTGCTATACTCTAAGACTTATGGGGCAGCGATAGTGTTGTGTCGCTAATGACGTGTCCCAAGAGAGTTATGGGCCTCTGACACGAAGCCACCACTGACCGTATTTATAGACGTATTAATCCTATGACTGTATTTATAGAGCTTGTTACTCTTATGGCCGTATTTACAGAGCTTGTTACTCTTATGACCTAATTTATAAAACTTGTTACTCTTATGGCCGTATTTATAGAGCCTGTTACTCTTATGGCCGTATTTTATAGAGCTTGTTACTCTTATGACCGTATTTATAGAGCTTGTTACTCTTATGACCGTATTTATAGAGCTTGTTACTCTTATGACCGTATTTATAGAGCTTGTTACTCTTATGACCGTATTTATAGAGCTTGTTACTCTTATGACCGTATTTATAGAGCTTGTTACTCTTATGACCGTATTTATAGAGCTTGTTACTCTTATGACCGTATTTATAGAGCTTGTTACTCTTATGACCGTATTTATAGAGCTTGTTACTCTTATGACCGTATTTATAGAGCTTGTTACTCTTATGACCGTATTTATAGAGCTTGTTACTCTTATGACCGTATTTATAGAGCTTGTTACTCTTATGACCGTATTTATAGAGCTTGTTACTCTTACGGTCGGATTTATGGAATGTGTTTTCCTTATGGCCGTATTTATTGCAGTATTTGGCCAGCTTTCTCCTCTGTTTAATTCTCTGAGCTTTATTTTATTCGATTACTTTATCTCCTACACTACGATTGCGGCCAACTTAGAACTCTCATGCTCAAGAATGAAAGGTGTTATCTAAGCCCCCTTCTCGGAAAGTCTAAGGTAAGCTGAAATTCACAGACGATGAAATAATAATAATAATAATAACAACAATGGACAAACAGCATGAGTAATCGCATTAACAAATGATTAAATTTTTTTTTGACGGATTACCTTTCATAATCATATACTTCATTTATGACAAAATTTGCGGAAATAACATGTGTTACTAAAGATTCTATACAGTAATTAATTTACGACATCCAGATTCTCCGGAAGTAACATTGATGTTATTGCTAAAGAGCACTAAAGTTTGTTGACGTCGGCTGTGGCGTTCAGTTGAAGGCAATGGGTCGATTTGGACCCGAATTTCATTCGTCCCAAACCGTTTCGGTAAGTTAGGATGCGCTAAATTAAGTCAGGTTGGGTTGAATTTCATTAGGCTAGGTTAGGTTGTTGTTTTAGGTTAGGGTAAGTCATAGTAGGTGAGGTTGGTGGGGACGAACAGTAAGTGACGGACTGACTTTGACGCTGAATCAGATTGAAAGTCCGACATGACAGATCACCGCTTGCCACGGTTTGTTTGTAAAACCTTTTGAAACTATCACAGTGATCATTATTACAGCCTAGTTTAGAGAATAAATAGTAACTGTATATTATATACATAGGAGCGCTCCTGCAGTTTCACCATAATAATTATGAAATGATAAAGATAGCCCAAGGCCGAACGCGCTATCTAACATGTCCTCCTCAACAATTCACTGCGCTTATTACAGGTTATTCTCGTGGGGGTTATTTTATACTTTGTATATCTAAACTGGGCAAAGATTATGCAAGAATGAAGTGGAGATTTTTTTGACAATACTATTCTTCCAGTCTGTTTCACATTAGGAGATGTGTTTGTAGGGTAGATGAGGGTGAGGCTGGGTTAGGTTCAATCTGCTGTGGTTAGATAAGGCTTGATTAAGGATTATAATCTCTAGCTTAGTTGTCTCGTTTCTTTTACGTCCTGTCTGATTTGTTTAGGTGATATGAATTATTTCCTCAAGAAAGGAGGGTCAAAAGCAAATGAATTCTAAGATCACAAGAGAGATATTGTTATTTTCCACAAAACTGATGTTTCCTGGAAATAAAAAAGATAAAATCAAATCTATGGACCTAAGCTATTAGCTAATACTGTATAACATCCAAATGACCAACAGCAAAATGAAAAACGAGAACTACGGGTATATATAAAATATAACATTCCTCGGTGCTAAGTACGAATCTGAATTTTATAATCATATAGGCTGTCGTTCAACAAGTATTTTTTTTTTCTTTAATGGAAGTACTGTACTCTTTTGGCACGCTACTTATACAAGTCGTGCATTGAAGAATTGATAATATAATACGGTACGCTTAATCACCTCCAGTACAAAATAGTTTGATGATTTTACTTTTTTATAAATCTCTCGTAATAAACCGATACCTACTATGGCCAGACTCCCTAATCCCGTAAGAAGGGGCCGTTTGACTTTTAGTTGTTTTACGGGTAGGGGCACTAACCCTCCGCCATTCGACTTGTTGACACGTAGGGAACACTTATGGGTTGGTTATATGGTTACCACCCAGAGTTGTAAATGGTTTCCTGACTTACAGGAAACCATTACGCTTGTCACTCAACGTAAAGCCACCTGAAAAGGAAAGAAGCATCAAAAAGTAAGACGAAAGATGGGGAAAATAGGAAGAGAGGAGGGCAGGCACGGAAAAGGAATGATAAAAGTGAATGAAGAAGTAGGCAGCACTGCATCAAGTCAATGGATGATGGTCGCCGCCACCTACCACATGGATATACACAAGGTAAATAATATCATCCTGTGCGGCAGTTATGAGAGAAAAATTATGCCATAATACTAAATGATTTAAATGTCCGCAACACTAACCTCAAGATGAGTGGTGGTTGAGTTGCTTAAATTCCAGCTCAGGTAATAAATCCCAATCTCTAGCAAATTTCACTCACCTCGTTTGCTACGTCCCTCGCACACATGTTCTCCTGGTCATCGTAACCAACTACTTACACCATTCTCAATGCAGCTGGGTGATGTTCAGGGTGAAATACGCGAATTCTTCCTCATCCCTCTGAGTCATGATGACTAGTCGATTCCAACTGCGTCAAGCTCAGGGTGGAATCACTGAATCACGATGCTAAACAATCACAGCATTATGATTCCAACTGGGCAAAGTTCAAGTCAGAAGTGTATTCCTTCTTCATCTCACTGAACCACAGTGCCAAGATATCACGGCGTTATTATTCCAAATGGGTGAAGTTCAGGCGAAAAACATTACATTCCTCCTCATATCACTGAATCACGATGCTTAGACAATCATAGCTTTCTTAATCCACATGGGTGAAGTTCAAGGCAAAATAATCTTATGTCTCCTCAGCTCAATGAATGCTAATGCTAAACTGATACATCCCGTGGCCCGTGACTCCCTTCCCGTCGACCTTTGAGGCTCATAGGTTTCGAAGCAGGATGATGAACTCAGCGAGCGAGGGTTTCAGCAGCCGGTATGAACACCCTCACTGCGATTATGATACGCCCGTTGTTGTAGTAATAGTAGTAGTAGTAGCAGTAGTAATAGTAGTAGTAGTAGTAGTAGTAGTTGTTGTTGTTGTCGTTATTTTTGTTGTAGTAATAATACTGTATCAGTAGTTGCAACCCCAGACTCATCTAAACGCTAACCCAGTAGATTGCAGGCTAAAAGTTGCCATTCTTCCACAGCCCATCACCCTCTTTTAGGGGGACAGGGAGACAGCTGAGACACTCTTGCTAAATCAGGGAGTTAACCCGCTCGGTTGTATCTGCGTCACTTCACGAAAGCGACCATCTCCAGCACAAAGACAGTTCAAAGAGTAGCCTAATGAGCTGGAATTCTCACACACAGTTCACAACCCCTCCTTCGTTGCCTAAATCTTGACTTATCACGGACCGGCTAAGTTTGATTTAAAAAAAAAAAAAAAAAAAGTCGAGAAAATGTAGATGGAACGCCTGGTGCTGGGGATTATGAGAACTTTCAGGGAAGTTTTTGGAAACTCGTAACGAACAGCTGAGGGGCTCTTACACACAGCTACCAATCCTACTAACATTTGAGCAGGATGATTTGAAAACATTCACGACCACGATGCACTCCTTTTTAACTTTTTTTTTATTTTTCCATCAGGCGACTTTTGTTTTTTTTCAAAGTAAATTTTTTTAAATAACAGAACAGAGGAAGGAAAAATAAATCACAAAAAAAAAAATATAACAGATTACTAGTGTCCTCCATTCATAAGAAATTAGTCTATTAATAAAAGAGTTAATCGAAGCTATAGTTAAGTGATAGTTTGTAGTCTCTCTAAGGCAAAGTAGAGTTTTCTGGTGATAACAACGATTCTGACACAGTACCTCGTTGAACTGAAGGAGTTACACCTCTCTCATTACGATGAAAATGGGCAAATGGATAGGGGGAGGAGGAGAGGAGGGATGGAGATGATGGGGAAGATGAGGGAATGGTGAGAGTGGCGAGGAGAAATGAGGCAGTGTGGGTAGGTGGTATGAGGGAGACTCGAGGGAAAGAGGCGACGGAAAGGGAAATGGAGAGGAAGCAGAGAGAGGGCAGGTAGGGGAAATGGGGAGACGCTTAGGAGGGGCAGAGGTGAGGAGGGGTGGGGAGTGGGGAGGGAACAGGTAAAGAAGATAGGTTAGGCAGGAAAAAGGGATGAGGAGAAGGGGAGGTGGGGAAAGCACTGGAGGAGGAAGAGGCAAAGCAGGGGGGTAGGGTAAGAATGAGAGAAGGAAGCAGGGAGGGAATGAGAGAGAAAGAGGGGACGCTAGTGAGGGGGGAGGACTGCGAGGAAGAAGGAGGGAGGGGGCTGGTAGAGAAAATGGGAGGCAGGGCTGGTGGTGGATGAGATTCAACCCCTCTTTTATAGTATTCTCTTTTTCTAGGCGTAATTGTGGTAATTTGCACGGCCTCTTCCTTTTTATAATGTAACGAGCCGGTATTTGTTCCACTGCGCGGTGGGCCTGATGAGAATGGTTTATACTGACGGCCTCATTCCGTGGCTCACAAGCTTGCCAGAGTCCACAGTTTTGGCGCCTACAGTCACGTGAGGTTTTCAGGTAATTCTTGCTTCCTCTAGATGTTTTTACTCTGCTTAAATATACGGTTTTATTCAGCTTGAGAAGTATATGTACGTGTGAAGATTACTCCGTTCACTTTAACCTGGTGGAGAGTTAGTCTTTTTGTAGGTTATTTCTCGTAACTCAGCGCCAAAATAAGATGGCACTGGGGGCCGGTGTCCTTTGTGTGTGTGTGTGTGTGTGTGCCCGATTCTGGGCAAAGGCTTTAGGGCCTATATCTCTGGGGCAGTAGCCTATTCCAGGGCCCAGTAGTCCTCCTACACCTCCACATGCCACCACTTCGGCGCTAACACCCACCGTCCATATTGAATACATGCTAGGGCTGTCTCCTATAGGACTGGTGTATTGGTATTAGCGGGGGTATTTTTACATGTCGGCGGGTCATCTGGTAGATCAGGAAAGTCTGCTTTATATGAGATTCTAATCCTTAAACTGTTCCCTGCCCCAGCCGGGATTCGAACCTGGGTCCATCAGGACCGCAGGCCGCCTCTCTACCAATTCAGCCACCGCCTTCCCCATTGACCAGCACCATATTCTAATAATAATCTTTTGGTACAGCTCAGCCTTTAACTTGGAGTGATGGTAATTTATGACTACTTAAAATTAACAACTCTTAATCTTACTTCTAACCTCTCTATTTCGAAAAGTCTCCCCTGGAGGCAGCAAGAATAAAATGCAAAACAAGTTAACTATGCAAGGATGCGGCATTGGTTGGGGAGTCTGTACTATACACTGACGAATCAAAAATTAAACGGATAAGATGGCTTTATCTTTTATTTATTTATTTATTTTTTCAGAATCAAGACCCAAAGTAGCAGGAAGTCAGGTTGCAAGGGTCGGACATGGGTACCTGCCCGCTCATAACATCACACGGACCGCTGCGCCGTCTCAGTTCGAACCAGGCCACCACACACCTTACCGTGCTGATCAAGGTCGAGAAAATGTCGGGTTATTGTGCAATTTGTAGGCGAAATTCTTCCTATTCGCACGAAGGAGGCTATTCTATACACAAATTTCATCTACTTCTTTGAATCTTGGTCTGAAAAGTATCTACAGACAACGGTAGGTAAGGGCCCCCTCCATCCACTCACTCGATGTAGAACTATTTTCAAATGACGTTACATTGCACTGATGTCATATAGTTTCCTTTAACCAACGAAATCATTTACTACGTTGGGTGATTCCAAAGACTGTATACTCCTGGTGGTTTAGAGCGTTTAGGCTCTCGTACAGAATATGGCCTACAAGGGTTTACATCCGAAAGAGTGGTTACTGTTATTGTTCACATAATGTCATTCAGGAAGAGGGAACTGGTCACTCTCGTCTTCCTTACTGGGTTTAAACAGCTTAGCCCCGGCACCCATGCTTCTGATGGTGCACAAAGAGACTGTATGACGAATGGGTGAAAGATAATGAGTCTTTACATATTCAGTCCAAGACTGTAATTTCTGTTTATTCTTGTTGTCAACAAAAGATTTTATTCCATTTTGGAGAGTCACATGGTACAGAAGATATTAATGAAAGATACAGCCAACCTATCCAGTCTGAAAATATATCCTAAGGTAAATGAAAACGTCTGAAGCTAGAATAAGAAGAAGAACAAAAGCCGTCGGATTAGGTGGAAAAATGAGTCTTGGCTGATTCGATATTTCAGTGATGTGTACAATCAAACAAAAAAGTCGTGTCCTGAAATTTGATGAAAATATCTCCTGAAAGGTTAAAGATTTGGTGCATTCTGCTTTGCGTCATACGGACGGTTGGTACACTGTCATGAGTTGCCATTTGCTCCAGGTGGCGAGTCTGTGGATGCGAGCATATTTTTCATAACTAAGCGAAGTTAAACCATATAGATGTCCTTTGCGACTGCTAATTTTACTTGATATATACATGAACACTTTCTCATCTGTTCTCTTTTTTATTATCATGTTAGGAACACTGCAGTTCATATAAAAACATATCCGGATTTTGATTCTACTTCTTTATTAATTAACTACTGCCTAGCCTAAATTGGTATCGGTAATTATTAGCTGTAATTTTCATTATCTGTCATTAAACAACGCTGTTACACATGAGGACAGAGTCAGTGTATAATGAAAATGGAAAGTTTTGTTTTGAATGGCGAAATGAATCCTACAAGCTGGAGTCCGAACACAACCCAGAAGACCGAAGTCTCCGCACAGCTATTCGTGTGCTTCACTCTAGGTTCAATTCGTCTCTTAAGGAATATTTAAGCACTGCTGACAGGTGCTGCGCTCCATCGTGGTTATAATTTCCTGGTCTGGTAACACTAGGGTAACCTGAAAGATGACTGCTGTCCGTTGTGCCTTCCTCCCAAAAGCTCCTAATCCACCTTTCTACGATTCTACTTATACCGAATGTTTGAACTCTGTTGGGATTCATTCTTCCTAATTAAGGGTATATCTTGTCCTCTCTCTCATCTTCCCATAAGTTGGACGCATGTTGTTTTGCCCTGTTTATATCAAGATAAATATACTAGGTCTGTGACGTTATGCAGTGCGTCACGGCCAGGCAGTCATCGCCTGACTGAATATGGTTCACATTTCGTCTCTCCGTAGAAGCAATACTCGCAAATGGCTTCGGAATTTCCTGGGTTCGTTTATATATGAAACTTGAGGAAAGTCTGGCTTGCCAGCCACTAATATGCAGCTGTGGTAGAGCCCTCATAATATTCACATGTAACACATAATCATTGGACAAAACCAGGACATGATCTCTGTCTTTCACTGTACGCTAGATTTATGGAAGATAAATATGGTACCTGTTGTTTCCTCAGTCCATGCGTTTTGTTAGCGCTCCCCCCACACGACGTCATTACTGCCACTAAGGTTACGGTTTTGGCTAGGTTGGTTTGTTTCTCTGCCTCTGACTTTGTCTCTGCCTCAGTCACTGTCTCTGTCTCAGTCTCTGTTTATCTGTCTCTGTCTTCTTCTCTGTCTGTCTGTCTGTCTGTTTGCCATTCTGTCTGTCTGTCTGTCTCTGTCTCTCTCTGTCTGTGTCTGTCTGTCTGTCTGTCTGTCTGTCTGTCTCTCTCTCTCTCTCTCTCTCTCTCTGAATCCCTCAATTTCAAAAGACTTTATGTCTGTCTATCTGTAACATCAGGAAAAACTGCTGAAAAATAGTACCAAATGTAGACTAATAACTGTGGACCATCAAAGGAAGAAACTACTGAACTGTGAGGAAAATTAGTTAAACGTTATGATCAAATGAGTGGATGTTGGTACACAGGCGGAGGTATGCGTTCTCTGAGTGTTTTTTTATTTTATTTCATTAACTGACTTATATATTTGTTGGGGCTAAGATACGAATAAATGGGAGTGTGAGAATGAGGAAATTGGGAGTGTGTCGTCCTGTCTCGGCTACCTCCCATTCTTCGGGAAGCAACCTAGGTGTATAGATAGATTTGTTTCTTTCTGCCGCAAAGAGATTATTTTATGCAGCCCAGGAGAGCAGGGTGGTCATAAAATGGTTAGTGTAGGTCAAATCTAATCCATCTGGTTCATATGATTTCCTTAAAGCCAAATAAAGTTAGGAGATTGAAGGCTTTAAGAGACAAGCCAATACATCCTTCACGCCTGTTTTTCCTCCTTTCAAAGTAATTTTGGGCGGTGAGATGAACGAGCGCTTGAACCAAAACAATAACCACCATCAGAATGTTTACAACAGTATATTTATGTCTATACGTTAGCAATGAAACTTACAATATTATGAGGACAAGAACCATTAAAATAAACAATACTCGAACGGTAACCATGGAATCCTTAATGAATTCCATATACTTATTTCCTTCTGCAAATTGGCTGACTATATCGGAAGGGGGGAGAGAGAGAGAGAGAGGCATACAGATCGACTGTGGAAGCTCCTCATATTCCCCTCTACACTCAGATACTTTCATACGTTTTTCTTCTTTATCCTCCCATGGCCGTATTGGGCCCACATTCTCGTCGGGTAAGGAAGCTCCCTAACACCTTTTCCTAAGCGATTTATATTGCTTATATAACTTTACTATCTCCTTATTGTTGCTTAAATCATTCTAATATCGACATACTGTACATAGGTAAAGTACGATATGATATTAAGCTACCTGATCCAAAAATAAATTGCTGAGGAAGCAACGTAAGAGAGTCGCCTTTCTGAACGAGAATACAAGCCTTGGATTATTTTATTCGCTCTGACTCCTGTATTCAGCTGAGAGAGAGAGAGAGAGATAGAGAGAGAGAGAGAGAGAGAGAGAGAGAGAGAGAGAGAGAGAGAGAGAGAATTACAGAAGCCTAAGTGTTTATACCGTCACCAATACCCCAATCATTGTCGAAAAATCTATACTCTGTTCACTTCAACTTGGCCTAAAATTGCCACCCCCTCCATCTTACCGTAGCAAGAGATTAACACTAGACTATGATGCTAGTCACGAAGAAGTGCCACAGAAAGGATGTAGAGACACAGAATTGTCTCCTTCTGCCACTCAGCTACATGGACGAAGCTCCAAATGGATGAAAATCTGGGCCAAGTTAAAATGACAGAAATATAGTACTCTGATAAAGCCTGACGATTTTATTCAGCTGAGAGTGACCTTGAGTGTTAATGTTTCTCTGATTTTTTTTTCCCCAGTCTACCAGGAAATGAATATAGGTAAAAAATAATTCTCTTCTAATATGCAGGAGAATATATATGGCCAAGTTAATAAGTGTGAATTATTTGAGTGGAAGAGAAGAAAATTTTTGCGCATTATTTTTTACTGTTACGAGTATATGCATCAAGCTCTGTTTACTTTTTCTCATATTTCATTTTCGCTGTTACTGAAGTTTATGTGTATTACTGAAGTCTCTTAATGGTGCGTGTGAAAATGCTTGCTTTTGACGTGAGAAAAATATATGATCCACTTCTTCGAATGGCACACGGCAACTAACTGTCAAGAATGCATAGACTATGATAATGAAATATTGTATAGAACCTTTGTTACGTTGTCTGGACGAGGACACACACACACACACACACACACACACACACACACACACACACACACACACACACACACACACACACACACACACACACACACACACACACACACACACACACACACACACAATGGCATTCAAATGAGCTAAGAATGAGTGGTGAAACTGATCAACGGTAGCAAAGAATGGGGGTAGGGATTAGGGGAAAAGAGGGGAAATAGGGACATAGAAAGAGGGGAAAAGAACCAAGAGTGTAGGGGAAGAATGGGAAGGGGAATGGAGAGGAAGAGAGATAAGGGGGCAGGAAAAGAGGGGTTGAGGGTGGAAGGAGACTGGAGTGGAGTGGAAGAGGAGGATGGGGTTAGGAGAGGAAGGAAGAGTGGAAGAATAGAGTGGAGGATAGAAATAAGATGAGGAAAGGGAGGGAATGAATGAGTGACTGAGGAGACGAGGAAACTAGGAATGGTATGGGTTGAGGGAAGAGGTAAATGGAGGAGGAAAGGAAAGGGAAGGAGGGGACGAGAAGGAGGAGGGAAAAGGAAAAAGTGAACGGGAGGAGAGAGATAGAGGGTAGTAGAAGGCACGAGGAGAGGAGACTGGTAAGGGGAAGAGAGAAAAGGAAGGGAGATATAAGGTGGTTGGGAAGGGAGTGAAGAAAGAAAGAAACGGAGGAAAGAAGAACGGGCGGAAGTGGGAGGGCAGGGGTAGGGAAGAAAAGGGGAGGAGGAGGAGAGGTGGAGGTGGGGGAGCGAAGGGAGTGAGTAGTATGGGCGGAAGGAGGAAGAGAGAAAAGTGTGATGGAAAAGAAGGACGAGTATGGGAGAGGAATGAAGAGAAAATAAAAGTTGGGGTGACAAATGCTTAGAAGATAAAATGGGGGAGAGGAGAAGATGGGAGACAAATGCGTAAAAGAGAAGATGGGGGGGAAGAAGATGGTGAGGGAGTGAGTGGGGCAGAGGAGAAAAGGGTGGGAAGTCGGTGGAGGACGGGAGGAAAGGGTGGGGAATGTGTGGGGGAGGGAAGAAAATTGAGGGAGAGGGGATAAGGGCGAAGAGAATTTTGCCGGCTGCTCCAGATCCACTTCTTGCCAATTTTCTTTCAAGTCGGGAAACGCTCTGACTGTATCGGACACACACACACACAGACACAGACACACACACACACACACACACACACACACACACACACACACACACACACACACACACACACACACACACACACACACACACACACACACACACACACAGAGGACGGAAAAAGACGTCGGAGTGAAATCAAAGTCTCCATCACACAAACTTCTTACAGGCGAGAGTGAGAGGGTGAGGGGTGGGGGAGGGAAAAGGGGAAGTCTCAGAACCCTGGCTCCCTCAGGAATTTCGCTTGAAGATGTTGGAGTTTTAACCTTGGACAGACGATTGACGTAAGGCGCTGTTTGTCTTTCTCTGTCCTTACATTCCTTTGCTGTGTCTTGCTGTAAAGTTGGGCTGGTGGATCCCTGTGTTTCTGTCTCTCTCTTCTGGTCTGAGTGGTGGTTGTTGTTCTTTGTCTCTGTTTAAGCTGAATTGGTGGCTATGTCTGTGTCTATGTCTCTCTGTATCTGTTTAGACTGGGATGATGGATCTGTCTTTATCTCTGTTGGGGTGGTGGGTCTCTCTGTTCGTTAGGGTTGTCTGTCTCTGTTTTTGTTTGTTGGGGTGGTGACTTCTTTATTGTCTCTGTTTGTTGCGGTGATGGCATTCTTTCCCTGTCTTTGTCTCTTCTCAAGCTGGCGTGATAGCTCTCTTTCTCCGCCTATTTCCCTGTTTCGGACGGGGTGGAGGACCTGCTTTATCTTTTATTTTTGTTTATTGGGGTGGAGGATCTGTCTCTGTCTGTTGAGGGGTGCATCTCAGTCTCTGTTTGTTGGGGAGTGGATCTCTGTCTTTGTTTATTGAGGGGTGGATCTCTGTCTTTGTCTCTGCTTGTTGGGGTTGCGCATCAATGTTTTTGCCTCTGAGGTGGTTGCCCTGTCTCTGTTTAAGGTTAGGTAGTGGTTCTCTGTTTGTCCAAGTCTGTGTTCAATCTCTCTCTCTCTCTCTCTCTCTCTCTCTCTCTCCTGGTCTGATATCTCATTCTTCAACTTCTGCCATTAACGATCAAGTCTTCCCATTAATAACAAGTCCTTAAAGATTTGATTGGTTTGTGCATATAGGAAGCTTTCCCCCTCCCCCCCTCTCTCTCTCCCTCTCTCTCTCACCCCACTCTCATTTTCTTTCTCCTTCTCGTCCCCAGATTTCCCCACAGACACATCACCTTCTCTCCTTCTTCTGCCCTCCTCCTCACTCTTACTTTGGCCTCTTCACCACCAGGGCGTCTTATTCTATTATTACTACTGAGATACTTATGTATGGCGTGACAATCTTAGGCCTGGGTGTACAAACGTTCCTCATCCCCCTCTCTATCCGGCAATAGGAGGAGGGAGGATGGTGGACTGCAGGAGGAGAGCAACTTCATCCTGCAGTCCTCTGGGTTCACATTACTGAAGAACCTCAGGCTACTGCTACTACTACTACTACTACTACTACTATTACTACTACTACTACTACTGCTACTACTACTACCACTACTACTATTACTGCTGCTGCTACTACTACCACTACTATTACTGCTGCTGTTAATACTACTACCACCACCACCACTACTACTACTAAAACAACTCTGACTATAATGACACTTTAGGACTCTGCTGTCACATTCTGAAATGAATATACTGTGTACGTATGGCGTTAGCTGGAAAATCTTGAAATGTCTTGACCATGATAGAGTAATCTCTCTCTCTCTCTCTCTCTCTCTCTCTCTCTTACATAAGCTGAACAAAATCTTGTGACAGAATTAAATAATAATAAAAAAATAAAAAAACTGAAATTATGAACATACATGCAATCCCCACACATGATGCCTTAGAAAAAGGATGAGGAGTTCGGTATAAAACCTGCCAAGCTACACAAACCACACACATCTTACTGTCTTTAGTGTGTGGTATTACCTTTGGAGACTTCGTAATCCTTTTTCTATAGAGGCGTACTTTGCATATTAGTGATTCGTATTGTTTGAACCGCTTTAATATCATTGTGTGCATCATTTTCTTAGAAAGGGATACTATAGTGTACTTTAATATGAAGGATAAATCACTAAGGAAGAGGTACCACGTAATTTTCTGCAACACTGAAATACGATCCAAAATCCCTTGACATCAATGCCTTGGAGCCTCTGACAGTCGGGTCGGTACAGTGCGCCCCTCTTCAATTCTCCTGACCTGTGTTTAATTCCAGCAGATGTGGACATGTAATAGAGTGCAGGTGTATGTCCTTTCATGTGTTCTCATCGCATCCTGTTGAGATTTCCTTCATGACATTTGCAGACTCTCTCGCCCACAGTCACTGCCAGTCCAACACTCCACATGCAACCTCCCACTCTACGCTCCAAAAATCTCTGCACCTAAGCTATATCCATCCGTGAAGCATTGATTAAGGGAGACTTATTCCTTCTCTCTCTCTCTCTCTCTCTCTCTCTCTCTCTCTCTCTCTCTCTCTCTCTCTCTCTCTCTCTCTCTCACACACACACACACACACACACACACACACACACACACACACACCTCCAGCGACAGAAACTGGTGCTCCTGGGTCGTAAGGATCAACTGACCTTAAGGATTGTAAAACATGGCTTGAACAGGTATAGAAAAACTGCGGCTCCCATGTCAGGCGAGGCAAAGCGACCGCTGCAATCCAATTACGGTGCTGTGGGGTGTTTTATAAATCATTCTTGCATTATCTAGATTCTATTAAATTCATGAGCTACGTTTTGAACTGCAGAGATTAGAAGTCTTAATTTACCCCTTCGATCATTACTAGTCCCTCCTGTCTTGATAAAGTCGTTTGATGGATATCTGAGCAAAATAATAATAATAATAATAATAATAATAATAATATCAAGTTTCTCTACAACCCAAGAGTTATTTCTTAAGCTGAATACATTGTCTGGCAGTAACAAGAATATATTATAGCTGATTTTTATGAAGGAATTAACGAAGACTAAACAGACATCTTAAGAGCCAAATTTTATACGAGGAAAAAAAAAAAGTCTGCTACAGAAAAAATAAAGCCGTCATCGCAGTTACAGGGTAGATAAGAAGGCGTCATTAGAGAGGCTTAAGACCTGTGCAGCTAAGGAGAACGTTGATAGGTTTTAAGGAGATTATACTGAGCGATGATAAGTAAGACTGATGAGGGAGATGAGGGAGTGAATCTCTTATGTACGATAAAGCACTTCATTCTTCTTCTTCTTCTTCCTTATTATTATTATTATTATTATTATTATTATTATTATTACTAATTGAACTGCAATGGCGTTTTGTTTTTCCGTGGTAAGTCATATTATTATTTACTCCTCCTCGGGAGAATCAGTTGCTGATAATATGTGAAACGTAAATCTAACTCTTCTAATACTCGTACAGTCTCTGGCATGTGAAATACAATGGCTTGAAGGCAGCAGAAAATAAGATATCATAAAATGGAAGCGAATGAAATGTTATCGAAGTGAAGGAGTTACATGTTCATTTACCCATGATTTATTACATCTATCTATCTATCTATCTCTCTGTCTATCTATATTATATACTCATGTTAAACGCAAGGAAGAAGGAACCAAAAACTACAAGCCCGCAAGATTGTTCCTTCAAGAAAAAAATAAATAAAAAAAATAACAGATAGCCATATTCAAAGGTCCGTTCATTTCGAGATGCCTGGACACATCACGGTTAAAAGACTCGAGCTCATAGGCTGAATAATCTCCTTTGTTGGTATCTGCAATAAAATACTAGAGTTGTCCCGATCATGAGAGGGTTAATGAATCAGTATCGCCACTCTCAGGCTCCTCTGATGCTCTCTCGTCTTTGTAAATCGTTTTTATTTACTTGAGAGAACACTAGAGTTATCCCAGGCGTGAGAGAGTTGGACGTCATTACAGAAGTTTAGGAACCAGAGAGCTAAGCAGAAGACGGATCATTCGCTAAGGAGATTATGTTGAGGGATGTTCAGTAGGATTAATGAAGGATCTGGAACCGAAAGAGCAGCGCCTTCTACCAGTGGCAGCAATTTTATAACCGGGCGGCGGAGATGCCTGGTTATCCAAATGCCCCTCAACTCCCTCCCTATCCACCGTATGAAAGATGGTGGACTGTAAAAGAAGGGAATTTCAGCCTGCAGCACACTGGGTTCACGCTCAGAGTAACCTAGGGCTACAACATAAACAAGAACAAGAACAACAACAAAAACAAGAACATTAACATCGTCGTCATTATTAACACCATCAAAAACAAAAACAGTAACTTCAACAACAACACCATCACCATCAACAGCAACAACATCAACAACAAAAACAACGAAACAACAACAACAACAATGAGGGATCTACGTGAATGAACCACTTCAGCGCGATGACGCCTTCATCTTTTTAAATTCTGAACCCACCGAAGCAGAAGACGCGTTATTATTACCTGTCCCCGCCCCGGAAGGGCTCGGGGACGGGTATTGTTTCCACTCGGGTTGTCTGTCTCTCTGTTTGTTCGTTTGTCTGTTAACATCTTGAAGCGAGAACTACTGGTGCGATTTTAACTAAAATTGCAGGGACGAGAGGCTATGACTTTCTGATCAATGATTAAATTTTGGTCCAAATTGGGCCAAGGCCCGGGCAGTAGGCCCAAGAAATGTAAAAAAAATAAATCATTTTCGCCATGACTCTTTTCAAATTCGTCATATCGATATGAAAGTAAAACCTTAAGGTGCATCTTTCAAATCTGCATACTGTAGCATGCCTCATTACATCAGGGGGGTCCCCCCCCCCAGTTAGCACTAGGGAAGTCAGTGTCATGTGGGTTGGCCTAAAATTTCAAAAGGACATAAAATCGTCAATTTTCATAATATTTTTTATTAGATATCCTGTTCTTTATATACGTCAGCAATAAAATGACTGCCGGGGACGGGTTTGCTGTGCCTTGACAATTTTTATTATATCTCTCTCTCAAGACGATTTTATTCCCCCTAGACAATACGAACTGGAGGGGGTGGATATTGCTTTTATTAAGTCCCTCAATATATGACGTGTCTCTTAAGATGAATAAAATCTCTCTCTCTCTCTCTCTCTCTCTCTCTCTCTCTCTCTCTCTTACACACACACGCACACACACACACACACACACACACACACACACACACACACACACACACACACACACATCCTCCAAAGAGACTATTAATGACGTCTGGCCCTAACGTTACAGAAGCATCACTGATCTGAAGAAATTAAAGGGCGTATACCCGTTAATTTATATCCCTTCGACTGCAAGGAATTAATTAGCTGAACAGGAACGCAACACCTGGGTCAATTTACCATCTCTCTCTCTCTCTCTCTCTCTCTCTCTCTCTCTCTCTCTGATATCGAATTATTTACTCTTTTTATTGGTATTATCAGGTATTAAAATCAGCTCTGAGACTTGGCTTCGGAGAGACTTTTAGCTTGGAGAGACTTTTAGATTTAGAAAGACCTTTAACTTTGGAGAGACCTTTAGCTTGGGAAGTCTTTCAGCTTTGGAAAGACTTTGGCTTCTAAAGACTTTTTGGCTTGAAAGAGCCTTTTAGCTTTAGGGAGAATTTTAGATCTGGTGATACCTTCACTTTAGAGAGATCTCTAGCTTTGGAGGGACCTTTTGCTTTAGAAAGACTTTTAGCTTTGGAGAGATATTTGCTTTGGAGAGTTTGTTTTTTTTTTTTTTTTTTTTTTTTTTAATTGAGCTGTTACCGCCTTCACTCTTTCTCTATTATAGCTCTGTTCTAAGTTGGATGAAATTGACAATACTCGGTGTCACGTAGTCTGACGCACTGAATTAGCTAGCCGAGGACAGGTGGATTTGGTAACACTGCGCGATGTACTCGGGCGGTGATTGGTGGATTTCCGATGTGTTTGAACGTGCTCCAAATTGACTTTGTATTCGAACCAAGGCCCTCATTGATTTGTACAAGACCGGAATATACAGCTACAAATTAAAGCATTGATATCTTTAATGATAATATGTGCCTCTTAAATTACTAGAGATAAACCTGAACGACAATGATAACAAAAACTAAGTAAAGTCGAGACTGGACGCATACGAACACAGCGAGCGAGGTGGTTCCGAGGTCCTGTGAAGGCACGAATGTTTTTCCTATGGTCCTACCACTACTACACAGTGTCACAGTCTACAGTCTACACCATGCCCTTCATAACCTCATCTACTTATATACAACCTTACCCTGGATACGCTTAGCTTCTAATAATTATGATTTGTGTGAGTACACACACACACACACACACACACACACACACCTCACTGGGGTCAAAACATGCTATTCTCAATATATATACTGTAATACAGATTTTCATTATCTTCATAGGTAACAGTAGCTTCAAAAATCTGCATTTGTTTGTATTCCCAGTCAGTTTCAGTAAAATTATTTCTTACATGAATAAGTTTGGTTTTTGATTTTCCCTAACATTTTCTTATCATGAGACAGACATACAGACAGACAGACGGACACCCTATCCCTGGTCACCATGCACCCTCTCCTCAAGCATGATTTATCTGTCCCCTCGACAGAGGGCCGAGAAAGTAATGGATTACATCAGTGTACAATGAACCGAATTTTTGTTAATGGTGGAAGAAAGGAAAGTAAGATAAAAGCAACCACATGAGAAAATAATAGCTGAACTATGCTGCTGTGATAAAACCGCGTGCAGTGTGAACGAAATCAAGCATAATGAAATGAATTTAAGCAAATAAATCAGTCGCTGACTATTGTCCGTATGCGTCCAGTCGCGACTTTACTTAGTTTTTGTTATCGTTGTCGTTCAGGTTTATCTCTAGTTATTTAAGAGGCACATATATGTCATTAAAGATATAATTGCTTTAATTTGTATCTGTATATTCCGGTCTTTTACAAATCAATGAGGGCCTTGGTTCGAATACAAAGTCAATTTGGAGCACGTTCAAACACATCGGAAATCCACCAATCACCGCCCGAAGTACATCACGCAGTGTTACCAAATCCACCTGTCCTCGGCTAGCTAATTCAGTGCGTCAGACTACGTGAAACCGAGTATTGTACAGTGATATAGGGAATAAAATAACAACACGCCACTTGATTAAAGGAGATAAAATGTCTAGGTCGTCTAAGGAGGTTATCAGATAAGAAAAGGAATATGAGGATTTTCTGACGTCCATTGAAAGGTTTATGAGAGTAATTTGTAGAGTTAATATTGTCCTAACAAAATATTACCTTGCTCGTAGTGAAGAAGCTCCTGAGGACGCCAGCGATCGAGTAGGCAAACAATGCTATTCAGGTATAGCTATACTATACTATACTATACTGTTTTTACATTAATTTGGCCTATATTTTCACCCTTTATCTGCTTATTTTACGTAGCTCACTGGCAAAAGACATTACTACAACTCTACATCCATTCCACAGAATTTCTCCGTGGATAGCATCATATTCTAAAGTTTATTAATGATACAACTCAACATCCACTAAGAATATATGACAATTTTAGGCGAGGTTAAAGAGAAGAAGGAGAAGTATAGCTTAGTTCACTGTCGAGGGAGCTGCAGGGAAGTTCATCGTATTAGTCAGACTTAAAAGTACCTCCATCCATCCATCCATCCATCCACCATCCAATTACTGTATTGCCCAGTGTGAGGACCAGGGCTAGGATAGTCAGAGAGTGAGCAGTAACCCGCCAACGATTTGCAGCAATACATGGGTACTATAAACCACAAACATCCGTTGGATATAAACCCTTCATGGGCCATATCTGGCTGCAGCTCCTACACCCAATGAACCAATCAGCTTTTTTTTTTTTTTTTTTTTATGGAGTCCGACTCTGGAGCTATGAGCTTCACAGCTTTTCTCAAGTACCAGTAATCCTCCAACAAACCAAACACCTCCACATGTCACGCAATTCGGGTGCTAACACCCAACGTCCATATCTGAATACATTGTTATTGAGGCTGTCTCTCCTTACAGGACTGGGGTATTAGTATTCGCGGGGGTATTTTTATGACATGTCAACGCGGGTCTTCTGGTACATCAGTAAAGTCTGCTTTATGAAATTCAAATCCTTAAACCGTTTCCCTGCCCCACTGGGGATTCAGAACCTTGGTCCATCAGGACTGCTGAAACTCTCAACCGCTTCAGCTACCGCCTCCTGGGTTACAAGAGAAATATTTGGCCCCTCACTCTGTGTAGATCCACCTATAGATACCACTACATCTTGTGAATGGATTTCGCCTTCCATTCCCCCAAACCACCGCTATAGAATAATTATACGCATTTATATCACCATCGCATCACCATCATGTCTTCACCCTAATCATCCAGGCCTTTTTTCCCACACTGAAGATGAGATGAGAAACGAATTATCATCATGTCCTCATTTTCATCAAGACCACTCCTTTCTAGTCCTCGGGCAGTGTGAGGTGCGGTCCAAAGAGCCAGAAAAAAATAAATAAATAAATAAAATGACAGAGTGAGATACTAACCAAAGTGCACCCACCATAATGGGCCACACTCCGATTCCTTCACCATTCGAGTCCATGGAATCCTGGCTCCATCTGGTAGATACAAATTTATTTCACACATGGCTACACATTCACCTATCCTGCAGTGTCAGTTATAATCACACATTGAATCAGGTACAGTACACACACACACACACACACACACACACTGGAACTGCTTCTTATAAGGATACTATATTTTTGGGCCAACTTAGCCTTTCTTTAGGTAAATTTTGACTCAGAACTCTCGCGGGGTCAAAGTCCTAGGAGGTGAAGGTGAGGTGTGAGAGAAAATAGGAATGTCAGTCCAGTCGAGCCAAAGGTTTCCATTTCCCCCGTCAGTGCTTCCAAGTCGCGTTTGTCATTGTTCCTGCCTTGAGTCTCATTCAGCAGCAAAACCGTTCCTTCCTTCCTTCATTCGTTCTTTCTATCCTTCCTTCCTTCCATTCATTTCCCTCCTTCCCTACATTCATTCCATCTTTTTTCTTCTCTCCTTCCTTATATCATTCCATCCTTTCTTCCTTCCCCTCTTTCCTTCGCCTTCGATGTTGACGATGCCTGCCATATGTCTGCGTCATGTATTTGCATTTCCTTTTTTTAATTTTCTTTTTTTCTTTCTTTTTTTTGAGTTATTCCTTCTTTTTCTTCCCTCCCTTCCTTTTTCTTCCTCCTCCCTTTCAGTCTTCTTTCCTTAACTTTCTTCCCTCCATTTCTTCCCTTGTTCTTTCCCTCCCCTCCTTTCTTCTTCCTTCCAGCCTTCTTTCCCTTACTTTCTTTTTCCCACCTCTTTCCTTAACCTCTTTCATCCACCAACCTTTGTCCCTTCCTCCTTCTTTCCTTCCTTCCTTCCTTCCTTCCTTCCTGGGTAGTTGTCATTACTTTCTTGTTTTGCCCTTCATGCCTCCCCCCTTTTTTTATCCATAAGGCATTCATGTCTAATTCTTCCTTCCTTCCTTTCTTCCCTCCTTCCATCCTTCCTTCCTTTCCTTCTTCCCCTTCCTTCATCCCATTTCGTCCTTTCTTTCTTCTTCCATTGAATTGGTGTAATGCTTGTTTGTTTATTAATTTGTCGGTGTACTTGTTATTGATATCCATGCATTTTTCATCACATCTTTCCTTCCACTCCTTCATTCATTCATTCCATCCTTCCATTTTCCTTCCTCCATTTTTCATAGTTTGCTGCTGCTTTAGTTTTCCGAAGTGTTGCTTTATTTTTTGCTTTATATATCTTCTTTGGTGTATTCCTGCATATTTTTCTATCGTCTGCTTTTACTCTGTTTCCTCCTCCTTCCTTCTTTCCTGCCTACTGGTCGGCTTCACTCTCTCTCACCCTTCAGCTTCCTCGCTCTCTCATCCTTCCTTACTCCCTGCCTACTTTATTTCCTCCCTTTCTTCTTTCCTTTCTCCCTGTCTACTTTCTTTCCTCCTATTCTTCCTTCTTCTTCTCTCTGGCCTACTTTCCTTCCTTCTTCTTTCTTCTTTCCTTCCACCGTTGCCTCATTCCTTCCTACCTCTCTTTTTTCACTTCATCCCTACCTTCTTTCCTTCCCACTTCTCTCTTCCCTTCCTTCGTTTCTCCTTCTCTTGCCTTCCTTTCTCCTTGCCTGCTTTCCCTTCCTCTCCCTCTTCCTTCCTCCCTGCTTACTTTCCTTCTTCTCTCTTTCAACTTCCTTCCATTGTTTCTCCCTTCTTTTTTACATCCCTTCTTCCCTTCTACGTTCGTTCTCTCTCAAGCCACTTTTTTTTCTTTCACTTTTTTCTCTCAAACTTTCCCTCCTGTCCCTCAAAGTCTCTCTCGCCTCTTGGGGCCGAAAGTACTAAACAATCTTAATACCCCGTCGTTTATAAGTTAGCTTGTTTACATTTTTATTTCCACTCACTTGGGGCTGGAGAGGGACGCCTTCACGTGGTGGGACGGATATGACAGGACTGTGGATCGACTTGGCTATATAAACGTACATAACTCCCTCCCTATCCCTCGAAAGAAGGTAATGACAGACTGCTAATTAAGGACAACTTCATGCCTGCAATCCACAGAGTTTACCTTCAAGATGAAGACCTTGGGTTTAACTACTCGTATACATATACCAATCAGATTGCAGCCCTTACTAGATTTACTAACTAAGGTGAATAATGGAAAACAATTATTCCTGATATTACTTACGGTATAAAACAACAAAGTTATCCCATACCGATACAGTATAATATTTGTGATTATAATCATATTTTTGGAGGCCATTGAGTCATCCCTAGCATACCGTGTGTAGAGGGCCAGGTGATGCCTCAGCAGCTTATTGTTGTATGTCTGCCAAGTTCATGATTGCTGGTGTAGGGAGGTTGCGCCTGTCATTGGTTTTAATGATTTAGGGTATGCTGTTTCAAGTGCTTTTTAAACATCTGTTATTTGAGTTTGTGTGTGTGTGTGTGTGTGTGTGTGTGTGTGCATGTGTGTGTGTGTGTGTGTGTGTGATTCATCATAGTCCATATATTCAGATTTACAATGAGATAAATAATAATAGAAAAGTATTTACAACTAATTTTAAATTTATTTAGATACTTTTCAGCAGCAGCAGCAGTAGTGGTGGTTGAAGTATTAATGATAGTAGTAGTAGTAGTAGCAGTAGTAATAGTAGTAGAAGTAGTTATAGTGGTAGTAGCAGTAGTGGTAGTACATTAGTAGTAGTACAGTAGTGGTAGTACAGTAGTAGTAATTACAGTCTTGGCAGTAGTTGTAATGATGCAGTGGTTAATGGCAACAGCAGCAGCAGCAACTTATAGCAATGTATCAGTATTAGTAGTAACTTGGTAAGTAGTAGTTGTAGCAGTAGAAATGGCAGTAGTAGTAGCAGTAGTTGTAGCCCTTGCTTCAACCAACCGCAATGTAAACCCAGTGGACTAAAAGCTTAAACTTGCCATCATCAGTCCATCATCATCTTTTTAAGGGACTGTGGGGATAGAGTTGAGGGATGTTTGTATAACCAGGCAGTTGAGCTGCCTGGTTATATCAGTACCACCACATGAAGGCGTCCCTCTCTAGCACCCCTTGCCAAATGTATATAAAGCTCTGGCGTTATCTGGAAAAGAATACGAGAGTTGTTTACAAAATGAAAGGGTTAACACTACCGGTATTAATATTCTCGAGCTTCCATGTTCACTCTAGGCTAGGTCAAAATCGTCTGGCGTTATCTATGATTGGCTCGATTTGTTCCCACCATGGAAGGAGTCACATAACTCCACTAATAACGCTACAGAACGCCACATTTCGGTTATGTACAGTGCCGCTAACTGTCACTTTCTGCGTTGGAGCTGGTATGAAATAAACTGCAAAGGGCGAAATTCTGGAGCCGGACTAAGAGTAAAATTAGTGTTCTTGAAATGAGTTCTATTTATTTTTATGAAAACAAAAAATAGCTTTAGAAGAGCTTGCATTTCAATAACAGTGCTCTGTATTATTCCTATTCATTTGAGAAATCATTAATCTTATTACTGGTCTGTTGTTACTTGTTTATCATTAGCTAACCTAATCGTCGTATTTTACCTGCTGCCGGGCTTATAAGTATATAGACTCATATGTCAAAGAATAGTTGATGTCTCTTGGAAGCTCATTTTTTACTATAGATGACAGGGGTCAAGATAATATGGTTATTGCAGAAATTATGGTATTAAATGGCTGCAACTACTATGCCACTGCTGCTGCTATCTGCCAGCTAATCAGCTACGGAGGCTCAGTCTAGAG
>NC_136955.1:19511642-19526284 GCF_032717465.1 Coenobita brevimanus | reverse complement strand
TCCCGCTCTTTTCCTGCCCATTTCTCAGTCACTTCTCACTTATGCATCATTTTCTTCATATTTTTGCCCCCTTGTAATTATTTTTATTTTTTATTTTTTTTTACCTGGTTTAAGATACGATAATTAAACATCTGTATATTTTCGTAACTCTTCCCTTCTAGTGTGTGTGTGTGTGTGTGTGTAAGCGTTAGTCATTAGTTATATTTTCACTCTGTTGCCAAAACACTCATTCTCACTTTGTGCTGCAGAATGTATTACGAAGCGAGAGTAAGAATACGATTTTAGATTCCACATGGGCTGTTTCTAATGAGGTCTTGCCAATTTAATCAATATTACTCAAATGAACTGCAGTCTCAGTTATTCCGTAACCTCAAACATGTACAGTAAAGAGTTTCTGAACGCGACTGTACGTGGATTCTTTTCTGTACAGTTTGGGACTAGAGTTTGCTTAAGTCATCGCTTCTGCCTCTGATTTTCTCTGTTGGCTAGTATTCGTAAGTTGAGAAAGGCTCACTATGTTTCTGCTTCTGATATTTCCTGCTGGCTCGTATTCTTAAGCTGAGAGAGGCTCGCTATGTTTCTGCTTCTGATTTTCCCTGGTACCTTGTATTCCTAAGTTGAGAGAGGCTCGCTGTGTTTCTGCTTCTGATTTCCCCTGCTGGCTGGTATTCCTAATCTGAGAGTGGCTCAGTATGTTTCTACTTCTGATTTTCTCTGTTGGCTGCTAATCCTCAGCTGAGAGAGGCTAGGCATGTTCCTCTTCTCATACATGATTCTCTTTGACATGACGCTTAGGAAAGTAAGTGAATATACAGTATATCTTAAGTGGGTGGTAGATAAAGAAATAGTAGGCGCTTTTTTTGTTTCTTTTCTGGATGCAGAGTCGACATTAAAAGTCCTGGCCCCATCTTCAGTTTTTCTGCCTATGAATTTCGAACACAAGTATGGTTAATATGATGTGGGAGACATTGATTACTTTTCTGGCTAGAGATAAAAAACACCACCTTTCCTTGCTGTGGATCCCGTAGACTAATTTTCAAATTTCATTTAGAAAAAAGCAGGACAGACGACAGGACTACTGATGCCGACTGTGCTTCGTCACATTGCGTCAGTGTATTCAGTCACTATACCCTTTTTATCTTAACCTGGCCCAAATTCTTGTCCTTTTTTAGTTTCTCTCACTTAACTAAATAGCATAAAAGACAATGACATGGCTCCTCATCCCTAAATATCACTCCCTCGTGACTAGCCTTATAGTTTAGTATTACCGTATTTCTTCAACTCCACACCGAAGATGGAGAGATGGCAATTTTAGGCCAAGTTAACGTAAAAAGGGTAAATCACATCCACTGCCACATAAACAATACCTACACACACATTTACTTCTTCAATTATACACCCAAGAGACTTTTCATACCATTTTTTTTTTTTTTTTTTTTGCTTCCCCTGTGTCCAGAGTCTCCCATCTTAGATACACGCAAGTTTAGACTAAAAATATATATACATATCTTCCATGTCAGACTGGTGGATGATTGGAGGATAAACGAATGATATAGAAGCAATTTGTCTGTTGTCACCCCTTCCGGAACTAAAGATGTCTTACTAAGTGTACTGTAGACTGACAGACAGGCAGACAAGATAGACTGACGAACAGACAGAGAGACAGATTGATAAATAGAATGACAGATAGATAGAACAAAACTTTAGCCCAAGGACGTCTTTGTGGTTCAAATTGAGAATGCTTTACTCAATACCTTCGTGGGGAAGGAATTACTGAAGGCTTTATCTAACTATTCTTGTTAGAAGAGCATCTCCCTAGCTAAATACAATCATATGGAGACAGCAAGCATACTCAAAATGTCATTTAAGTGAAAACATTAAAATACTTTCCTCAATAATTTTCGCTTTATTCAGGAGTACTATATCCATCATCATCATCATCATCATCATCATCATCATCATCAGGACTTCCCACTATAATGAGTGAAGTAGAAACAAGGCTTAATAGCCTATTCATGCACATCAACCGCACATGCATCATTAACTCAGACAATAATTTTAAGCCATGTACGGTTTGCCACAAGAGCGTGGGAAGTAATTCTATCTTGCGCAGAGTTCTTGATAAATGTTTGTGATAAGTGGGTGCACAGGAGATGGAGTGGTATTAGAGGCAGACTGCTAGATATATGTGTGCAGTGTTGCGGGGAGAGCAAGTGGAGATTGTCAGGCATGAGATGATTGATCTTGCTGGTGAGTTTCTTGAGTGTTTGGAGAAATGTCAATGATTAGGCGGATGTGCAGTTCTTCCCTGAATGCAAGGCTTGGGGAGGCTAGGTTTACGATGGAAGAGTTGAGAACAAGGAGGGGTCTGAAGTGGGCTGGTGCTGTGATGAGGAGGCGCAGATTAAGAACGCTTGGTCATGTGGAGAGGGTGGAGGTGACAGTTGGGTGTTGAAAGTCAGACGTTTGAACGCTGGGGGTGGAGCTCCGAGAGGCAGATCGAAAAAGACCAGGGACGAAGTCATAAAGTGTGACTTCTGGGATAAGGGACTGAACAGGGAGGCTGTCAGAAATCGAGAAGCATGGAAAGCCTCCATTAGGTGACCGAAGTTGACGCACGCAAGCATGTTGGAGCCTTTTTAAAAGAAACGAAACGAACCACTTTTCCCCTAAAATAGGAGCGGCAAGAACCAGTATTACATTTCCAGTGGTTCTACTGGTTAAACAAAAACACAAGTAACGAATTTTGTACCAGAGTCTGACCGGCCTGAGATGGGGTAGGAATAAAACGAATGTAGGAAAGCAGAAACACAGAATTTATCATCAGAGTACCCGGTGAAATGGCTCGTGCTTCAATTCCCGAAACACTCAATCGTTTCAAACAATTGACAAAAGTTGATGTGGCTGCTCAAGGGTTTATTGCTCACAAATTGCCACTCAGGGATTCGACGACTGGTTATTCATACCTTAGTCCCTTAAATCTGGTGCCTTATATAACTGGGCAATTCCTCCTACCTCGAGGCAATGAAGATTATTCAGTACCAAATCTCCAGTTCGAAATGTATTCTTCTTCTTCCTTTTTTTTTTTTAACATGATGAACAGAGGAGGGGAGAAAAGTAGGTAAAAAAAATCCATTCGCCGTATTACAGGTGTCCTCTGTTCATTAAAAATCTGCAACGGTTGGACTTGCTGTAGGTTGAAAGTTGGGAGAAAAATTTAAAGTCAGGATATTATTTATTAGGGCTGAAAAGGTCAAATATCTCGAGTGTGAAATATATATGAAAAAAAATTGCTCCCAAAGAAAATGTATTGTACGCAGGGTTAGGCCTGTGTCTTGAATGGTGTGTGAATATTAGCAAGGTCCATTTAGCTAGGCAGGAGAAGAGTGTCGATAGGTATCTCATATTCGCAGTCGTTTCTGGATCCTACCTCACCAAGCCCTGTGATGGTAAAAGATATCAACATAATGATGATAATGATGATGATGATGGAACATTTTATGATGAACGTTATGTAACGTTATTCGAACCATATCGTATTTTTTTAATGAGTCTGGCTTTGATTACATACTTGACAACCCATTTTCTGAGGCGCAGCAATTCTCCCAAGTGCCACACACCGTCTTTAACTAATCCTTGTTAGAGCTGTCTCCATTCAAGACTGGTTTGAGAGAGGTACTTTTATGACATGCCGATGAGTGTTGAGGAAGATCGGTTAAGTCTGTTTCAACACAATTCATATCTTCATACTCATCCCCGTCCCTCTCCTGGATCGAACTCGTGAGCTCTCAGACAACTGACTGTTTTACTAGCCACTTATCTGCTAGGCTCCCCAGCTGGCAACTAACATAAATTTTCCTCCTCTTATGGTCTTGCAATGTATCTTGACCTACCGTGGTTTTTATGATAACAGTACAATGAACAACACAACTAAACAGGGAATCTTGACTGACCTATTCATGATGATAGATACGGTATTACCAAGCTAGGAGCACATTATAAATACAAAAGACAAATAACACACCAAAACACACAAACACACGGAGAAAACAAAACAAACACTAGGAAAAAACACAAACGCACAAAGAAAAACAAACACATAGAAAGGTACATAGACACTCAAGGAAAAACTCAAACATAAATAACAATAAACACAAAAAAATACAACCAAAAATACTAACACAAAAAAAAACACAAAAACACACACACACACACACACACACACACACACACACACACACACACACACACACACACACACACACACACACACACACACACACACACACACACACACACACACACACACACACACACACACACACACACACACTGAAAGCCTCATTCCTCCACAAAGCCTCATTTTCTTTCTTCACTGCCTCACAATATTTTTTTCCTTTATAAACCCCCAACAGCCCTAGAGCGTCATTTGTAATTCATTTTCGCTACCACCAGACAATTTTATCCAGCTAGGGAAGGCTTTTGGAACTGAAAGGGCTTGATAATAGCCAAAAATAGCCCCATCGCTACTAAAGGGCTTTCTTAATCTGAATAAAATCGTCTGGAAGTAACAAAAGTAAACCAAATACAATCAAATTCTGAAGTCCGTTTGCCTCCCCTGCCGCTTTTGGATTAATAAATGCTTGAATGAGACGTAGCGGACAAAGGTGCATATTATCAAACGTCTGTAGGCGATAATATGCACGTTGTTGATGCGTTTCATTTAAGCATCTATTAATCCAGCACTGAGGAGAAGCAAGGGAGATGAACTGACTATTGTATTTGTAAATCCTCTACTCTAAGAGGTTAAACCTAAATATTTCATTTCCTTTACCCTGTTGCTTAGAAATCTTCAGTCCCTTCCAGCTTACATTCACATATCAAAATTTTGGGGGAAGATGATAGTGCTGTGGTAACGTATGGACCGCACAACTGGAAGATCTCGAGTTTGAATATCTCACCGGTCAGACTCACGCACAAAACTTGTTTTACTCTTGACCTTGCTTACAAAGTAGTACAGTTGGGGACATGGATATAACTTCGATTGTTGTACGCCGTATTCTAGGGGGAAACTAGACCTTAGCAAGAACAGAATATCTGCCTTAATGATACCTCGTACACTCAGTAGGCACCAATTCTAAGTTTTCTCAAATTCCCAGACTACGTTCATAGTAAACCTCAATTTTCTTTTACATTTACATTACTTTCTTTCTCACAGCATACAATCCCTTATTTTCGCAAACTTCCATTCTTCTCTTTCCATCTTTCGGTCTTTCCTTACACTCTTATTTCTTCCAGTCCTCTAATTACGTGTATGATTCTCCAAAGCAACCAGTTTCTTCCTCCATCTTTAGCTTCTTCTTTTTCCCGTGAGCTTTCAGTGGCTTTATCCTTCCTTTCTTCATTTTCCCACATTCTTTAATCTCCTAATCTTCCAAATGTCCATCCTTCTCTTCCACACAATTTTCAGCTTCTCGTTACCACTCCTACTCCTAATCCTTCAGTTCATCCATTCTCCAAAGTGATTAGCTCCTATTTTCTTTCGATATTTCCTTTCCCCTCCACGTTCGAAGTGCTTTAACATCCCTTATCTAATTCCTCACACTTTCAAGCATCCATTTTTCATTCCTACAAGCTCCTGGCTCTCCTTTCCTCTCCTAATTCATCTGATCCTCCAATTACGCCATTCTCCGAAACCTTTAATTCCAATCGTCTTTCTCTAGGCTACTTCTTTTCTCTCCTCTACATTCAAAACATTCTAACCTTCTTTTCTCCAGGTTTGCACACTTCAAGACTTCTATTCTTCGTTTCTCCAGAATCTTCAGGCTCTCCTTTCCTCCCCTAATTCTTCTGATCCTCCAATTACACCATTCTCCGAAATCTTTAATTGCCATCTTCTTACCTTCACCCACCCAACTCTCCAAGCCCTATCCCTTCCAGGCAATCTCTCCTCTCCTCTTTGTCCCTACCAGCCGGAAATGGAGTAAGGGTCTCCCCAGTCACCTCATTAGACTGCGGCTAACGAGGATAATATCAGGGAAGCCAAAGAAATATATATAACGGCAGCAGTGACGGAGGTTCAGTAGCAAGGTCGAGAAGAGAGAGAGAGAGCTCGTAAACCGGTCAAGTGAGATGCGAAATGAGTCGAGTCAGAATTATTAAAAGCTCTTCCTGGCGAGATCTTCGTTTGGGGAGCGCTTAGTGTACTGTGCTGCTTGTGATGGGTTCTTGTTTCTTATGTGTTCGTGTCTCTTATGTGTTCTTGTATGTCTTATGTATACTTGTGTGTCATGTGTTCCTGTGTGTCTTATGTTTTCTTCTCGCTCATATATTCTTAGTGTTCTTATGTATGCCTTAGACGTTTCCCATGCTGTGAAAGGTGCTTATATACGGTATTTTAGTGTTGCTCCAAGTGATTAGAATCAGAAATATCTGTTACTAGTTAGCGTAAATATTTTGTTAAGGCAGAGTACAGTTTCCTCTGGGTGTTCTGAAGTTTTCTTATGTGTTTTTAGTGTCTTTTTTTTGTGTGCCTTAGAAGTCTTTCATACTGTAGAAAGTGCTTGGATAAAGATATTTAGAGGGGCACATAATACTTTGTGTAGTGTGATGTGTTCTTACATATTCTTATAAACTCTTGGTATTCTTGTGCATGTTTTAGACGATTCCCATGTAGTAGGAAGTATTTAGGCAATGGGTTCTTCCGAGATACCAAATGACTTCAACGAGAAGCATCAATGACTCATCATGGGAAATAGGGGAAAGACTAATACTGTGAGGACTGTGATGAGTTTTAATGTGTTCTTTTATGTTGCTGATGTTCTTTTGCAAGCTTTAAAATTTTCTCATGTTGCAGGAGGTGTTTAGATATGACATTTTTGCTAGACACCAAATGATTCGAACCAGAAGCATCAGTGACTCATCACAGGAAGACCTATTACAGGATAGCACAATACTGTAGGGATTGTGATTGTTTTTATATGTTCCTTTATGTTGTTGGTCTTAGTGGTAATTAGAAATGGTGCTTTTTCGAGACACCAAATGATTCAAATCAGAAATACCAGTGGCTCGTTAGGGAAAGGTCTTTGTTAGGGGAGACCTTAGTGTACTACAAGGGCTGATATGTGTTTTTATGTGTTTTTGGTATTCGTGTGTGTTTTTTCGTGCTTCTTCATGTTGCTACGGCTGTTTAAAGATGGTGTTTTACTGAGACACCGAACGTTTAAAAAATAAGTATCAGTTCCCTTTGTTAGGAAGAGCCTGGGGTACAATGGGCTGGTGGGTCCTGATACGTTATTATACTCTTGATGATCTTACAGGTTGTCTGGTGTATTCCAAAGTGTTCTTTTGTGTTCTTAGTGTACCTATGTGTGCTTTAAATGTTCCTTGCGCTGTTATAGTTGTTCAGACATGGCCTTTTAGGCAGATACTACGTCAGTCGAACGTGAATGACTAAAAGCTTATCACCACAAGGGGCCCTAGTTAAGGAAAACTTAAGGTACTGTTCCTGGAAAGATTAGTATACTTCGTTTTCAAAATTTACTTTACAATTCTTCCTGTGCCTTAAGTGTTCATGTGTTTCTGTAATGTGTTCAAATGTTTCTTTACTCTTCTTAATTAGATACGATATTACTCCAGAAAGAGGTACCAGTCTCCTAATAGTAGAAAGAGAGAGAGAGAGAGAGAGAGAGAGAGAGAGAGAGAGAGAGAGAGAGAGGTACCAGTCTCCTAATAGTAGAAAGAGAGAGAGAGAGAGAGAGAGAGACAGACAGACAGACAGACAGAGAGGAGGGGGGGGAGAGGAGGAACGGAAGAAAAGGAAATATATAACTGAAAACTCTGGAGAATGTAAGAAATGGAAAATTAGCTCAGCTGAGGGGAAATGACTGGAGACTGGAAAAAAAAAATGGAAAGGGGGGGAGGGGTGCCGGCATTGCGGTCAGACTCTAAGACAAGGGTTGTTTTCCCATTGTCCCTCTTTCCAGCGGCACAGTCTGACACTTGAACTCATATTCTCGTCGGTTGAGGAAGCTTCCTAACACCTCTTCCTTAACGATTTATTTATTTATTTTTTTTAGATATGGGTGTTAAATATCCTTTTATACGTGATTAATGCAGAGTATGCTGATACTGAAAAGATTTACATAGCGACGAAGACGGTACAGCTAATAATCAAAATAAATCTCTTATTAAAAGATGTCAAGGAGTTTCCTCAACCGACGAGAACACAGGCCCTGGATATAAAACAGCCCTTTTATTGATCGTATTCTAAGGGATGTGTTGGATTTAACTGATTACATGCCATAATAAACATAGCATAATATAGACATTCATTTAATATTTCTTTTGATCCCTCTTCGTGTGAGAAAAGAGAAGAAAGGAGGAAGAGATAATTAGGGAAATGGAAACGACTGAAACATGAAAAGTTGAGAACATGAGTGCTATTAAAGAACAAAAATGCTTGACTGATGGCTCGAGGATTAGGTGACATAGAGAAAAAGGAAATGACTGATGATTGACCGATAGTAAAAATAAACCTAATATTACTTGTGATACTACTACTACTACTACCAATCTTTATCGTCCACTATCATTACCATCGTCATGATCATAATCTTTATTGTTGTCATCATAATCATAATCGTGATCATGATCATCAGTAGCAGCAACAGCAACGGAAGCATCAGCATCAGCTGCAGCATTGTAGAACGAAAACAGTTGCTACCTCTCTCCTTCTTATTATTAACTTCCTGTCTCTCTTTCACCTCGCCTTTCACTCCCTCTCTCTCTCACCCTGCCTCCATGTCTCCTTCTTTTATTCCTTCTCCCTCCTGCCGCCCTTCTTATCACCCTCTCACCCTCCCTCGTTGCTCCTTGCCTTGCACACAAAGCTTTTCTCAGCCTTCCTCCATCCCTCATTCATCCTTATCGTCTTCCTCTCTCCCCCTCCCCTCTTTCTCTCTCTCTTTCTCTGTGTGTGTGTGTGTGTGTGTGTGTGTGTGTGTGTGTGTGTGTGTGTGTGTGTGTGTGTGTGTGTGTGTGTGTGTGTGTGTGTGTGTGTGTGTGTGTGTGTGCGTGCGTGCGCGCGTGCGTGCGTGCGTGTTTGTTTTACCGACATAATTCTTCATAGCATGTATCTGTTACCTGGAACAGAATACTAGAGTTATTCTAACCACGAGAGAGTTAAGAATCTTGATAATTATAGAATCCCTGATACAAGGAAACCTTGGAATGTTCCTTGTCTTCATCTATATCAGATAATGGAAGGCAGAAAGGAAACCCCGAACGTGAAGTCTCTGCCGTAATTCTTCTTGTTGAGCCACAGATGAATGCAACGCCTCTCTCTCTCTTCCTGCTCCTGTCCCCCTCCTGGTCCTTGCCTCTCGCCTTGTGCATTATCCTGCCTCTGCTTTCCTGCTCCCTTGATTCTGCCTCCCCCTCTGTCTCCTCCTGCTTTCCCCTTCCCTCGCTTCCTTGGCTTACCTTTCCCTTCCCTTCTTCCCTCTCTCGCCCTGGTATTTCCTTCCTTCCCTCTCTACTGCTTTGGTTTTCCTTCATTCCCTCTCTACTGCTCTGGTTTTCCTTCATTCCCTCTCTACTGCTTTGGTTTTCCTTCATTCCCTCTCTACTGCTCTGGTTTTCCTTCATTCCCTCTCTACTGCTCTGGTTTTCCTTCATTCCCTCTCTACTGCTTTGGTTTTCCTTCATTCCCTCTCTACTGCTCTGGTTTTCCTTCATTCCCTCTCTACTGCTTTGGTTTTCCTTCATTCCCTCTCTACTGCTCTGGTTTTCCTTCATTCCCTCTCTACTGCTTTGGTTTTCCTTCCTTCCCTCTCTACTGCTCTGGTTTTCCTTCCTTCCCTCTCTACTGCTTTGGTTTTCCTTCCTTCCCTCTCTACTGCTTTGGTTTTCCTTCCCTCTCTACTGCTCTGGTTTTCCTTCCTTCCCTCTCTACTGCTTTGGTTTTCCTTCCTTCCCTCTCTACTGCTTTGGTTTTCCTTCCTTCCCTCTCTACTGCTTTGGTTTTCCTTCATTCCCTCTCTACTGCTCTGGTTTTCCTTCCTTCCCTCTCTACTGCTTTGGTTTTCCTTCCTTCCCTCTCTACTGCTCTGGTTTTCCTTCCTTCCTTCCCTCGGCCTGCATTTTCTTCTCTCCCTTCGTCCCTTGCTCTGTCTTCTCCTCCACCCTCCCTCACCTCCTTCTCCCTCCCTCTCTTTCTTCTGCCTTGCCCCTTCTCACTCCCTCACCCTGCCTCCCTCCCTGCCTTTCCCTACCTCTCTACCTCTAACTGCCTCCCATTCTTCATCGCTATTCTCCTTCACAATGCCCTCACCCTTTCTCACATTGCCTCTCTATATCACCCAGTTTCCCACTCTTGTCCTGCCTCCTGATCTCCCTCACCCTGCCTCTCCTTCCATCTCACCCTGCCTCGCCCTTTATTTCCCTGCCTCTCCTTGTTTCTTTGCCTACCATACCCTACCTCCCTCCCTGCTTTTACCTTCCCTCTCTATATCACCCAGTTTCCCACTCTTGTCCTGCCTCCTGATCTCCCTCACCCTGCCTCTCCTTCCATCTCACCCTGCCTCGCCCTTTATTTCCCTGCCTCTCCTTGTTTCTTTGCCTACCATACCCTACCTCCCTCCCTGCTTTTACCTTCCCTCTGCTGCTTGGCTCTTCCTGCTTGCTCTACCTATCTTTACTTCACTCTGCCTATCTCACCCTGCCTGTCTCACGCTGTCTGTCTCACCCTGTCTGTCTCACCTTGCCTGTCTCACCCTACCTGTCTCACCCCTGCTTGTCTCACCCTGTCTCACCCTAGCCTGTCTCACCCTGCCTCCAATTCCTCTAACACTGCCTGTCTCACCCTACTTCTCTCAACCTAGCTGTTTCACCCTGCCTGGCTCACCCTTCCGGTCTCTCCCTGCCTTTCACACTCTGTCTGTCCCACTTTGCCTTTTTGATCCTACTGCTCACCCTGCCTGCCTCACCTTACCTGCCTCACCCTGCCTGCCTCACCCAACCTGCCTCACCTTACCTGCCTCACTGCCTGCCGCACCCTGCCTGCCATATCTTACCTGCCTCACCTTACCTGCCTCATTTTACCTGCCTCACCATGCCTGCCTCACACTGCTTGTCTCATCCTGCTTGTTTCATTCTGCCTGCCTCACCCTGCCTGCCTTACCTCTGATGGGCTGAGAGATTAAAGAACTTGGCCTCCTGAGATGCTGTTGTGGAAAATAAATAGGGGTTGGCAGAGCATATTTACAAATATATTGTTCCATTCCTATACATACATACAGTCTAAGCATTCATACATTTATTTTCTTTCACAAATGCACACACGCACGCGCATACACACACGCGCATACACACACGTGCACACACACACGCGCACACACGCGAGCACACACACCAGCCTTTGTCAATAGTTGCAATAGCAGTGAAGGCATACATCACTTTGACCAACTCTTCTTTTTACCTTCTTTCAGCAAACATTTTGCATGGAATGAATCAGTCTTTTTCTTTCTTTTTCTTTTCTTTTTTTATTTAAAGCCCAGAATTAGAAGATTGAGTGGTGTGTGAATTGTATGATAATTTTCCTACTCTCGTGAATTCTCTTTGCTTCTGAATCCCATTTCAACCCATCACTTAGGTGGGAGATTGGAGTAAGATTCTGAGGGTTGTAGAGGTGATGATGAGGAGGAGGATGAAGATGGCAATATATAGGGCAAAAATGATGGTGATGATGATAACGAAGGTGGTGGTGGTGATGATGGTGATGATGATAACAAAGGTGGTGATGATGATGACTGATGCTACCGCTGATGATGAGTGATGCTGATGATGACTGATTATACATGTACTGATAATAATGATGGTTTGGTATAAAATTATGCGGCTCAGTGCTGAGAGGATAATTCTTTAAGTATTATTTTTAGACGGTTCAAAAGCACCTAAGAATAATATTTAGTATTTCCGCTCCTACGAGAGATAATACTAATGATAATGATAATGGCAAAAACGTCTCATTTGTCATATTTTTTTCTTTTTCTCTCAACTTGGGATAAAGTTGAGCTGCATTTCATTATAACTTACTTTACAAGAAAGTCCAAGTTAAAAGAAATTAGGTTGTTCATTATACGACGGCAGAGACTCGTATTCTTATTTATTCATTTATTATTTATTATGCCACCGCCCACTTATGGTAGAGGAGGCATTAAGTGATTGGTTTGTCCGTCTGTGCGTGCGTGGGTCCTTGCATTTGTGTGTGCCGTGGCCTGTGCGTCCGTAACACTATTGTGGGTGCGATATCTCCTGAACCTATCAAAGTATTTCCACCAAACTTTCGTCAGTGGTACAGTATGAGGAGATGATTAACTGATTAGGTCAGTTAAGTCAAAGGGTCAAAGGTCAAGGTCAAATGGGGTCGACTTAGTTTATCCTTGTGTGAGCAATATCTCCTAAACCCCTCGACGGATTTTGATCAAACATTTGTCATTGATACAATATGAAGGGACGGTGAACTGATTAGGTCAGCAAGATCAAGAGGTTAAAGGTCAACGTCATGTGGGTGTGGGCGCGATGTCTCCTGAACCCCTCCTAGACGGATTTCGACCATGCTTTTGTCAGTAATATATTATGAAGGGATGATGAAGTGATTAGGTCAGCAAGGTCAAGGGGTCAAAGGTCAAGGCCATATGGGGTCGACTTAGTTTATCTTTAGAGTCAACCCACAATGAACCCTGTCATGGAGGTTGTATGGAGAGTCCGTGCACAAGGCTTCGCGGAGGCACACCAAGCTACTGTACGTTTTCTGTCAACAGCTCGGGGCCCAGATTCTAGGCGTTTCGTTACCTCCGCTATCGAAGTTGGAGGAGGTTATGTATTCACCTATGTTTGTCAGTTTCTTTGTCCACTCGATATCTCAAAAAGTTCTCCATGAATATAAATGAACTTTTGTTGAGGGGTGGGCCACGGGCCAATAAAGGATTGATTAAATTTGGGGGCGGATCCGAATCCGGATTCTATGTTTCCCGCACAGTATCCATAGTAGTTTTCAATGAGTTTTTAAAAAGTTTTGGAAGAGTGTGCCATGGGTCAAGGAACAATTGATTAATTTGGGGGGCGAATCCAGGTCCTATGTATTCCACACAATTTCTCCACAGATCCGGGTCCAGGATCTTTTTAATGGCAAGAGCGCTGGCGAAGGTATACGCTTTCTGAGTGTTGTCTGGTTTCATTTATTTATTTGCACATGTGCTCTTTATTATACAAAAAAGAAAAAACGTAGACAATGGTGCATTGCGGTAGTAATGACAAGAACAACAACGAAACTAATAATAATGATAAAAATGTTAATGATAATAATACTAATAATAATAATAATAATATAATAACAACAACAAAAATAATAATAATAATATAATAACAACAAAAATAATAATAATAATATAATAACAACAACAAAAATAATAATAATAATGATAATATTAACAGTAATAATAATAATAATAATAATAATAATAATAATAATAATAATTCATCCATCATCCAATCCTCCATTGCCCCATGAGGAGCGTAGGAGCCCGGGGCTAGGCAGTTGGTCCCGACATTTAAGATGAAAGTGACCAGCCTCACTCATCCCTGAGTGGCATTACATGAGCAATCGACCCCAACCACCCCTTGGATATAAACTTTCATCGGCTCAATCCGACTGGAGCGTAATAAATACCCATTAAACCACCAGGTGCCAAAACTTGGTTATATGGCTACCACCCAGCGTAGTAAATAGTTTCCTGGTGTACAGGAAACCATTAGGCTTGTCACTCAGTGTAGAGTTACCCACAGGCAGAAGGAAGAGGAAAGAAAGAAGGAAAGAAAGACAGAAGAGGGAGTGTAAAGTTACCCGTAGGCAAAAGGACAAGGAAAAAATGAAGGAAAGGAAGACCGAAGACGATGGAAGGAAAGAAGGATGGTGGAGAGGAAAGGGCAGACACCTGACAGCAGCACTACATCGAGTGAGTGGCTGGTGAGCGCCCCCACCTACCACTATAATAATAATAATAATAATAATAATAATAATAATGACGATGATGATGCAGTAACAACAACAACAAACAACAAAATCAACAATAATAGTAAAACAATAGTAGTAGTAGTAGTAGTAGTAGTAGTAGTAGTAGTAACAATGACTGATATTTTCCTCTATACAACTTCTTTTAATATTTACTTTTTATATGAAAGGGAAAAATAATCTCATGGTCAATTACTTCCACTATTTTACTCGATCTAATAGCAGACGATATTTATACACCTTTGGATAAGTATAGGAGCCAGAGAGTGTTTATACTGCCAATATTAACCTTTTCATGGTCGGTGTGGTGTCAGTCACAGCTGCACTACATCGAGTGAGTGGCTGGTGAGCGCCCCCACCTACCACTATAATAATAATAATAATAATAATAATAATAATAATAATAATAATAATGACGATGATGATGCAATAACAACAACAAACAACAAAATCAACAATAATAGTAAAATAATAGTAGTAGTGGTAGTAGTAGTAGTAGTAGTAGTAACAATGATATTTTCCTCTATACAACTTCTTTTAATATTTACTTTTTATATGAAAGGGAAAA
>NC_136955.1:19494142-19509142 GCF_032717465.1 Coenobita brevimanus | reverse complement strand
AAGAAAGAGAGAGGTGAAAAGATTAGTAAGAGAGAGTAAGAAGAGAGTGGATGAGGAATTTGGAAGGAATTTGAGTGTAAAGTGGAGGGACTGTAAGAAAATGTTCTGGAAAGAGGTGAAAAGAGTAAGACAGGGTGGAAGTGAAGTTAGCAGGGGAGTGAAAGATAAAAATGGTAGATTACTAGTGGAGAAGGGAGAAAAAGTGAGCAGATGGAGAGAACACTTTAAGGAATTGTTGAACGTGGAGGATGGAAGTAATGCGAGTATAAGTGGCTGGGGAATGGCTGGGAGAAGGAGGAAGGTGAGAAGACAGGAAGAAATCAGTAGGATAGAAGTTGTGGAAGCAATGAAGAAAGTTAAATCAGGGAAAGCCCCAGGAATTGATGGAGTGTGTGGTGAAATGCTGAAGCATGGGGGAGAGATAGTAGTAGAATGGATGTGGAAGATGTGCAGATTGGCCTGGGAGGAAGGTAGAGTCCCGGAGGATTGGAAGTCAGGTATAATTTTTCCCTTGTACAAAGGAAAAGGGGAAAAAGAAGTGTGTGGTAATCATTAGGGGCATTTGTTTTCTTAGTATAATAGGAAATGTGTATGGTAGGATACTTATTGACAGAGTTAGAGAAAGAACAGAGAAATTAGTTGGAGAAGAACAGGGAGGCTTTAGGAAGGGAAGAGGTTGTGTAGATCAGATATTCATTCTCAGATCTTTAGTGGAAAAGTTTCTAGAGAAGGGAAAGAAGTTGTATGCGGCTTTCATGGATTTGGAGAAAGCATATGACAGGGTGGATAGACTAGGATTGTGAAAAGTGTTAAGAATATATGGAGTAGATGGGAAGTTGTTGAATGCTGTGAAGAGTATGTACGATGGTGCGAAGGCTGCAGTGCGTGTGGATGGTGAACTAAGTGAATTTTTCTCTTTGAAAGTTGGTTTGAAACAGGGATGTGTCATGTCTCCATGGTTGTTCAATCTGTACATGGATGGGGTAATAAAAGAGGTACAAGGTAGGGTAGTGGATGTTGGAGTGGCCCTGGTGAGAGAGGATAGTGTTTGGAAACTCCCTGTACTGTTGTTTGCAGATGATACTGTGTTGTTGAGTGAAGACGAAGGGGAGCTGCAAGGCTTGGTGGATGAGTTTGAGAGAGTGTGTAAGAAACGGAATCTAAAGGTGAATGTAGGGAAGAGTAAAGTGATGGTCTTTGAGAGAGGTGAAGTCAGTGAATGTACAGCGAGGTTGGATGGTGAGGAATTGGAAAATGTGAGTACGTTTAAGTACTTGGGTAGTGTGATGAGTAAGGATGGAGGTTTGGAGGGTGAAGTGCTTGAAAGGGTACAGCAGGGAAGAAAGGTTGCTGGTTCTTTGAAAGCAGTGATAAGAAACAGGGAAGTGAGCATGGAAGTGAAAAAGTTACTACATGACAGTATTGTGATACCAACTCTAACGTACGGAAGTGAAGCTTGGACGTTGTTGGAAGGACACAAGTCAAGAGTGAGAGCCGTGGAAATGAGTTATTTAAGAGGAGCCTGTGGAGTCACATGGAGAGACAGGCTGACGAATGAGGATATAAAGGAGCGTTGTTGTGTTGATGTGGATGTGATAGGAAGCGTTATGAGGAACACACTGAGGTGGTTTGGCCATGTGGAGAGGATGGAGGGTGAAAGACTGACGAAGAGAGTGTATGTGAGTGAGGTGGAGGGGGAAAGAGGGAGGGGGAAAGAGGGAGGGGGAGGCCGAGGATGAGATGGAGAGATGGGGTGGAGAGGTATATGAGAGAGGGGGGTTTGAGTTGGGAGCAGGGGAGTGAAATGGCGGGGGACAGGGCGACTTGGAGGCGATTTGTTTGTGGCCACCCCAAACGGGATTGAGGCGTCTGGCAATAGATAGATAGATAGATCTATCTATATCTATCTATCTATCTATATCTATCTATCTATCTATATCTATCTATCTATCTATATCTATCTATCTATATCTATCTATCTATCTATCTATATACTGTATATATTAATAAAGCCGAGGTTATGGCTTTTTTAGCATTATCCTCTGCTTCCCCTGACCCCGTCTTGCCTCTCATTAATACAACTGACCACCTATGGACCTAATTCAGTGTCAGTGTGAAGTGGAGATCTCTCTGCACTTTTGCCATTCACACCACAGTTACTGGGCCTATTCATCTAACATTTCATAAAGCTCTTAATCCATGCTACTGCCACCAGTAAGTATGTGAACATGTTAAGGTTATGATATGTACTATACCCTAGACCTCATCTAGACAGTGATGTTGGCCCAGGTTCACATGTGATCAACAGTTCTGTCTTACTTCTGTCTGTTTCACCGTCAAAGTCACCGCTGTCTCAGTCTTGGACTGTCGAATGTCTTCACACCTCCCTCTCAAGCAACTCCTAACCCCTGTGACTATCGTAGGTACAAGTATAAAAATTCACCAACTATTCCACTACGTCTGCATCACACTAAGGGATGCCTGTAACTTTCCTACTTAAAGCATCATATGGAAAAAAAAAACCTTGTTGGCAGAGATTTAAGAAGCCTCTCTCAGTTTAGGAATATTAGTCATCAGAAGAAAGTGAGAAACTGGTGAAGTCAACTATTTAGCCAAATTTTGTCTTTGAACATGTATTACGTCTTTATATATATATATATATATATATATATATATATATATATATATATATATATATATATATATATATATATATATATATGTGGAGCCTCTGTGGTAGAGTGGTAGAGTGTGCGTTTCTACGGGTGAGGGTGAGCCAGGGTTCGCGCCCCGCCAGGGTAATAAACTTTGGGAGTGTTCACCCGGCCACGTACTGCATTGGCGGACACAAGGGGTGCTGTGGTTGAACCAGTGCCGCTTACTATAAAGTATGCTTGCACCCAGTCGGCTTGCGCGGGCCGATTACACTTGGTTCACAGACTACACATACATCCAAAGCCACTCCAACACTACAATTACACTTAGAAGCAATTCTCACCCTACAAACAATCTCTACCAGACAGCCTAAGCCACTTGGTAGAGATACAATGGCTGTATCTTCCCGACTTCTTCGGGAAGGCTGGTCCTGCAGTGGATACTCAAACGGCTGCTGCTGCTGATATATATATATATATATATATATATATATATATATATATATATTTCTGTTTTCTGCATCTTGCTTACTTTGCGGGTACCTCTCCTAAAACCTGCTTAAAAATTCACAGGTATAATTAAGCTCAGAAGTTACTGGTACAAACACCTAAACTATCAGAGAGTATAGACACAAAGGGAAATGTCTAAGTAGCACTAGATCCTGATCATTGTTGAGAGATTTTTAGCCATTCAGGGAAATGTTCTTTGACTATCAGAAGTTCATAATTGTTGTCGTACCCTTCACAATGCAGCACTCAATATACCAACATCTGAATTCACCTGCACGTTTATTCTCACTGTCTTTCTGTCTACGTTTTCTGTCTCTCTGTCTCTGTCTCTGTTTTCTGTCCCTGTCTCTCGCTCCTTCTGCCTCTCTCTTGGTCTTGAAGCCACGGTCTCTCGATATTGCTGCCTCTGTCACACGGTCTCTCTGTCTGTCTCTTGGTCTCTGTTTCTGTCTCTTCCCCCGGTTATTTCAGTCTCTGTCTCTGTCTCTATCTTTCTGGCTCTATTTCAAGGGCTCTTTCTGTCTCTCGATCTCTGTCGTTGTCTCTCGCCCTCTGTCTCTGTCTCTCGGCATCTGTGTCTGCCTGTCTCTCTGCCTTTGCATGTCTCTTGGGCTCCATCTATTTCTGTCTCTGTCTCTGTTTCTCAGTTTCTCTCTGTCTTTCTGTCTTGGTCCCTCTGTCTCTCGGTCTTTCTGGCTTTGTCTCACAGATTTTGTCTATGTATCTGTCTCTGTCTCTGTCTCGGTTTCTATCTGTCTCTCGGCCTGTGTCTGTCTCTCTCGGTCTCTGTGTCTTTCTCTGTCTCTCGGCTTCTGTATGTCTCTCGGTCTCTGTCTTTGTCTCGGTGTGTCTGGCTCTCTCTCTCGTTCTCTGTCAGTGTCTGTCTCTCGGTCTCTGTCTATCTTTGTGTCTGTCTCTGTTTCTCTGTCTGTCTGCCTCCGTCTTTCGAACTCTGTCTCCGTCTCCGTCTCTCAGATTCGGTCTGTGACTTTCGATCTTGGTCTAGGTCTTTTGATCTCAATCTACGTCTCTCTCTCTCTCTCTCTCTCTCTCATTCCAGGTCCATAGTTTCTAGGAGAATAATGCATTACGAGTTTTCACCCTCGATTCTATATAATTTCCAAGCCAATCCTTAGTTGTAGAAACCGTTCCATGTGGGTCAAGATGATTTATTTTTATGCATCAACCTCTGCACAAAGGCTAAGCAACCTGTTCCCGAGGCAAAGTAGTCACCTAGGACAGAACAACATGCAGGTTAATCTCAGCAACTCCCACACACATCACCGACCACCAACACTGTTACAACCAAGAGATATAATATTCAGACGCTCAAGTGTTATGATAATATGGCCAATTTATCCTCGCCAAAAATTTATCATCTTTCCTTTGTAAGTACTGAGAAGAAAATTACATTAACTGTAGAGTATAGTGCTGATCAATACAGGGAGAGAGTATGGCCATATTCTACCCCCGAGGTGCGAGAATAGAAGCTGCTAAACTATTAAAATCTTGGGCAAGTCTAGGTGAACGAACTGTAGTTAGCGTTTTTTAAGGTGTCCGTCTTATGTCGTTATAATTCTTCCACTTTTTTTTTTTTATTGTTTCGTTACCTGTGATTACTGTATCGTGAAAAATATTGTCCTAATTTATTTGGTCCTCTGCTTTCCTTTCCGTCAGTCTCACAGTGGTCTTAGTACTATGAAAACTGCCTTCTGTACTATTCCTTCATTTCCCTTTATGTGCCCAGTCCTTCTGAGGTGAAGCAGTGTGTGTGTGTGTGTGTGTGTGTGTGTGTGTGTGTGTGTGTGTGTGTTTACATAATCGTAGTGAAAGATCAAGGAATTAGTAACCATTTATTACCCGGTGCCCCTAAAAAGAAATAGCTCTCATGCTTGAGATCTTAATTAAATCTATGAGAGAGAGAGAGAGAGAGAGAGAGAGAGAGAGAGAGAGAGAGAGAGAATTGTCAGATGTTTATTTTTTTCCGGACTGGGAATGTAATGTTAACACCGATTTATACATTGCCTTTTTATCAAGATTAGTCGATTGAATGGTACCTGGTCTGCCATTTATATAGCTACTACTCTCTCTCCCTCTCCCTGTGTGTGTGTGTGTGTGTGTGTGTGTGTGTGTGTGTATGTGTGTGTGTGTGTATGTGTGTGTGTGTGTCCAGCAAATATCACATTCCCTTTGATTCCAATTTTTTTTTTTTTTTTTTTTATGGTCTCATCTGCATTTCTTTTTCTCCTTCTTCGTATCTCAGTTTCCTCGTCCCTATCCCTCCTCGTTTGCCCTCACTTACGGACAAACTTGATATTCTCTTTGATAACAATCGCTTTCTTGGAGTTTGCTTAAGACGTTTACCTCTTCTTCAGGTCTTCATACATTCTTGTTCCCCACTTTCTTCCTTCCTCCTTTCTTTGTTTCCTTCCTTTATTACCCCTCCACGCCCCAGAGAGGCACGGGAAGGGTATTTTTTCACTCATTTTTTCTATTTGTTTGTTTGTCTGTTATCTTTACTCTAAGACTAAGGGTGCGATTTTGACTAAAATTACAGGGATGATGGGCTATGACTTTCTGATCACCTGATTAGATTTTGGGCCCAATTGAATCAAGGTACAGACTGTATACCCCAAAAAATTTAGGAAAAAAAATCGTTTTTTGTCATATCTCCTTTCAAATGCGTTATAACGACATGAAACCAAAACCAAAAGGTGTATCTTTCAAATCTGCATCCTATACGAGTAACATGCCTCATTACATCACGGGTTGTCACCCCCCAGTTAGCGGTTGAGGGGTCAAAATTACGTGGGTTGGGCTTAAAATATCATTTGGGCATAAAATCGCCAATTCTCATCCGATTTGCTCAAAATTTTCGATGTGACATACTTGACTAGATATCCTCTTGTGTTTATACGTCAGCACCAAAATAACTTCCGGGGACGGGTTTGCTGTGCCTTAGCACCGCTTCTTGTTTGTTTTCCATTTTTTATTCTTCCCTCCATCCACCGCTCCTTCTTGCAATTCCTTCCTCTTTCCTTCCTCACTTAATTCATTTCTTTGTGCAGTAAGTTCGTCCTCTCGCATATGCTTCCCTCCTTCCGTCCTCCTTTTTTCTTTCCTTCTTCCTCCTTACGTTTCCTTCCCCTAACACGTCATTTAGGTTTCTGTCTCGCGTCTTCGTCCAAATTCTATATTCTCAAAAGAAAGCTCTCTCTCTCTCATTCTCAGCCCTATGGCAAATAGCCGCACGAGAAAGTAGATGGCAACACACATCTTTCACGGCGGAAGGATCAGAAGGTAAAGTTACAGGAATGTTGGAAGGTATTAATATGGAAGATATTTGAGCTCATACATGGAGACCTGTTTCCTGGCAAGCTTATAAATAAATAATTTATATACATATATATATATATATATATATATATATATATATATATATATATATATATATATATATAGTACTTTACTTTTGCCTGATTCGTACGTCTTCCATCAAGTTTCGCATAGAGTGAATCAAAATTATTTGAGTTTTCCTTGTCCTGTGAAGTTATTCTTTGACGTATTGCTCTCATAATGAAACCTCTTCATCTCTGGCTGATAATAAAACTGTCTTTTTATATGACCTAACGTTTCACCTTACCATGTGATTTTCTTTTACGGATAAATGTCAAACTAGAAGCTCTTCATCCATGCTTTACTCTAAACGTTCTCGTAATCTTTGATGTAAATCGAATGAATTTGTCTTTGCCATGTGGTCTTGTCCTTTGACCTTTCCGTTTTCAAAATCGAATTCCTCTATTCTCTCCATACGGTGAACCCTTGCACAAAACTTGGTCTAATTCCGGTAAAAACCTTCTAGGCCAACATTGAGTCGTATACTTGTCGAGTATAGAAGCTCTTTAACACCTAATCCTTAGCTATTTATATTTTGATACTGCTGGTTAATATCCTTTTGTACTTTCTCTAGGCAGAGTTTGGCAATGTTAGAACGATTTATAACACAGAATAAGGCCGTAAGGTGTAACACATTAAGCCAAATAAGTCGCTTAGGAAAAGGTGTTAGGCAGTTTCCTTGACCGACAAGAATGCGGGCTCTTGAAGTGTGACTTTCATCTTTGACAAATGGTTCTCAGAAATCATAGGTAAACCCCTTGGATGACCCTCACGTCTTCCGGCAAGTGTGGTTCTGATGAAAATTGTTTTAGTTGTTTTGTTTACATATAGACACAAGGGTTTATATTTGACCTAGCCATGTGACCTGGACCTTCGACTGATTATTAAAATTTACCATCCTTTGTTCATGCCTCACCTTCTTTCCACTAAGTTTGGTCTAAGTCGGATAAAACCTGATAAAAATGACCTTGCTGCGTCAAAATTTGATCTAGCCGCGTGATATTGATCTTCGAAGTATTGTAGGAATAGTATAATCTTTAACTGATCCACAATCCTACCAGCAACTTTAACACCGAATCAAAACTGAATTATTGTCTCACTCACACACACACACACACACACACACACACACACACACACACACACACACACACACACACACACACACACACACACACACACACACACACACACACACACACACACACACACACACACACACACACACACACACACACGCACGCACGCACGGACGCACGCACGCACGCACGCACGCACGCAGGCGCACGCGCGCCACCGATCAAAACCATACCCCTCCGTCTCTTAGGTAGTGAGGTAGCAAAATGTTTAGTATTATCTGATTTACTTGGATAGTCTCTTTGAGGTCATCCCAGCCTATTGAAATACGAGGAGCTACGGTAAAGACATTTTATATTTCTACGTAAGTTAATTGCTGTACTGTAAACCATTTTTTTTTAACGGAGAACAGGCTCATTTCCCTTAACAGATCTTCATGGTTGTCAGCTCTTCACCCATACTGAAGAGCTTTGCCGGATGCAGGTTATTGCTAGATGGGTATATAGCATACCACCCTCCACCTACTGGCTCATAGTCGTCAAGCTTATATTCCCAACTTCGGGATCCCTCATATAAAATAGTGTGAAAAAGCCCAAATCGGTGTTTTTTAGGATTATAGAACTTTCGGGTCAAACATGGAACTAAATGAGTTACCTTTTATTAAAGATTTTCATTATTAACAATATCTTCAAATATCATTGCTGGGAGACGTCATATTGTAGATGTGGTATTACTATAGGAAGCTGTGACACGGCAGAATATTATTCCATTACACTTATGAGAGACAGACAGACAGACATAGACAAAAGAGGAATAGAGAAAGGAGCAACGATGGAGTGAGAAATATCGAGAGTGAAAAAGACGGGAGGAAGGGAAGGACAGGGGAGACTTGAAAGAATATAAGGATTGAGGTATAGAGAGGAAGAGAGAAGAGGGGAGAGAGAAAGGGAGACAGAGATCCAAGAGAATAGACTTAAAGGATGAAGATTAGAGAAAGGGGATTAGAGGACAAAGGGAACAGAGATACAACACAGAGAGTTGGCCAGCATACTCTCACCACACTACTGTCTACACCACACTATATGCACATTAGATATCACACCTTCTATTTCCATCCCCCTTTAGCATTGGCCGCTGCATTGTAATCTGGTGGTATCTCGGATTGCCACCACAGGCAGGGTAAGGTTGACAGCACAGGGTCGTCCTGGTTGATATCATGCTGCTGTGCCTACAGCGGCTCTTGCACACACTGTTCATGCTCGTCAGCGGAGAAATGCAGGTTCAACTTTTTATTTCACTATTATCCGTGGTCTTACAACCAGTTTAAATTCCATTCACTTTTTTCTCCAGTCAGTATCCCCTCTAACCCTGTTCCTCACAGAACCCCAAATCTCTCTCTACTGAAATACAGTATCTCCATTTAGTTTTCCTGGTTACCATCTCCTCACAAATTCCAGTATCAAGAGTGGAACCCGTTGTTGTATCAAACCTGAATTTGCAGTTGACACTGTTTGTCCTTCACTTCAACTAATTTTGATTATTCACTGTATAAAATAAATTATTTAAATATTACCAAATATGTCTGTGCAGTTTATCACTCCCCCAATGTTTCTTCAGAACCCAGCCTATTTGACTCCGTATCCACACAATTGGTTACCCTTAACCTCACCCTTAGTACTGAAATTACCGTTTTGGGTGATTTTATTGTCCATAATGTAGAATGGTAATCGCATTCTGCCAGGACTGACGATACTGGTTTAGACAGCTGTTTGCAGAATCGTTTAATCTCACGCAGTTGGTACAACAACCAATCAGAATACCTGATAATCCTGACCATAACGCATACCCCTTGGATTTATTCCTGACAAATAATCCAGATAAAAAAAATGATAGAAGTACTGTCAACACTTGGATCCTCCGACCACAATCTCTTCAGAGCCTTATTAGTCAGTTCTCCCAAACTTCCCTGTTCTGAACCTGTCGGGGTGAGCAGATGGCACTTTGTTAGGGCAGACTGGGATGGATTCAGAAATGATCTTGCTGATACTCCATGATAGTCTTTCTTCTCCGGTGACATCAGTTCTAACTAGTTCCATACTAATGACTTAATATAAGCTAGTATGAAATTGTTCATACCAAGTCAACATTTCAGTAAAAGATCAGACTCCCCAAAATGATTTCATAGCAATAGTGCCACAGCAACAGCCCAAAAGTCATGAGCATATAACTGTTACTTGAAAAAAAGAAACTGATCTCAGTCTACTTAATATTGCTAGAAACCATGGAAAATAAATAAATAAATTAATTAATAAATGTCGGTAAATCAAACTTTCTTCACATCCGAGCATCCAAATTATCAAACAGTCTTAATGACAATAGAATACTCTGGTCAACTCTCAGGTCTTTCAGTAATAACTTCAATAAGTCATCACCCATTCCCCACTAAAATCTTCAGAAGGTAACATTACTAATGATCCGCGTGGTAAAGCGAACATCCTTGCCAGTACATTTGCCAGTAATTCTACTTTATAGGTGGTCAGCCAGAATGTCTCTGTACTAGAACTTGATTCTCATGAAACTGCTCCACTTAGATATACACTACAGTAGATATGTAAAATCTATCCTAGACAATTTACCAACTAACAAATCTCCAGGTTCCTTTGATCTCGCTTCTGTTCCAGCTAAATCATTCGGACTATGCATATGTACTTCTTCATTCCCTGATTCTTGGAAGGAAGCCAATATCCACCCAACTCCGAATAAAGTAAGTTTCTCTGACCCCTCTGATTACAGAGCAGTAGCTATCACGTCATCTCTTGGTAAAGTATTTCAGAATGTAATAAATAAACACATAGTTCAACATCTTGATTCCAACGACTTAACTAGTGATAGATAGTATGATTTTCGTCATGAAAGATCCACTATTGACATACTCAATTTCCTGAGTCACACCATTCATCAATCAATTGACCAACATGGAGAAACTGAAACAGTAGCCCTTGAATTTCTTAAGCTTTTGACAGAGTGCAGCACCTTTCCCTGCTATCCAAACTCCCTTGCTATGGCCTAACGTCCATTCTTCCTCTGTTTTCCTCATTTCAGCGACAGAAAGTTAAATGCTAAAGTAGATGATGTATATTCCAGTTTCCACTCAATTAATGCTGGCGTGCCATAAGGATCAGTTCTGGCTCCAACCCTATTCCTAATTCATATTAATGATCTCTTATCTGTCACCCATAATCAGTCCATTCATATGCAGATGAACACATCACAGTTCATTCACGAACGCCCATTCACAAAGTTCAGTATCTCTAACTCACAGTTCAGTACAGCAATCTCCACAAATCAAGAGATATCTAAGATCACTAAATGAGGACAAATAACAATGTCTGACAATGTGAATTAAAACCAAATATATACAATTTACTAATAGATACTGTATTGCCCGATTCCTATATTATCTTCAGTGCTACTAGTATTTCTGTCTCTAAAAGTAGTGATATTCTCGGTGTTTCACTTAACAGAACCCTCTGCTGGATCTGTCATGTCAGAGCACTTGCTAAAACCGCTTCAAAGAAACTTGAATTATTGTACAGAGTCCGTAACTTCTTCACTGATGAGCAGTTAGCTTTAATTTATGAGTCAGTGAGCTCTCAGCTGAAGTATTGTTCACCCTTGTGGAAAGAATGTGGTGAGGTAACACTAAAACAAGTAGGCAAAATTCAGAACAAAGCTACTGGAATTATTAATAACTCGACTATTATCAATGAACTACCTCCCCTTCAAGTAGGAAAGAATGTTGCCTCCCTTGCATTATTTTACAGATACTTTTATGGCAAATGCTCAGACGAAGTTGCATCCATTGTGCCACCTCTCCATGCCTTACCCCACGCTACACGGGCATCTGGTATCACTCATGACTGGATTGTCACACTATCATACTGCGGAATTTTCACCAATCAGAATTCTTTTATTCCCCGAATTGCATATCTCTGGAACTCGTTTCCCCAGAGTGGTTTCCCTCCAAACTTCAAACAACAGCTGTTCAAGTCCAACTGTTAGAAATTTTTTATGTATGGAGGGCACCAGTAATCTGGTGTATGGATTATTTCTTTTCATTCATTTTTTTTTCTTCCCCTGTTCTGCTATTTAGATTTAAAAAATAAACAAGGAAGAAAAAGGAGGGAGAGAGAGAGAGAGAGAGGAGACTCCTAAATATATTTATGCAAAGTGTGTCTACGTAACAAAATATGCTAAGATATAATATGCAAATTAATCAGTTAATGAAATGATTCTAAGAAAGCCTTATTAGCTTATTTTAATTCCACCTGAAGAACAATTCTATAAAAAATAAGTAGTAAAGGAGTTTGGATCGTATTGTTTTCGGTTAAGGAAGCTCCCTGACACCTCTTCCTTTCCAATTTATTTTTGGATACAGCTGTCTATTATCATTTTGTACGTTATTTATGCAAAGTTTAGTGATATTAGAATGATTTAAGTAACACAGAAGAGGACATAAGATAATAAGCAAAATAAATCACCTAGGAAGAGGTGATGGGGATCTTCCTCAACCGACGCGAATATGGATAGTCTTTACTGATGGGCCAGTACTGTTATGTGTAGTAATGGATGCTTTGTTTTGATTTATCGTTCCTCCTAATTAACTATTTTATTCAACTTTAAAAATGCCTCTCATGTATAGTGCTGATGAAGGCCGTATGTTATCTCCAAATAAAGACATTAAAGTGCGGTAAACACTCCCTAGAGCCACAGATGTGTACCAGTAAATCTTTATTGCTTCCAAAATTCCTACGCAAGTATTTTATTTGTGATATTATTATAGTTAACCTTAAATTGTTTGTTTTCTGCAAGTCAACAGAGCCAAGCCCATTTTCTTCGAGCCTTACCGCACATAGCAATTTTCAAGGTTCTGGAAATTAAAATGATGGCGAACCAGACTAGTAAGTAGCCTTAATTTTATCTTTATATGAGAGGTGTTGCGTGAGATTGATTAAATCTTCTACAAGAGGACCAAGAAAGTTGAAATTATATCTTTTGGCTGAAGGGATTGATATACCAGATGGGCAGTTGTACAGAGCAATGAAATTTGATCTGTGGCTCAGAGTACGGACTAATTTAGAATACAACGTCTTTAATTTATTATTGCTTACCCCAGGTGTTTGTATTTCACCAAAGAAGAATGTCTTATACTGAAGCGCTTCATGAAGGCTGTATCTAACCCCACCAGTTCAGAGAGATCTCCTAAGCAAAGTGAAATCGTCTGAAGGTAGCCAAAGTAACTGAAATAACTCACTCCAGCTGAAGTGTAAAATTGCCAGGCTGATGAATTGATGCGCGATGATCAGAGGGGAAGTGTAGGGCTAAGGGATATGGCAAAGGAATTAGGAGAAAGGGACTGGCATTAGATTTGATTATTCATTATTGTTACCTTCAATAATAATAAGTATGGGAAAGGTATAACGAACTGAAATTATTATACTGTACATATCCTTTATTAACTCCTAAGGTGAATGAACTACTATGAAAGTGATAAGAATAAACCAATAAATTTGTTGTTATATTCTCGCTTGGAGTAAAATTACGCACTGGAGTGGTTATGTATAGCCTAACCTTCATTAACTCCTAGAATAACAAATAGACTCTACAGTAAGTCGAATAAAATAGAAACAAGAAAAAAACAAAGTTACCTTTTCCTATTAAAGTTTTACTATTATTAGATTATTTCATTCAGCTTGAGGACTGCTATTAACCCTTTCGATATTTAGGGTAGCGGTGCAAAAGTCACCTGCGCTTTACTGGATGACCTGGATGACGAAGGCTGCGTCGAACCTATCACTCACTCGTTAATGGATGGCACAAGCTGTGTCTATGAGGAAACACGAAAGAAAGAAAAAACATCGTAAATTACTGCATAATTTATATTCGCCAAACGTTTTTATCAACACCATAAGCCAGTACAATTATTCGATTTTATGAGGAATAAAAAATCACGGAGATAGAAGCAAAACTAAGGGTGTGAGGATAAAATGTTTAAGAAAGTACCGCGAGAGCTGAAACAGTGTGGGGGGGGGGGGTCTCCTAGCGCTCGGCCAAGGTGGAGCCGGTCCACATCCTGAGTACTTGCCCACGGTTAGACGCAGCCTGCGTCTTCCAGTAACGAGAGAACTAATTAAAAGGTTGATGATGGCTTTATCTAACCCATCGTCTGGAAAAGTTAGCAAATCCATGTCAAGGTTGCAGCAGTAAAATATAAAATACATAATAAAGGTTTCATTCATTCATTGCCAGACGCCATATATCCCAAACGCGGTAGCCAAGGGCTTAGAGTTAATTGTTTTACAAGGAGGGGCACTAATCCTCCACCAACCCCACTTGACACTTAGGGATGCCAACATCATCTGGTGTTCCCAGGCGGTCACCCATCCAAGTACTAACCAGACCCAACGTTGCTTAACTTCGCTGATCGGATGGGAAGCGGTGTACTCAAGGTAACTGTAACTGTAGGAGAGACAGAAGTGGCCTGGGATTGTTAATTGATAGCATTTATACTTTTAGATAAAATGTATATATATTTTTAAAGGGTATGTAGCAAAGACGACCAAACCTTTACGGCCAAAGAAGCTAAATACAACAATTGTCATATTCATACGTATTTTTTTTTTTTAATATTATCCTATAGCCTATATGTTACATCGTTCGTGCACGTAATTACTTACCAGTTAAGCACAATCATATAAATATTTAGCCTATAGATCGGATTATTCTGCTGTAAACTATGATGTATAAGTAAAATACATTCGAGGATTTTTGTCAACAGCAGCGAAGTTGGCCAGAAGTCATGTACTCATCTGTTTGTATCTGTCAGCCTGTCTGGTTATGTGCAGGATCTACAGTAATTAAAAAAAAAATCCAGTTCTAATGAAATAAAGTACACAGGCGAGCAGTAGGTTAAAGAAGACTTCATTAGACTTTGTGGTGGATTCAGATCCAGCTTCACGAATAAATAATTCATCTTCTGGCAATAGTAGAGGTATGCACTCTTTGAATGCTTCGTAGTTAGTAAGGTTACAGTGAATTACATCCTCTGAATTAGACGAGATGGTACATAGCTCTGAACATACATTGATAACAGTGTACCTGTACACAACTTGCAAGAGCTTGACATCACTCACAACGACTGTTTCAAAATGCCCGATGATTCTGTCCCCAAATGATAAACCTTCTTTCATAAGGATGTCATATATATCTCTTGCCTTTTAATATTATCAAGCCAAAAGTTTAATTATATGCACATTCATATGATAATATAATTATTAATCTTCTTGGCCCCTCAAGAGCTATA
>NC_136955.1:19434142-19489142 GCF_032717465.1 Coenobita brevimanus | reverse complement strand
GTGCTCGCGAAAACTGGTATCAGCACGATAGTCAATATGCGATATCAAGATTAGTCAAATTATCTTGACTTTTAAGGTCGCGAAAACACGGCTTAGGTTTAAAGCGATAACTCCATTCATCTTCCCATCATACGTAACACTGGATTTTTGTTAATTCTTTCAGTAATGACTTTACATATTTTCTTTTGCTGCCTCCGAACGATTTTGGTAAAGTTGTTTCCACACTTGAGTTGGAATTAAATATTCTCCTGTAATTTATTTCTTTGGGTCAGCGTTAGGCTTTCTATTTTTTCTGTTCTGTTAGCTTTAGTCAGATTGTTAAATGAATATCAAGAGACAAACGACGTAAAAAAAAAAAAAAAGAATATTGTACAGTATTAGCCGTTCTCTTATTCCTCCTTTGTTCTCTCTCTCTTTCTCTCTCCTTTTCCTTCGTTTTTTTCTTCTCCTCTTCCTTCTTCTTCATCTTCATCATCTTCTAATTCTTCTAATTCTCCTCTTTCTCCTGTTGCAGCTCCTTCTCCTCCTTCTTCCCCTTCTCTTCTTCCGTCTCTTTCTTCTGGGTCCGATAAAGGCTTGCTAGTCTTAACAAGGGAGACTGAGGAAAAACAGACTTACCGGACCCACGTCTACATAATTTATTGATGTCCCATAACTTTTGTTTTTTGTTACTGATGGTGATGATGATGATGATGATTGTGGTGGTGGTGGTGGTGGTGGTGGCTGTGATAGTGATGTTTGTGATGGAGATGGTGATGGCGATGATGGTAATAAAGATAATAGTGATGATAATGATGATGATGATGCTAATAATGATAAAACTCGTATGTATGGAGTGTTACATAGCCTATGATTTCATCATCCTTTGCATAATTCTAACGTACAGTATGCTGCATGTTTGATCACGAGCGTGTTCTGCCTCACTCCCCCTTCTCTCTCTTATAGTAGAGTAAGTCGTTCTTTCTGTTGTTCAGAGCAGGATTGTCAACTCTTTGTTCCCTATGGCTTCATTTGCGCGTCCTTCTTACAAGTTGTATCAAGCTCTGCCGGCCCCTATATAATGAGCTCAGTCTCTGCATTAATTGCCACTTAGATCTACTCCTCATTTTGCTCACATCTCTGTCCTCCCCTGTACAGTTGTTATTATTGTGAGTGCTCAGGAAGTCTCCAGCCATCTAGCAGCTGTGTAATTTGAGTATAAGTGTTATTACATTTTTTCCTTGTACTGTATAGCATGAGGTGTAGGCCTAGTGAGGTTTTTGTGATTCATGTGTTTTTATGTTAGTCATTGTTGATAATATTTTGTATCTGTAATAATATATCTTGCATTAACTGAGCATTATCTGGTTTTCTCATTTTATCAGGGCTGACTTAGATAAATTTACTCTTGCTAATTTCGTGTTAATAGAGGCTATTGCAGTTAACCATATATTTAACCTGTTTTTTGCCATTACATTATCCTTATGAGTCCTGAATGTTTAGTTGTTAGCTTGAGCATTAAACTTTAACTTATAATTTTACCTAACTCTTTTGTTTTGAACCTGGAACTTTGTGGGACAGTTTTCTCTGTTCCGTAACAGGAGTCAGAATAGAAAAAAAAATCAATTAATTAAGGGGACAAAAAGGAACAAGTTTGAAGACAGATTAATGGTCGAATCAAGGAAGTTAACCCAGCAAAGCAATTGTTCTTACTTAGTAGTGAGGGTAACAAATGGGTTGGATAGGCACAAGACTGAATAGAGGTAACGTCAAGCCTTGTCACTTTGGTATTCAGCACTGATCTTTTATTCCAGGTTTCATCATCATCATCATCATCTGGTCCTCCTTTCCCACCCTAGGGGAGGGTGAGGAGTAGCAACGTCCAGGCAACCCAAATTTGCCCAGTCCAGTGGGCCACGCCTCCATCCATTCACCATTCGAGCCCCAGGAATCCTGGCTTTATCTGATACGCCAAAAACATTCACCACATTCTGTAGCTTCACATAAATGTATCCGATATGCAGTAATTTATTGTGTCTTTTCTTCATCCTTTCTTGTAAATATATACTTATATATTTCTCTAATGCATAGCGCCCCTTCTCATATTTTGCAAATAGTCATTGCTGCAGGGATTGGTGAGTGTGGGAGAGCCTTCTTCTTTGCTATCTTTGTCTTATCCTGGTACCTTTACTCAGAGTCAGTATGGAATAATTGGTCTGTTGTACATATCGTCTTTATTATTTTTGTAATGGTATCGTGTTGATATTTTAATTCCTCCTGCCTTGTTGGCGATGATGACTCTCTCGTCTGCCCTCAAATTTGATTGCCATTGCTTACACCCTGACATTGCTAACACCTTAAAACTAAATAAAATCGCATGGCAGTAGCAAAATACAATACTAAAGAGATCAAGCTCATTTAGGTATATTTTTCTTACCTTCAATTGACACAGACTATCATCCCTTTCCAGTTTGCTTCACGTAGAGGAATGACAGGCTGAAAACGACAATACTACGGCTCTACATCCTTTCTATAGCACTTTTTTAATAGCTATATCCTTTTCACCTACACGTGGCCCAAAATTTCTTCCTTTTGGGGCTTACTTCACGTGGGTCAATGGAGGAAAAAAAGTACTAAGGCTCTGCCTCCTTTCCGGGGCACTTCCTCGTGACTAGCATCATATTCAAGTGTTAATATATATTTACATCTCAACATTCAAGATGAAGAGGTGGTAATTAAGAGAAGAACAGCCTAGCATAATACAATACCTAATCTAATGTGTTTATCAAATGTACTATCGCAGCTCAATAGATACAGAGATGGCAATTTTCGGCCAAACTGACTAAAAATAATATAATAAACGCCAAAACTTCTAACTCATTGTATTTTAGGCTAAGTTAGCTTAAAACAAATATAACATAGTCTTGTTCATCCAGTCTTATATTCCGACACTGATGACTGAAAGATAACAAGTTTAGGCCAAATTTGATGAATATATAATGATGGTCTGAAATTCTATCCCAATATATCCCGAAATCTCATCCAAGAAAAATAAATACCCTTAGTGGCTTAGAAAATGAAAAATAAAACAAAAATAAACAAATAAACGTCCTCGTACTGAAGATGATAGGGATTACATTACAGGGAAAAACACTGACAGGAAAATATTGTGGATGTAATGAACACTTTTTTTTTTTTTTTTTTTTTATAATGTAGATCAGGTTATGCTATTTTTCCAGACTTGTTTTTATGGAAAGTGAGAGAATGTGGGTATTTTTATAGGAACCTTTGTATTTAGGTCTCTGTTTAACTCTCCACATATCCGTTTGCCTGCACGTCTGTTTATCTGTGTTTGTGTGTCTGTTTCTGCCTGCCTGTCTATCTGTATCTATAGCCTACCATGTATTTATCTATCGGTCTGTCTGTCTCTCTGTCTGTCTGCTGTGTCTGTTTGCCTATAAATCTGTTTTTGCCTATCAATCTATCTATCCATATCTATCTATCTGTTTATCTATTATCTGTCTGTCTGTCTGCTTGTTTATCCACTCATCTATATAAGCCAATCCATCTCTCATTTCATCTATCCATCTATCCACCCATCTGTCTGTCTATTTATTAGTCTATATAACTATCAGATTCAATCTGTCTATCAATCTATCTATTCATCTTTAAGTGGAAATAGTGCAGAATTTAAACCATGCAAGCATTTAATAATTCAGATTGCGCCATTCGTCTAGGATTGCACTGATGGACGTAGTTACAGGTGAATATACAGTATATATATATATATATATATATATATATATATATATATATATATATATATATATATATATATATATCTTTTCGCCTATCAGTATATCTGTTTATTTAATTTGGAAAGAACATTTTAAACAGAGTTAAAGTTAAGAAAATACTTACCTTTTTTCATACGATATGCCTCTGCACATTCTTTGATGAGAACCAATGAAATGCTTAAGTTATCTACGTCTGTCTATCTCTATCCATCTATCTATCTATCTGTCTGTTATTCACTCAATCAGTTAATCAATCAGCCTGCAAATCTCTGTCTATCAATTAATTTATTTACCCATCCATCCATTTATCTATCCATCTATCTATCTACCTATCAATCAATCAATCTATCTATCTATCTATTTATCAATATGTAAACCAAGAACACGAACTCCAAATTGCATCACTCTACTTTCCGAGGCATTTTTACAGGCAAAGTTACGCTCTTTTTCCCTTAACTTGGCACAGATTTTAATCTTTTTGCAGCTAATTCCACGTAGGTCAGAAGAAGGCACTACTACAGCGCTGCATCCTACCCATAGCACTTCTTCGCGTCTAGTATTATATTCTAGTATTCATCTCGTATTGCATCTCAGTTTACAAGGTAGAGAGAGGGCAATTTCAGGCAGAGTAAAATGAGAATATTCGACTGAGTATTATTCCCTTCTATCCAAAGAGGTATTTATTATGTTATTGTTGTTTTTAATTGTTTTTTTATTCAGACTTAGGACGTGTCCACATCAAATACGTGCTGATGCGGGTGGGTGCTTGTAAGGCTTTTGTAAATGAAGAGATTAGACATAGTCTTCATTACGAGTTTCACAGCTAAACTTCCTCCTTGAACTGAATGAACGCTTCTAGGTATAATAATAATAATAATAATAATAATAATAATAATAATAATAGTAATAATAATAATTAATAATAATAAAAAGAAGAAGAAGAAGAAGAAGATGAGGATGAGGAAGGAGAGAGAGAGAGAGAGAGAGAGAGAGAGAGAGAGAGAGAGAGAATCTTCAAAGAACTAATCTCTTCAGTTCGAGGAAGTCCGTTCTGTCCTACTCATTGGCTCGTATTATCGGTTAAGGAAGCTCCCTAACACTTCATTCTTTGCGACTTATTTCAGGGTATGGATGGCTAATATCCTTTTTTACGTTATTTTTACAGAGTATGGTGATGCTGGAAGGAATTATGTAAGACAGAAGACTATAGTAAGGTGTAATAAACAAAATACATCACGTAGGAAAAGTCGAATACAAGAAGTACGTGTTATTCTGCTTAGGACACTCTTTCCCATTTGGCTGGATTAATATAAGCCTTCATTAACACTACAACTACTAAGATAATCATTGTGGCATTGCACTTCTACTTCTACTACTACTATTACTACTACTACTACTACGACTACAACTCCTCCTCCACCTCCTCCTCCTCCACCTCCTCCTCCACCACCTCCTCCTCCTTCCTATCCTTATCCTTCAACATGTAGAGTTAGATCTTGTAGTCATAGTTTTCTCTAACAAGCAGCCTCGAAAGGACCATAAGGTCTGTTGCTGTTTGCTTTCCTGTGTAATCCTGTGTAATCCTCCTCCTCCTCCTCCTCCTCCACCTCCTCCTCCTCCTCCTCCTTCTACTACTACTACTACTACAACAACTGTTTGACTGTGGAAGAGATTTGAGAGGCCATAATTTTCATCATCAAATGTAATTCCCTGGTGATTCGAACTGTCTCATGATAGTAACAATAAATGAATAAATAATCTGATAAACGCTAATAGACTCCGTTGCATCTCAGGTGGTCATTTTCGGGTTGCTGGGACGGCTTTTTCTGCGTTACCTATATATATCCTTCATTAATTTTTCTCCCGTGGCCCTTTTCAAACTTTATTCTCTCTCTCTCTCTCTCTCTCTCTCTCTCTCTCTCTCTCTCTCTCTCTCTCTCTCAGATATTGGCCAGGTGTCTTCAGGCTAATGACTTACCTGACTAGTAGCCAAGGAGACTCATTCCTAACTCATAACTACGAACTGCAAATAACTACGACTTAGTATGCAAACTGTGAGAGTGATCCAGTTCCATCGGCTGAAAGACTGGCTCAAGTAACCTCATGAAACTGCCAAAATATCTACACTCCTCACACCAGCATATAAAGCCGTCCCCACAGTACAAAAGATACTACCAGGTGATTCAGTGGACGCAGTATATGAACACCTCGAATTTCAGTTATACATTCATCTACGCTATACTTTTTTCATTTTAACTTGGCCCAGATTTTCATCCATTTGCTTCTTATTGCACGTAAGTCAATGGGAGAAAAAGACAATACTGCTTCTCTACAACTCGGTATTTAAGGTGAAGAGAGGGCAATTTTAGGTCAACTTAGAGTAAAAGAATTATAGCTATGAAAGATATTCTCCATGGAAACTTACCTATCTGTCCTTCTTTTTGTCCATTTGTTTATTTACTTGGCCATTTTCTCATGTATGTACGAATGTAGCCTATGTATATATATATATATATATATATATATATATATTTATATATATATATATATATATATATATATATATATATATATCCAGTCTGTCTAACTAGTCAGCTAATTGTCTAGCTAGGGAATTTTTATGTCTGTCTGCTTAGATATGTCTGTCTGTCTATCAGTTTGTCCATTCTTCTTTGTTTGTTTGTCTTCTCTCTACCTATCAATCTCTGTTCCTACATTTATTTATACCCATCTTCAGTTATTTTATCTCCCTTCCGATCTATCCATCTTTCTATTCATCTATTTTCAGTATACCTATCTATCTATTTATCTCTATCTATCTATCTGTCTGTCTGGAGGAGGAAAGAGTTAGTGCACAAATTTTTCCGTGAAAGCTTTAACAGTACATATTTCAGACCGCGTCACTCGTCTGGTCTGGTGACAAAAGACCTTGTTACCTATCAGTATATTGGTCTGACTATCTATCAATTGGTCTGTATCTCTCGACCTGTCTATCTGTCTGCCTTTATCTATCTGTGTCTGTCTAACAATCAGTTAACCATGCTATCAAAAAATCAGTCAGTTAAGTCAATCAATCATTATCTACCTCCCAACCTGTCTGTTTATATATTTATCTACCTTACTATCTATCTATCTATCAGTCTTTATCTTGTTAGTTGATTATTTTCTTCTGTGTCTCTGTATCTATGGATTAAAATTAATAATAACATTAGTACTGAATTATTTATCACAGACTCTTTCAATGCATTTCATATAACATCAGCAGTGTATTATTCAGCACCCATGCTCATATGACTTACGCAGTTGAATAAAATCGTCTATAGCTTATCTGATCTTATCTGACAAGAGACGAACCTTAAGTTTTTGCAAGGTGACAGCTGTTTGGTTGTTGGGGTGTATTCATAATCAAGGACGCATTTTGTTCATTTTTATTGTGAAGGTTACAATGCCTGTTTGACGATAAGTTTCCCCAGATAAAATACTGATAGTTTTTTTGCATCGATTAAGTTAAATGCGGGGTCTTACAAAGTTATCAGATGGCCTTAGTACGTGTGAAATTATGAACTCTCGGAACAAATCAAAACACGTCCAGCTTATGTTTCACGGGTACCTTGATTTTTATTCTCATGTTCCGGCAGGTTAAGGTAAATCACGTCCTTACTGAGACATTATGTAAAATCTAACCCGGTAAAATATTGGAATGACAGTGAAATGCGACTGTGAGGCACGAGTGAAGAAACTGTCATCATAACTTTTAAATATCCCGCAGTCCATACCTTGTCACTGCACTGCTGTAAACTGTAACTAGATACTCGAAATCGAAAAGAAAACTTACTGATACTGCGAGAGTAGAAAGCATAATGTAAACTGATGCGACAGCAAAAAGCTTTCAGGTAAATTCAAATATTCGTCTGCAAGTCAAGTGGAATATCCCATGAGCAGCCAATCCCCCATCCCACCCCGTATGTTTACCTTTCATCAAAATTCAGGAAATATGTCATATTCGATTGGAATTCCTATGTTTTATTAGGTTAGATTTTGCAGACTATCGCAGTAATGATATAATTAACCTGATTTTGCCTGAACATGGGAGAAAAATGAAGGTAATCATAAAACTTTATCTGGACGTGTTTTGGCTTGTCCTGAGAATTCAAAATTTCACAGTTATCTGGGTCATCTAAAAAACTTTGTAAGGTCCAGTTTTTAAATCAGTCGAAGCAGATAACTATATATAATCATTCGTTTCAGCAATTTCTTCGCCAACGGTTACTGTAATCCATTTCATAATTAAATTAAAATGTGTCGTTACTAATGAATGCACTCGGACAACCAATCAGCTGTCAGTTTTCAAAAGCATAAGGCTCGTCTCTTTTCAGATGAGATCAGAATAAGCTACAGTGTTAGAAGAAGTACTAGAGTTGTCCCGGCGGTGAGAGTGTTAATGGTGACAGGCTCCAGTGACAGTCTAGCCTTAGCAGAAAAAGACTATTAGGGTTTTCTTGGCCATGAGACGGTTAACATGGTCGGCCAGAGGAAATGCCATCTATCCATCCCAGTATCTATTTTATTTATCTACATACCGTGATAACACCGACCTGTGAAAGCACCGTTACTTGCGTAAGGCTCGAACCCATCTCGCCACTGCAGGCCTGGCCGTCAAATGATGATGCTTTTCCTGTTGTTACCTATTGATATGTGGGGGGTAGTGCTATGTGGGGAAGGTAGAGCTATGGGGAGGGTAGTGCTATGTGGGGGGTAATGCTATGTAGGGGGTAATGCTATGTAGGGGGTAGTTCTATGTGGAGGATAGTGCTATGTGGGGAGGGTAATGCTATGTGAAGGTACTACTATGTGGGAGTTAGTGCTATGTGGGGGTTAGTGCTATGTGAGGGTAGTGCTATTTGTGGGTAGTGCTATGTGGGGGGTAGTGCTGTGTGGGAAGGGTAGTGCTATGTGGGGGGTTGTGCTATGTGGGGGGCTGTGCTATGTGGAGGGTAGCGTTATGTGAGGGGTAGCGTTATGTGAGGGGTAGTGCTATGTGGGGGTAGTGCTATGTGGTGGGGTAGTGCTATGTGGTGGGGTAATGCTATGTGGTGGGGTAGTGCTATGTGGTGGGGTAGTGCTATGTGGGGGGTAGTGCTATGTGGGGGGGTAGTGCTATGTGGGGGTAGTGCTATTTGGGGGGTAGTGCTATGGGGGGGTAGTGCTATGGGGGAGGGTAGTGCTATGGGGGAGGGTAGTGCTATGTGGGGAGGGTAGTGGCATGTGGGGAGGGTAGTGCTATGTGGGGAGGGGAGTGCTATGAGGGGGGTAGTACTATGTGGGGGATAGTGCCATGGGGGGAGGGTAGTGCTATGTGGTGGAGTAGTGCTACGTGGGCGGTAGTGCTACGTGGGGGGTAGTGCTACGTGGGGGGTAGTGCTATGTGGGGGGTAGTGCTATGTGGGGGATAGTGCTATGTGGGGGGTAGTGCTATGTGGTTGGGTAATGCTATGTGGTGGGGTAGTGTTATGTGGGGGTAGTGCTATGTGGGGGTAGTGCTACGTGGGGTGTAGTGCTATGTGGGGGGTAGTGCTATGTGGGGACGGTAGTGCTAAATTAGTCAGGGTGTGTGGATGCAAAGAGAAGGAAAGACGTCATCAAATGGCGGCCACCTACATTTTACACCTGCAGTAGAGGTGGGTTCGAGCTCCATGCAAGGGAGGGTGTTCTCATGGATCAGTGCTATCACAACTCGTCGTTTCTCTACATACTGTTGCCTATCTGTCTAGAGTATAAAATAAGTAATGAGAAGGTAGACTGCAAAATTATAAGAAAGACTATACTCTATTCTAACTTGTCCTAAAGTTTCCATCTCCCCATCTTCAGTGCCGAGTTATAACAATGAATTAAATCTCGAATATGGTGTTAGTAACGAGGAAGTGCTGTGAGAATAATGTAGAGCTGCAGTATTGTCCGTTTCTGTTACTGTGCTACGTGAAATAAGGTCTAAAAGAAAAAAAAAGTCTGGGCTAAATTAATGTAAAAGAACTACAGTAGCTCCTGGTATTGGCAAGATTGGTAGAACAGTAGGGAAAAAGCTTACTGAGACCTAAATGCCTAGGTTTTAATCCCAAAGGTGGCTAGCAGTTTTTCTAACAGGTAAACACTACTATACCCTTTTCACTTTAACTTGGCCTTAAACTGCCATCTCTCCACGGAGAATGCTGAATTGTAACAATTGATTATCACTAGAATATGGTGCTAGTAACGGAGAAGTGCTGTGGAAAGGATGTACAGACTCAGTATTGTCTTACTCTGTCACTGAGCTTTGTGAAGTAAGTTACAAAAGGACGAATATCTGAGCAAAGGTAAAGTAAGCAGATGAAGAAAACACTTTAAGAAATATTAAGCACAGATAATGAAGTTAACGCGAGTATATATGTCTGGGGGATGATTGGGAGGAGGGAGATCAGAAAGGAGGAAGAGATCAGTAGGATGGAAGTAGTGGAAACAATGAAGACAGTCAAAATGGGGAAAGCCCAGGAACTAATGGACTATGTGGTGAAATGCTGAAGCATGGGGGAGAGATAATAGTAAAATGGATGATGAGATTATTCAGATTGGCCTGGGAGGAAGGTAGTGTCCCGAAGGATTGGAGGTCAGGTATAATTATTCCCTTGTCCAAAAGAAAAGGCAAAATAAGAAGTTTGTGACAATTATAGGAGCATTTGCCTTCTTAGTGTAATAAGAAACGTATATGGTAGGATACTTATTGAAGAATTAGGGAAATAACAGAGGAATTAGTTGAAGAAGAACAGGGAGGTTTTAGGAAGGGAAGAGGTTGTGTAGCTCAGATATTCATCCTTAGGAAAAGTTTCTAGAGAAGGGAAAGAAGTTGTGTGTGGTCTTCATGGATTTGGAGAAAGATTATTACAGAGTGGATAGAGAAGGAATTTGGAAAATTTTAAGAATATATGGATTATATGAAAAACTGCTGAATGCCGTGGAAAGCATATATGGAATCACTAAGGCTGCAAGGCATGTGAATGGTGAACCGAGTGAATTTATCTCTCCAAATGTTGGATTGAAACAGGGATGTGTCATGTCTCCAGAGCTCTTAAATCAGTTTATGAATGGAATTATAAAAGAGATACAAAGCCGGGCAGAGGATGTTAGTGTGGCTCCAGTGCGAGAGGGCAGCGTTTGAAAACTTTGTTCTGTTCTTTGCAGATGATACTCTTATGGTTAAGTGAAGACGAAGGGGAACTGCGAGACTTGGCGAATGAGTCTGGGAGTGTGTGTAAGAAACGGAATCTAAAGGTGAATGTAGGGAAGAGTAAAGTTATGGTCTTCAACAGAAATGAAGTCATTCAATGCACACTGAGTCAGGATGGTAAAAGAATGGAAAATGTGAGTGCATTTAATTTCTTGGGTAGGGTGATGAATATGGATGGAAGTTTAGAGGATAAAGTGCATGAATGGCTACAACAGGGAATGAAGGTTGTTGGTCTTTGAAAGCACTGATAAGAAATAGGGAAGTGAGCATGGAACTAAAAGGTTGCTGCATGATAGTATTGTGATACCAACTAACGTATGGAACTCTAACGTATGGAAGCAGAGCTAGGTTCTTGTTGGAGGGACACAAGGCAAGGGTAAGAGCAATGGAAATGAATTATTTGAGAGGAGCATTTGGAGTTACGTGGAAAGACAAATTGATAAAATGAGGTAGTGAATGAGCGTTGTGGTGTGGATGTGGATGTGATAGAAAGCGTTAAGAGAAATATATTGAGGTAGTTAGGCCATGTCAAGAGGATAGAGAGTGAGAGACAAACAAGGGGAGTGTATGTGGCTGAGGTGGAAATGGGGGAGAGCGAAGGGGAGACCGAGGATGGGATGGAGGGGTGGAGTGGAGAGGTATATGAGAGAGGGGTGTGCGAGTTGGAGGAAGGGCAGCATAATGGCAGGGGACAGGGCGAAATGGAGGCAGTTTGTCTGTGACCACCCCTTACGGGATTAAGGCGCCTGACTATAGATAGATAGATAAAGTGAATGATATATAGTGGGGTGGATCGGACTCTTACCTTTAACTATTCTGGACTAACATCAGCCTAGCTTCGGAACTCTTGGCTCGAAGTGGAGAAAAAGGGAGATATGGCAGTTATTACCTATTACCGTTAGAGGAAATGCTAATCCATGTATCTGATGATCTATCTGCTTTATATAATTATCTATCCCAATTATCTATCAACCCATCTAACTCTCTCTCTAAGGCAATAGTTTTTTTTTAACTTTTTCGGCCCCGATACTCCCAGGCTCAGCTCCAAGTCAACCTGATACCCCGTCTCTAGTATTGTTACCCCATTTACTGAAATGAGAATGGGGAATGGAGATGTACAGTTGTACAAAAAAGTATCGTTACTCAGGGGTCTGATAGATACGAAAACGAACACGACAGTGGCTGCTATCTCCTAAGGGTTGGTACCCCTGCGTGGGAGACATACCATCTAATACCGACGGTGATATCTTGAAACGATACCTTCTACTGTAGGGCTTATAGTAAAATATAACCAACAGTGGTGGATATGTAGGAATGCCAACAGTTTCCAACCCCCCCCCCCCGGGCTGTATTTCAAAAGCCATCGTCGTTTGTCATAATGTTTCGCACAAATTTGTAACGATACTTTTTTGTACATCTGTACAAACAGCGGAATTCTATGAATACTTTTATATATGTTTTCAAGATAATAGCATTCTTACACAAGAAATTTTGTGTAGTTACCAAACAAATTGTTCTCTCTCTATTTTTTTTATAATGCCCCTCTAGATACCTCAAAGAACTCATTTCGACAACCCCAGGGGATATCGAGGCACAACTTTAAGAACTCCTGCTCTAGGGAATAGAGTGATGAATAGATACAGTGGAAAATACAGACTATAGATCCATTCATCTACGTTATTATTACGCAGTTTCAATAATCTTCTAACAAACGCTTTAACAAGTAAGAAGTTATTTATCTTCTCTACAAGCAAGAGGTCCTTTGTTCATTTCCTGGGCCGACTAAGATATCACTGGGCTGGGCTTCTTTGCCCTAGTTTCTTTGGACCTAGAAGTGAAATACGGACTCTGATTTATTATGATGTGGATGTAATTGAAAGTGTTAAGAGAAATACTTTGAGATGGTTTGGCCATGTGGAAAGGATGGCGAATAAGAGACTGACTTTGAGAGAGTATGTGATGGAGGTGGAGGGAGTAGGGGAGGGGGGGGGACGGGAGGGAGGGAGGGAGGAAGGAAACCAAGGATAAGGTGGAAGGAAGAAGTGAAGAGATATGAAAGAGGGAGGTGAGATTTAAATGGCAGGGGACAGGGCGACATGAGGGCTATTTGTTTCTGGCCACCTCCTTGCGGGATTAGGGCGTCTGCAATAGATAGACAGATAGATAAAAAGGCAGAAATAGACAGATAGATAGATTTGTAAGAGGAGGTTGCATATAACACTGTGGCAGAATATTTACACAGAGAGCATCCCTTCGGATGTACACCTATCTATTTACTTATCTTTTTATTTGGTAAGTGAAAAGAGTAAATGCATGTTTTGAAAGATATAACAAAGAATATAGACCATAGAATCATTTATATGCATTCTAAATTACTCCATTTGGCTCCAGTTTTGCGTAGTCACCCTCCCACCACCTCATTTTTTACGAGTCTTCTTTACTAGTGCTGTTTTTCCACTTTATCACTATTCTCTTTTTGTGTGTGTGAATTTCCTCTTATCTTCAGAGCTGCAACTCCCACCTTCTCTCTCTCTCTCTCTCTCTCTCTCTCTCTCTCTCTCGGTTGACGTATCTATCAAAATCTATATCTATGTTGACTTTCCGGTCTCCCTAATTAAATGAATCGATCAGTCAGTCACTCAGTCAAACAATCTATGTACATTATGCCAATGTCAGTTAATCCTGCTCTTTATCAATCTACATATCTATGAAACTCGCCCTCCCCTACGTGCAGTTGCAGTCAAAAGTCATTCTACACGCTTCCCACCCCAGCCTTTTACGGGTACTCAGTGGAAAGGAAAAAGGTACAGGAGGAAGAGAGGTTTTGCCGTGAATAAATTTGTGAGAGTTGAAAATTTTTGACAACGGATCCTGTACCTGTCAGAATTTGCCGGTCTGTCTACCTTTCTCTGTCTCTCCTTCCGCCTGCTTTTCTCTGCTTCTTCTGCCTGTTTTTCTGTCTCTCTGCTTTCCTCTGCTTTTCCTTCTTTCTACCTTTTTCTGTCTTACCCTCTGTCTGTTTTCCCTGCCTCTCCTCCTGTCTGCTTTTCTATCTATCCTTCTGTCTGCTGTTTCCCTGCCTCACCTTCTGCCTGCCTTTTTCTGACTGCTTTCTCTGCCCATCCTTTTCTCTGCTTTTCTCTGACTCTCCTGCTGCCTGCCTTTTTTTTTTGTGTGTGTGTGTGTGTGTTTCACCTTCTGCCTGTTTTCCCTGTCTCTCCTTCTGTCTGTTTCTCTCTGTCTCTCCTTCTGTCTACTGTTTCTCTGCCTCTCCTTTTGTCTGCCTTTCTCTGTCACTCTTTCTGCTCGTTCTTCTCTGCCCCTCCTTCTCCCTGCTCTCTCCCTCTCCTTGCGCCTGCTTTTCTGTCTCTCCTTCAGTCTACTTTTCTGTCTTTCCTGTCTGTTTTTCTCTGTCTGTCCTTCTGCCTGTCTGACCACCTGCCTTTCGTTTATCTGGGTTTGCTGTCTATGGGTCTACCTATGAGTAAATGAAAATATGGCCTATTTTAGTGGAGACTCCGATGATAGTTTGTGTGTGTGTGTGTGTGTGTGTGTGTGTGTGTTCGTTCCTATCTATCCCTCTATCTTTCTATCTATCTTCTTCCATCCATCTCTCTCCAATCTCCCTGCTCTCCACATCACCAACTCACTCATTCCTCCATCCACACTTAATCCCAGCTCACCCAGGCCAGTAAAGGTAATTGAACATTATTAACAAAAACTCAGCCACCAGAAAATGAACTCCCCAAAGATGAGAGAAGTGGATGGGGATGTGACTGGGGTTGTGGCGGCGAGAGTCTTATTAAATGTGGCACGATGGAGGGAGAGAGAGAGGGTCCAATTGTCCAGAAGCATCGAAAACTCTCTTAGATTAGGACTGGATTAAATATGGAAGTGGGTAAATTTAGAATAATGTATTGATTAAGAGAGGGGATCCAACTGCCCAGGAAAAACGAGGACTGTATTTGATTATGATTGAATTACATTAGGAATCAGATAAACTTATAGTAATGGAGTGATTCCGAGAGGTCTGGATTCTCCACGATATTTGAAAATGTCGTTCGATTATTATTATATTTGGGAGTATTAAGGGTTATAGGTTTTGAGAGTGATTTCCTTCAGTGAATAAAATCACAGGGAGTAATATCTTCCTTACCTTGTCAAATTTCGACTGCTAGAGGATCATAAACTTCACTAACAAACGCCATGAAAGATTTATGATATTGGAAACGATATTGGAATTTCAGAGGTATAAGTTTTGGGAATACGAGGGGTGATTAGAAAGAAATGACAGTGAGTCTATAAACTTTTATTAGCATGAAGAACTATCAAACTATGACTCACATTCCTTCAAAGTACTCCCCTCCAACCTCTATGCAGCGTTCCATTCTCTTTCTCCACTTCATGAAGCAAGCGTGGTACTCTGAAGACGGTATACTTCGGAGTTCTGAATTGACGGTCCGTGCCAAGTCTTGGATGGGATGAAATTGCTTCCCAGTGATGGCAGATTTAATTTTTGGAAACAACCAAAAGTCACAGGGAGCCAGGTCAGGGGAGTAGGGTGGGTGGGGGAGCAGAGTTATACCTTGTTGTTCCAGGTACTGCATAGTGAGGCGAGCTTTGTGGGGTGCAGCATTGTCGTGGTGCAGCAAAAGGCGAGACCGACGGCGGGTTGGTGCGGTGTTGGCCTTGTGTTCCAAGACTTGTGGAAGGACCTGGTCTGTGTAGTATTGGGCTGTGATAGTGGACTTTTCAGGCATCACATCCACGCATATTGGTCCTTGAGAATTGAAAAAGATGGTGAAAAGGCGCTTCCGGCTGCGAAATCCTTCCTTCAAAATCTGAGGTTGAGGGTCTTCATCGCCCAACCACACCATGTTTGACTGCTTGTCACGGGTTGTGAAGAATGAAATCCAACACTCATCTCCAGTAGCAACATCTGAGAACCGTTTTGGACCATTTGGTTCAAATTCAGCAAGCCAGACACGACAAATCCTCACCCGTTCGGCCTTTTGCTCATCAGTCAACAAATGGGGTATCCATCGACAACACTTCTTCCTCAGGTGTAATTGTTCATGCACGATGTCATATGCACTCCCATAACTGATATCAAGCTCCAAGGCTAAGAACCTAAGAGTTACAGTTGGATCCTCGTCAATGATGGACCGTGCACGGACAGTTGTTGCTTCGGTCACGGATGTCCGGGGGCGTCCACAGCGTTGTTCATCTTTCAATTCAGTTTTTCCTGCTGTGAAAGCACGAATCCAGCGGGAAACAGTTTCCAGGGAAGGAGTAGTGTCTGGATAAACTTGTAATAATTCCCCTCGAATCTCTGTTGCTTTCTTTCCCAGTTTCCACCTCGTAAAAATGTAGAACCTGCAGCCTTCTTTCGAGTAATCCATGTTTCTGGCCAGAGAGCAAAAACAAGAGTGAAGCATTCACTCACAACAATAAAACAAGAAAAGTCAGGCATACGGCGACAAGTTCAAACTCGTAAGGACAGGCAACTCTGCACTCTCCTTGCTCCCCTACCTCCCATCATTCAAGGTTTTCATGTTATAGCACGAACTGTCATTACTTTCTGATGTAGTTTGAAGCATAAAATAATATCACCATTAAAGCGATATGAACTGCCAGTGAAATGGAAAAGTTTATGTCATCATTTCCTGAGCTATCAAACAAATAAAAAGTTTCTAGATATTTGATGGAACTGCAAGTGATTAAGCTACATGAAAAATTAGGACTACTGGTTGTGATAGTGGTTCAGTGTATAAAATGACTATTCTATCTATCTACAGCCCGACGCCCTAATCCCGCAAAGGGTGGCCGCAGACAAAACGCCTCCAAGTCGCTCTGTCACCCACCATTTGACTACCCTCCCCCCAACTCACCCCCCCCTCCCTCATATACCTCTCAACTCCATCCCTCCACCTCATCCTCGGTCTACCCCTCCCTCTCCCTCCCTCCACCTCACCTACATACACCCTCTTAGTCAGTCTTTCATTCTCCATTCTCTTCACATGTCCAAACCACCTCAGTGTATTTCTCCTAATCTTCTCAACCACATCCACATCCACCCCACAACGTTCCTTCACTTCTTCATTCGTCAACCTGTCCCTCCATGTCACTCCACATGCTCCTCTCAAGTAACTCATTTCCACTGCTCTCACTCTTGACTTGTTCCCCTCTTGCAGGATAATTTTCAGTATCATCATCAGTCTTGTGGATATCTATTGAAACGAAAAAAAAAAAAAAAAAAAAAGGCTATATCACATTAAGGAAAATTGTGTACAGTATATACAAATTATATAAATTTTGGTTCACACGTTATGTGAGTGTGAGTGCTTTATTACGTAAAAGAAGGCAGAATGATCATCGCTGTGAGAGAATGCATTTTCAAAGTAGGGACGCCACTAATGTAATAATGTATTCCAGTTAACGTCAGACAATTTTATTCAGCTTAGTGGCAAAGGAATTTAGAGTTAAAGAATTTATTGAATAACAAAAAAAGTTAATGTGACCATGTGACAGTTTTCGAGAGTGATTCCTCGAACAGTACAGAAAATGTTATTAATATTGTGGTTGATATAACAATTGCCCCATTGATTGAAAATTTTATCATTTTTGAATGAATTACAGTGCCAAGAATAGAGAAAGATTCATTTTCTTTTCTTTTAGTCGCCCTTCATTCCTCAACACCTCTATAACGCGCTTCTATTCTCCTCTATCCCCTCCCAATCTCTCCCCGTCCTTCTCACCCACTCTCTCTCTTCCCTTTTCCCCCTCTCCTCTCCCTTCCCCCCCCCCTCCTCTCTCTCTCTCTCTCTCTCTCTCTCTCTCTCTCTCTCTCTTTCCCCCAATAATAAATAAATATAACCCATCCATTCCAAATCCAGGGAGGAAATCTGAAATTCTAAGCGGTCACCTTAGCAGCCTCACGATAAAGTCCAAAACCAGGCGACAGAGGAAAGATTATAATTGACCCTTAAACCCCGCTACCATAAGGGCGATTATAAGGGATCGATCTGGACTTGTTGCCTCGGACCCTTGGACTCGTGGTTCGCGTGGCCAGACTTTTCAAAGGCGAATCATTACGTGTTTGAACGTGTTTTTGGACTCGATACAATCTTTGGTTTCTGGACGGTGTTTGGTCTGGAATGGGAGAGGTTGAGACTGAGGGGTGTTTTTTTGTATATATTTTGTCTGTCTGTCTGTCTGTCTGTCTGTCTGCCTGTCTCTGTCTCTCTCCATTAGCTTCGTGGATTTTGTTTAGCCCCACAGTCTTCTAATTTACGACTCCGTTTTCTCGACATTCACCCACTTGCTCCTTATGCTCTCTCTCTCTCTCTCTCTCTCTCTCTCTCTCTCTTTCTCTCTCTCTCTCTCTCTCTCTCTAATGGAATATACATTCTTTAAGATACAGCAATTATACTTTTAAAAGGGAGATTCCAAATACTAAAAATATTTATGTCTTTCAGAATTAATAATATTTTTCATCTGTGTATGTGTGCGTTCGTGTGTGTGTGTGTGTGTGTGTGTGTGTGTGTGTGTGTGTGTGTTAACGTGTCACAGAGAAACACAGAAGAGGGTGAATGGTGAGGAAAACTGTGAGGCCTGAGTGAGTGAGTGAGAAAACGATGGAAAGAAGAAAAATTACATAGTTAACTGCGGGACCAAACGAAATCTAGAAAGTTAATGGACACACACACACACACACAAACGGCAAAGAGACCGAGACAGAGGCAGGACAGGAAACTTTATCTGCAATATTCACAAAGCGTATGAAACTCAACAACGTTATTCTCTCAAATCCTCCACAGTCAAATATGTATAGCTCAGTTAATTCTCACTTTCTCTGATTGGCTTAACAGATTCACGGCCTAACAATAAAATTAAGTGGGCCATCTAAGTTTTCTGGCGCTTTGTCTCTTGGTGATGTCTATTTTTTTTTTTTATTATTCGTAATATATTCTTGGTGCCAGAACAAAAGCTTTCTTGTGATGGCACCGATATAAGCGTGCGATTCTTCTGCCTAGTTATACAGACGTCCTTCAACTCCCACCCCATCGCCGGAAAGAAGAAAGATTGACTACATGAGAAAGCTAACGTCAACCTGCAGTCAATCGGGTTCAGGTTTGAATGAGCCAGGAACATCAAGAGGAATAATAATACATTTTCTTGATATTTTTACACTGTGTTATGGTTTGCTTATGTTATGCGTCTTATTCCTGACAGATTGACAGTCCCTTCACTGCGGTTCAGCCCCACACCTCCACATGTCACCATACCCACCATCCTAGGTTGTCTCAGTAGGGATATGTTCTATACTGTAGTGTTAGTGGATTTTTTTTTATAAAGCATATCTGTGCTTCTTGTGGAACATAAGTCTGCTATATGAAATCAAATAATCAAACTGCTCTATACTCCAGCATGAGATCAAACTCAGGTCCTTTCAAACAGCAGATGACTACTCCAGCCACTTCCATACAACCTTCCAACCAGCTCGTATCCACCCCACTTTCTTTCCCTCCCTCGAACATTCAGTTCCATTTTCCCAGGCACCACATTACTGAAGTTAACCCTCCACCGCATTTCTTTCTCTTGGACTCTTTTCCCAGTTTCTTCCTCCTTTCTCTCCCTTCCCTTTTTTTTTTTTTTTTTTTTTTCCGCGTCACATCGTTTCTTCCCTGTTTCCTTGTTTCCTCCTAGCCTTCATTTTTTTCCTTTGTCAGTGATCGTCACCTACCACCCCATATCTTTCCCCCATCACTATTATTTCCTCTGATATTATTTTCTCCCTCGCCACCCTGTTCATTACCTTTATTACTCGCTCATTTTCCGTCATTCTAGTTTCTTCCTTGCTATCCCATTCTTTCCCTTGTTATTTTCCTCCCTGCCACCCTATTCTTTCCACTACATGCCTCGTTTTCCCTACAAACTCATTATTTCTGCAGCCATTTCATTTTTTTTTTTACCTGTTGCTCCATTTTACCCCCTGCCACTCTATTCTTTCCTGTAAACTCAAAGTCAAATGGCCACCCCTTACGGGATTGTGGCGTCTGGCAATAGAATACTATCAATTCCTAGCCAGTCTCGTACTATCCTGTCCTTCTCTAATACCCTACTATCCAAGTTACTCCAGTACTGTCTTCCCTTTTCCTTGATATTCTACGTTTTCCCTCTCATTCTATTTAATTCCCTGACTCCATTTGATGCATATTAGTATCTTTCTTATGGTCTTCCCTTTACTTGTGTTACTTCCCCTACAAACCACTTTCCTCCACTGTCAACTCGTTTCTTTCCCCTGCCCCAAGATTCTGCTCTTTCACTACATTTTCTCAACTCAGTGACGTACCTGAAGGGGGGCGGGGGGGGGGGCTGTTTGAAACTGCCCCCCGGGCCCCCAAATGAGGGGGGCCCCCCAAAGCCTTAAAATTTTATAAGCTTGTTTATTAATATTTAAAAATATATATATTTATCATCCCGACAATCCCGGCTGAAATATTAGATAAGTTTTGAGAAGGAGGGGGGCCCCGCAAATGCCCCGCAAAGAACCTAGCCCCCCGGGCCCCCAAATCTTTAGGTACGCCCCTGTCTCAACAATATTAAATTTCCCCTGTCCCTCTAATCTTTCCCTGCCATTCTATTTCCCTTGCCATTTTATTCTTCCTCAGCCACTCTATTCTTTTCCTGGAGTAAAATTTTCCTGCCTATGTATCCATTCTCCTATCATTTTTTTCCCTTTCCCTATCAAGTTTTCCTTTCCTTTGTTGCCTAGTTTCTTCCCCTTCATCCCATTTCTTCCCCTGTACTTAGACTGTTCTTTGCCATTCTCTTTTCTCCCTGCCACCCTGTTTCCTTCCTTCGCATCCTGTTTTCCTCTGCCGTCACGATTTTCCCCTGCCACTAACCTTATTTCCCCTGCCACTTACCATCTTTCCTTAATACCTATATTATCCCCTGCTACATAATTTCTTCCCTGTTTATATTATCTTCCTTGTCACCTAGTTTTTCCCTGTCACCTCAATATTTTCCCCTGCCATCTCACTTTTCCCTTATCACCTCGTTTTCCCCTGTTTTCCCCTGCCAGCTTGTTTCTTTCCCCCGCCACCCAAACATCCAATTCCATTTTCCGGTCACCACATTAATTATCCCTACCCCTTTCTTCCATCTCTCTCTCTCTCTCTCTCTCTCTCTCTCTCTCTCAAAAAAAAAAAAAAAAAAAAAAAATCTTTTTAATTCTTTTTTTCATTCACTATCTCCCCTTCTATAATGAATAAATGAAGCTTCGTTTCTAACATTCATTATCTACTGTGTTGTAGACTTTCAATCCTTCCTTTTTTCCTCTCTTTCATTCCCTATTGTTTCCCTCTCCCCCTTTTTTCATGCTACGTTTTCTCACTGCTCTTCCTTCCCTCCTAATGACTAGTTTATCATCCCATATTTTCTCTTTGCTTTCCTTTCTTTCCTAATTACTCTTCTCTCCCTCTGTCTGTCTGTCTGTCTCTGTCTTTGTCTCTGTCTGTCCGTCTGTCTGTCTGTCTGTCTGTCTCTGTGTGTCTGTGTGTCTGTCTGTCTGTCTGTCTGTCTGTCTCTCTCTCTCTCTCTCTCTTTCCGCTCTTTATTCGTCTATCCTTTCTCTTACTTTTGCCTTTCTTGAACTCTTCCCTGAGGTTGGAGCACTGTGTTACTTCAAGGAGGATTAAACCACAAGATTGGATTCACCTGACACAAATCCTTGAAGTGGAAGGTTTAATACTTAGTTCAAATAATCCTTTCTAGGCGGCCTCTGTGACTGAGTGCCTAACGTTGCTATCAACGAAGGTGGCGGCACATTTATACTAGATCCTATTCCTGGGGTCGTACGTGAATATCTGAAGTCGCAAAATGGCACGCAAACCCTCCCCCCCCCCTTTTTTTTTTAATTGGTGATTTTTGAAGTAGGTGAAGATGATGGAACGTTTTTGGCCTTTACAAATTATTGCTGACTGTGTTCTGTAGTATGGGACGAGGGCTGACCACACCCAATATCCACAGGCGTTCCTTAAATGACCATCGGTAAATAGAGGTCTCGCCCCACTTTGCCATTAAAGATTGGAATGTACGACCACTAGTACTGACAGTTGGTTTCACTAAACTCAGGTGTCGCTCAAATCCTTCTTGGTTAATAGGTAAATCACTCCTGTGCCTGACTTAACACCTAGGGAAGGTGACTGAGGTAACCTGGATGATGCATTAGCCCAGTACGTGTATACCAAGACAGTGAGTGAATTACCCGCCACAGGTTCCAAGGCCTAAATTGCATGGATGAGCACTGACACTAAGCAACTTAAGACGCCAACCGCCACCTTCACTTTTACCTTTTCTTTGCTATTGGAACGTCTGACAATTGTGTACAAGCTAATCACAGGCGATTTAGTTCAGCTGAAAAATTCTAATGAGCAAAGGTTAGCCCCATCAACCCCCATGACATATTTCGTATAATTTGCTTGCTACAATCACATAGCCAACGTCAACAAGCCGATCGTCTTATTTAGGACATGTTGGATAATGAGGTCATTGAACACTCTGATAGCCCGTGGAACAGCCCACTATTTCTGGTTCCAAAGAAAGATGGTGAGTTATGACCAGTCATAGATTACAGACGCGTGAATGCACTGACTGTCCCGGACAGATTTCCAATTCCTGTACTCACTAATTTGCTGGAATCCTTAGGCGAAAACAATTGTGTTTTTTCCTCCCTAGATCTTTTACGTGGTTACTGGCAAGTCGAGATGGAAGAATCATCTCATCCTATCACTGCCTTCAGTACTCCATCCGGTCATTACCAATTCCGTAGACTTCCATTCGGTTTAAGAAATGCACCCTCAGCGTTCATGCGACTAATTCATACAGTTTTCGCCGGCATGATAGGTCACTCAGTTTTTGCTTATCTAGATGATGTCATAATCGCTAGTCACTCAGTGGAGGAACACTTAGAAAAGTTAGCCGAAGTGTTCACTAGACTCAAACAAGCTGGACTTAAAATCAAACTATCAAAGTGTGACTTTTTACGTAAGAAACTCTAATTCCTAGGACATGTTGTTGACGCCCACGGAATTCACACATCAGATGACAAGGTTAGAGCTGTGACGAATTTCCCAACTCCAACCAACACCGACGCTGTACGCAGTTTCCTCAGTCTCAGTGGGTAATATAGAAGGCTCATAAAATCGTACGCCAAGATAGCTGCACCGTTAACAAAATTGCTAAAGAAGGATGCGCCCTTTGTGTGGGCTGATGAACAGACAACCGCATTCACAACACTGAAAACTGCTCTAGCACAATCACCAGTTTTGGCATTCCCTGATTATTCTAAACCATTTCTTCTCTGTACTGATGCTTCCGGAGTAGGCCTAGGTGCCGTTCTCATGCAATATGATTCCGAAGGAAAGAAACGTGTCATTGCCTATGCTAGCTGTGTGCTAAACTCAGCGGAAAAGAATTACAATGTAACTCACTGGGAAGCCCTTGCCGTGGTCTGGTCCCTAAAACATTTCCGCGACATCATCTACGGATATCCTGTTCACATCTAAACAGACCATCTTCCCTTATGTGACTTGTTTTGGGGACGTAACCCTACCGGTCGACTTGCACGTTGGGCAGTCACTGTGACTGACTATAATCCAACATTTGAATACGTTCCTGGAAAATCCAATGTCGTAGCCGATGCCCTCTCGCGGCATGTTGCCACAGTCTCAACTAGTTGCGACGTAAACCGTTCAATTATGACACACTACGTAGGTTCCAGCGTGAGGACCCCGTATGGTCACAGGTCATAATTATATTTCCTAGAGTCAGGCGATGATTCTTCTCTGCCAAAGTTACCAGTCCCTGTATCTGATTTTTTCCTGAACAATGAATTGCTCTATAAAAACTCAGTACTGACAGGTAACAACGTACCTCATCGCGAAGTTAAGCAACTAGTCATCCCAACAGACTTAATTCCTGCTGCCCTCCATTTAATCCACGACACCCCTCATGCATCACACCCTGGCAAAGACAGAAGCTTACGGCAAGAACGTCTGTCATATTATTGGCCCACTATGCGAAAGGATATAGAAGCGCACTGCGATGCATGTTTATCATGTGCCCGTCACAAGGGGACAACCAGTCATCCTGCTCCTATACTGCAGTACCCAGTACCATCAAAACCTTGGCAAACTGTCTCTCTCGATCTTCTGAAGCTGCCTCGTACAGAATCTGGCTTCGTTTATCTCTTAGTGGCAGTCGATCATTTCTCTAGATTTGTTATCTTAGTTCCATTGCGTGAAAAGTCTGCTAACGGAGTAACACATGCCTTTATTAATTCAGTTATTTGCCCTTTCACAACACCAGAAGTAATTTTAACTGATAACGGGTCAGAGTTCAATAATTCATTTCTGGAAGAAGTTTGTCTTCGATATGGAATTAAGAAATGCAATACAGTGGCCCATCATCCAGCCTCCAATGGCCTAGTAGAGCGCCAGAATAGAAAGATATTGGAGAGTCTGCGTCACATAGTAGGAGATCAGACTTCCACCTGGGATGAATGGATTCCACAGGTAGCTGCTTCAATTAATTCATCCATCAATAAGTCAATAGGAGAAACACCATTCTTCATCATATATGGCTTTGACAAAAGACTACCTTATTCACTGTCGCAATCCAAGCCTGATCCGAGGATAATCTGGCCCTTACAAATGAGGAGATGGTACGTAACCAACATGCCGCTGCCACAGATGTTGCCATCCAAGTAGGTGACTTAGTTTTTGCCCTAGATCATGACAGAGAATCAAAACTAAACAGTAAATTCTTGGGTCCCTTCCGTGTCATATCTCGTAAAAGTAATAAATTCGAATTAAGAGATCCGCACAAGGCAGAGACGACATGGGTGCATGCAGATCATCTCAAACGTGCATCAAAACGCATAGTCTTGGAGGAACCACTAAGAGTGGCCACACCCCCACAACAAATTCCTACTCAGCCTTCTTCCTCTTCTCTAAACCTTCCTTCTGACATTACTATTCAGCCTCCCCCTACTGTTAATGACTATCGTGCCAAGTTGCGTTCTGCCACTAAGTCTCTTGCATAACGTTATCATCTCATACTGTCGTTAACATCTGTATCAACATCACCTCTAAGATCACCTCATTATTAGAAATCGACATCCCAGTGACACATTTTTGTACCCACTCTACCTACCCATCTACTGGAAATTAGATTATATTCGTTATCAGTTCAAGCATCTTCAAGATTCCTTCCCTCACCAAACGCCTGTGGGTCGCTCACGAGTGAAACGTGGACTTTTTGACCTTGGAGGAGAAATCCTCAGTGGATTATTTGGTGTAGCGACTAATCGTGAACTTTCTGGTTATAAAAAGGACTTAATCCTATTATCCAATGCCATCGAATCCCAATACAAAGTGTTACGTATTGAACATTTTATGATGCAACAGATGAGTCACCATCTACATGATGTTACTAATAGTTTAAATAATTTTACGATTGTTCTTAAGCGTGAAGTATCACAGACTAATATTATTTCAGAGTTGATGTATGTTAAATTACATGTTGATAATTTGCAGGTTTCTCTGGACTCTCTTGTCTCCCAAGTTACTAGCGTAATTCGTATTTTAATCAATGCTGTTGATAGTCGTGTGACCCTAGATTTAGTATCTCTCTCTGACCTTCGTTCTACCTTGGAATGAGCTCACTCAACATTCGGCTTGTCTCCTATGATTCCATTTTCCTCTTTAGAACACTACTACCCAATACTAGAAGCCACATTCCTTACTAAAGATATAATTGTTCATATTCCTCTTCGTTCTTCCATCATATTCGATCTCTTTCACATCATTCCTTTTCCCTTCTGGTAAAATAACTCCCAAGTACAAGCCTCTGTCTCTTCAGAGTACTTTCTTCTCTCCCATGATCATCTCTATATTGCCTTCCTCTCCTCAAGTGACCTCGGTAGATGTGCCCTTCTCACACCCAACTCTCGTGTTTGTGCTGCGTACCTCCTAACAATTTTTCCTGGCAGCGTTGCTCCTTGCGAATCTGCCTTAGTCCGTAACTTCTCAGTACAACCTGTCTGTACCTTCGTTCCGGCTCCCAAAAGCCAGGTACACCATGCTCGTCTAAATCACATCCGCTATTTCTTCTTTAGTGTCTCAACTCCTGTAAGTCTTATTTGTCCAGGAAACCCTGTCTGTTCACTATCCGCAATTGGTTTATATAAGGCCCCTGATTACTGTACAGTAAAGTCTGAGTCTATAATAGCCCATGCCACACATTATCACTTCGCACTCCGCTCCCACAAGTATGACATCTTCAAACCTATTAATACTACCTTTCATCTACCAACAGACAATCTTTCTATCACATCAGAAAACCTACGTATGTTGAACTATTTAAATAATTCTAATTTTATTCCAGTTTTCTTCAGCTTTTAACCGCTCCTGGTCACATCCAGTCTTTGTATTTCCTCCGGTTGTCTTATGTTTTCTAGGTTTTATTGCAATTGTTTGTATCCTGTATTGTTGTCTCAAGCGAATGGACAAAAGGTTGCATGAGATCCGTGTAGCAACAAGGTTAGTGCGACAACCAAAAGACCTGGAAAATGGTAGTTCTGAGTAAAACTCATTTTGTGATTATATATATATTTGTAAATTGACCAAACCTATATGTTTATGCGATTTTTCCAACATGGTCATGTACTGTAAATATATTAATCTTTTCTTACATCCAACTTTGTGAATTATGTAGCAATATCTCATTTATTATTGTACTCCCATGTAATCTCGGTTCACTGTAAAAAAAAAAAAAAAAAAGGGCGTCTCACTGTATACTCAGACCACTTGTATTCTTGCCATATTATGATTTGATGCCCCACCACTGTGTCAGGAGACACACTTTTTGATGAGGGGGAAAATGTTTGTAACCTTTTTGTAGATATTATATAATATGTAAATATAGTATGTAAGTAGTATGTAAGTGGTTGTAAGTAGTTGTAAGTAGTGGTAAGTAGGGCGTCAACGCTCGCTCAATGTTATGTCTATGACATATGAGTCACGACTTCCGAGTCACACCGCTTCTTTCTCTCTTGCCGGTGGGAAACCGGCAATCAGTAGCAGTTCAAACGGGTCTGGGGTCGGACGTGTAATTGTCCGGTATCACTGTATATTGATTCAAGACTGTGTTTAATATATTGTCAGAAAACTACTACAAGACTTTGCCTTTACATGCAAGTGACGTAAAGGGGGCCATCGACAGCTTTAACACTCCAAATGGATGAAACCCATAAACGTTTACATGTAGGAGTAGCTGGGATATTTCTCATACAGTACCACTCAGGAAAAAGCAACTCATCCCTTTCGTCTTAAATGTCTTTAAAAAATTGTCTCTCCCAAAGCCCCTATACACCTGCTGTAGCAATAAATGAGTAGATGGTAGCCTCTCAGTCCATCCAAAACTCATCATCAGCTTAATCTTCATCATCATCATCATCATCATCATCATCATCGTCATCATCATCCCTTTTTCTTCCTCCAATTTTGTCCTACTGATATTTTTCCTTTTCCTCCTCATCTTTGTCCTCTTATTCCTCTTCCTTCTTTTCTTCATCTTCGTCATTTTCTTCTTTTCCATCTTCTTCCATTACCTCTTCCTCTTCTTCCCTTCCCTTTCATCCTACCGTTCTTCTTCCCTTACTTCTTGCTCTTTTTCTTCCTCTTGTTATCACCATTCACTTTACACCGTCTCATTACTGTCATTCTTTTCCTGTCCAATTTTCCCTCGTCCTTGTCCACCCCCTCTCCCCTCTGCACAACACCCCTTCAGTCCCCTTCCAAGCATTTTATCGTGGCAGAAGGGTTGTTACCGAGGAGGGACAGAAAATGCTTGCCAGTCCTTTGCTCGCTGTCACCTATCAGAGAATGTGACAAAAGAGGGACAGACAGAGACAGAGAAAGACAGAGACAGAGAGAGAGACAGAGGGACAGAGACAGAGAGAAAGACAGAGAGAGACAGAGGGACAGAGAGAGAGAGAGAGAGAGAGAGAGAGAGAGAGAGAGAGAGAGAGAGAGAGAGATAAACAGATATAAACGATATGCTAAGTCTAGAAATCAATATTTTCATAGCAAGTATTTGGACACAAAGGTAGATACAAAATAAGGCAGACAGACAGACTAACAGTGAGACAAATACAAGTAGAAAGACAGAAACATATTAATTAATAGATGGACTGGTAGGTATAAACAGACGCTTTCTCTCCCCTATTCCTCTGCGTCTCCCTTTCCCTCTTTTTTTCCTTCACCTCCCCTCTCCAGCCCTCGTTCTCCATCCATCATCCCTCGAGCCCTCTTCTGTCTTGTCCTACAAATCCTTTCCCTTACCATTAATATCACTACTACTACTACTACTACTACTGGTGGTAATGAAAACATTTGTAGTAGTAATAATAATAATAATAAATAAAAAAATAAATAATAATAATAATAATAATAATAATAATATTATTATTATTATTAATGATAATAGTAATAATAATAATAATAATAATAATAATAATAATATATAAGAAAATCAATAATAAAAATAGTTTAGTATAAGAATTAGAATTACCATTATTATAACTTTTCTTAATTACTACTGCTACTACTACTACGACTAGTACTATTACTACTACTACTACTACTACTACTACTACCCTTCAGGCCCGTAGCCTGAGGGGAGGAAGAGTCGAAAGGGTTGGACGACCCCCCCTACCTGCCTAAAGGTTCATTTTCATCATGGTCTGTTTTTCATTGCAAAACGAGTTACTCTCTGTTGTTTAGAAGTTTTGTGCTGCTGCTCAGAGTCGCTTATGCATACACCCAGACCCCATTGCAAGCATGCAGCACCCCTTTGACCAGACGGCTGCTATTCAATCAAGATTCAGCAGAACCCCCCGCCCCCTTGAAAATCTGACTGCAGGCCTGTATTATTACTACTACTACTACTGACATTAACGCGATTATTGTTATTATTATCATTATTATTGTTATTATTATTATTATTATTATTATTATTATCATTTTATCGTTCCCCTCCTCCTCCTCCTTCTCCTCCGCCTCTCCATCTCTCCAAGTCTCTCTCCTTCTCCTGGGTGTGACACGTGACAGCTGCCGTCAGTTTGCTAGATTGACACTGACGCCACATTAAAACTTGCACACTCACTCACACCGCCCCTCCCCCCGATGCGTGCGTGCACACATACACACACACACACACACACACACGCACACAGCTATACACATGTACACACATCTCAATACACACATACATACCCTTCCTATACACACACACACACACACACACACACACACACACACACACACACACACATGTAGACTCTCAGCCAGGTTTAGTGTAGTAAGAACTGAGTGATGACAGACACACACAGAAACTCGGGTTGTAAAGCTTCTCCCCGACTTCTTGACTATTTCCTGAACAGTAGGTATAGTACGTCCTACTCCCTTGGCGTCTACGTACCTTGTAACTATTACTCCTACTCCCTTGACGTCTACGTACCTTCTATTATTCCTACTCCCTTGGCGCCTAGGTACCTTCTAACTCTTACTCCTACTCCCTTGACGTCTAGGTACCTTCTAACTATTACTCCTACTCCCTAGACGTCTAGGTACCTTCTATTTTTCCTACTCCCTTGGCGTCTAGGTACCTTCTAACTCTTACTCCTACTCCCTTGACGTCTAAGTACATTCTGACTATCTTTCCTACTCCCTTGGCGTCTAAGTACCTTCTAACAATTACTAAGTCGCTGGGAGAGCACCAAGGGATGATCAGGAATGGCAGGTGACAGGCGCGTTACGCTGAGTTTACAAATACGTACGGTACACAAAAAGGAAGTCTCTCAGCAACTGTATCAAACAACAGCTATACATCTGGACACATACATCATCGTACTCCTACATAATTATATAATACCAATACTGCTCGAATCGCTCTACTTCTTGTGGAGTACTGTGTTCACCTGAGTAAGGATACTTTTTTGAGAGATAGTAGCCTACACACACACACACACACACACACACACACACACACACACACACACACACACACACACACACACACACACACACACACACACACACACACACACACACACACACACACACACACACACACACACACACACACACACACACACACACAAATAAATACAGTACATGAATATTTATTATGTCTACTGTACATACTCCTACGCTCTACCACAGACATCCACACACCCACACTCACACAGATACCCCCCATCCCGCCACACAGTACACATAGAGGCTCTACATACATACACACACACACACACACACACACACACACACACACACACACACACACACACACACACACACACACACACACACACACACACACACACACACACACACACACACACACACACACACACACTGATAAATACAGTATTTATTAGGCAAAAACGCATGATTTCTCTCTCTCTCTCTCTCTCTCTCTCTCTCTCTCTCTCTCTCTCTCTCTCTCTCTCTCTCTCTCTCTCTCTCTCCGCCTACACTTACTTTAATATTGTTTTCAAATAAATTATGAAACCTGTGTTTTTTTTTTTTGTTTTTTTTGTGTGTGGCTCTTCTTTGATCACGTTTCTGTTGATGTTGAAAAGCAATCCATATTATTCCACTGAAGCTGTAAAGGTCAAAGCTGTTCAGTATAATAGGTATGGAATGTTAGTTATAATATTTTGATTAACTTATACAACTGTAAAAATGAGATTTGTATTCTGTGCCTGTCATGATAAGCTTATCATCATCATCATCATCATCATCATCATCATCATCATCAATATCATCAATATCATCGTCATCATCGTCACCATCATCATTATCTTCCTCCTCCTCCTTCATATTGTCATCATCATCATCATGATTATGAAGTTTAATAAATTCCACAGAAGAACGAAGGGCTCTCTCATCTTTCTCCAGTTGGAACTCTTGGCCTTTAACTGTTCCTTACAATCCCAAGGAAATCTCTGAAGTTTATTTCTCGTCTTTCTGCGTCTTCCATTCCACTTCTGGGTTGCTTTTCAGTTACCTTTTTTGTCCATTATTTCAAATAGTTGTATGTTGTTGTCCGTTGCTCCTGTGTCGTCTGGTCGCGTTTAGATGCCGTCGGGCAATAGTAATGGTGGAGGAACGTTGGAGCACCACTGAGACTTACTAAGGCTTCACTGATGGGTAAATGGACGAGGAGTGGTAGGAGTGGTCTTTCGTTTTGGCCGGGCCCTTCTGATATTAGAATGGAAATCCTTTAGTTCGTCTGTTTTAAATAACAAAGATTCCTAAACCTTTTCATTTCCGTTGATGGCCATGTTGAGTCAGATCAGAGGGTCTTTTATGCTACTTGACTGATGTGATTATATTGAAGATGTCAGGTGTATATTGAATTATACTGTGACAATGAAAACGTACCATTAGGTTACCTATGGTTTACTGTTTGTAAATTTCGACATATCTAAATGTAGTTCACACAGTGAGACCATTAATACGTCCTACAAGTTTACGACTGAATATAAGGACAAGAAATTAGTTACATAAACGGTCATCTGTGCATCCGTTACGTGACCCCTAGGCAGGCTATTCCACACTGTGTGTGTGTCAGTCAGTACGGTGTGTGGCCACCATTTGCAGCCAGACAAGATTTAATCCTATGCATCATACGGGACACCAGTTCACGCAGTGCGTACTTTGGAAGCCTCTCCCACTCCTCTTGTACTGTCAGGATCAGTTGTCGTCTGCTTTGTGGTTTGGGGTCACGCGACGACAGGCGCCTCGTAAGATAATCCCACACATGTTCAATTGGGTTTAAATAAGGCGAGAGGGTAAGCTACAGCAATATGTTGACATTCTCAGCCTGCAGAAACTCAGTTGTGACAAGAGCAGCATGGATACAGCGTTATCTTGTTGCAACGTTGTTACACCTGGATTGTCGCGTAGAAACTGGGATCACATGGGGCCTGAGAACGTTGTCGACGTATCCTCGAGTCGTCAGGTTGCCTTCGATGAACACTAGAGATGTTTTGCGGTCGGCTGCAAAGCCTGCCCCTGTCATAATGCCGGGTCCACCCCAGCGATTACCCTGTCTCACACAACAGTTAGCACAACATTCGTTACATCGCCTCCAAACACGCAGACGTCCTTGTTGTTTGTGCTGTCGAACGGAATCTGACCAGGAGATGCAGCATCCGAATGTGGTGGTCTTGACGTTCTGTTGTATCATGTACTCTTTCATGACGCTGTCGGTCGTCAAATGAGCCTGTTTCATGATGCCCCTGAATAAGCTTGACAATCGTTGAATGATAATAACCCATTCTACAGGCTACCTCACGTTGCACCATACTACCCACCAAAATCCCTAAAGCACGATGACGTTCAAGACATGACAAAAGTGGCATGGTGGCTGTCTATCAAGAACTAACAGACCTTATGCCACTTACACACGACTTAACCTTCGTCCTACAAGTAAAATGTTCCATTTCCACCAATAGGCAGAGAGTAGAATGGGTTCAATAGATTAATCCTATCTCTAAGATACTTTCGTGAATAAAACGAATGTTTTTGTTCAGTTGGGTGTCGTATGAGACCATGATCATACCAAATCAGATAAATGTTGGAAACAAGCAACTGTACACGAATTACTGCAACTGTATTAGGTGGTGCGTTTTCATTGACTCTCAGTACATATATTTAATCTCTTCTGCCCGGTAAGCTATTTTACTTTATCCTCTTCGCCTTTTTACGATTTTGCTCAGCTAGGTGTATTTTGAACTGGATGGGTACCCTTGACTGCTTGGGATCATTTAAGGGCAGAACAAAATCGCCTGGCAATAGCAAAAATGAACTGCAAAAGAAGTCATTGTACGGCAAGTGTTAATCCTCCTGGCGTTTTACTTGCCTGTTTATCTGCCTTATCTTTATTCCCATTTCAGTGTTTCACCCATCCCCAGTTATTTTTGCCTTTTAATTGTGACCACATATATAATACTTTACCGCCTAGGTGACCGAACGAGTTAGTACTGGTAACCTGAATTGTGAGTTATGCTTATGTAGAAGTATTTATCTAAGTTCACATAATATCAGTAGAATAGCTTATCCCGGCTGTATAACAAAAATATTCGTACAATGATAAATTTTTCACGGAACTGTGGCTTACACAAAACTTGGCAGGTAAGAGTAAAAATACACAAGACTACCCGTCATTAATGAGCTAGGTAGACTGTAATAATACTATAAGATGAAAACTTGACTATTATGTATCCAGCCTGGATGACTCCCAGTGCTGGTATGTACCCAGTTCGTGACTCTAAACAACTTTTATTCATAACTTTTCCTTCTACAATCAATACTTTCTGAGATTTGAGTTTTCGACACACACACACACACACACACACACACACACACACACATTTCATACAAAAATAATGATCATCGACTTCGTCTACCTGGCTCAATAACGAGAGATTTTTCGGATCTGTTGTGCTGTGTGCACGATCTCTCAATTCTCTGTGAATTTAGTCACTAATAGAGTTTTTAATGCTGATTTCAAATCTGAGTTTACTTTTTGGAAGAAATTACTTTCTTAAAAGTTAGGTTAGGTTAGGAAAGGTTAGTTAATGCAGTAATAATAATTAGGTGAGTTAATAATAATAACAAATAATATTTAAGTATAAAATTTCTTTCACAATAACCAAACACAAAAGATACACTTATTGTATTTCTGCAAAACAGGTGAGGAATAAAATGGGTGGACCACAGACGTTTCCGCCTCACTCGCCACTCAGCTGAAGTGTATTGATGTGATTTGTACTGAGCTTGATGATAGTGTCAAGGATCACCCAAGTCGCGGAACTATAGTTTGATAAAGCTGTTTGAATTAGATAAAATTTAAAATAGAAATGCAAAATAAATGAAATATATTACATTATGTGGTAGGTGGTGGCGACCATCATCCACTCACTTGATGTAGTGCTGCCTACTTCCTTAGCTTTTATCATTCTTTTTCTGTGCCTGCCCTCCTCTATTCCTATTTCTCCTATCTTTCCTGTCACTTTTTATTCCTTTTCTTTCCTTTACAGGTGGCTTTACATTGAGTGACAAGCCAAATGGTTTCCTGTAAGCCAAGAAACCATTTACAAGGCTGGGTGGTAACCATATAACCAAACCATACGTGCTCCCTACGTGTCAACAAGTGGGTTGGTGGAGGGTTGGTGCCCCTCCCTGTAAAACAACTAACTCAGTATCAAAAGGGCACCCTTTACGGGATTGTGGTGTCTGGCAATAGATAGATAAATAGATAGATATTACATTACGAATTATGCCACATGACAAGGTCGGCTAAAAGATGATCAGATTAAAGGTCAAGGTCATAGGGCAAGGTCAAAGTTCAACCTGTGTGTGTGTTGTATTGTACTGGTATTGATATTTGTCAACATCCATTGTGTCTCTTGCATTAATTTTTCGTTCTGTGTGTGTGTGTGTGTGTGTGTGTGTGTGTGTGTGTGTGTGTGTGTGTGTGTGTGACTTTCTTTTCTTTTTCTTTTTTTTTTCTTTCATCTTAACTACAGCCGAACAATTGACTTCATTCTAACCCTTTTAAGTACAATGACATTCTTCTTATTTGTGCTCCCTCTTCACGCTTTTCTTCAGCTTATGAGAACCTTTATGAACTGATGGGGTTAGATGTCGATTACATCCACTCCTTCACAAGAATATGTCCTCCAAAGGCAAGTAAGATCGTCCAATGGTACAAAATATAAGAGAAAATTAATACTTGTCGGAAAAGGTTTGACAGACGCCTAATAGTAAAGATAATGCAGAGTTGAAGACAATTATGGGGAAGTTTAAAAGATAACCCCCTCTGGAACTAAATACCACGAACAAAAATGCTTCCGTAAATTGTAACATAAATTTACCACTAAAAAATTGTACAGCTCTAATAAATCTAACAATATAAAAAGTAAAAACGCAAACTGAAGCAAAATTTCCAAGCAAAAACAGAGCAATAACACTTATGACAGAAATTTCAAAATAAGAATAAATAATAAAAAAGACACATCGCATTACAAATTACGTTTCCATCACTGAAATTCATTTATTACACTAAACTAACAGTCTCTTCGTCGGGACAGATTTTATTTAATTTAAACTAACGCCATACAATTATTACTTTCATACAAGAGCGAGTCATAGGAGCCTGGGAGTGTTAATATTGCCATTACTCTTCTCACGGTCTAGTCAACTCAAGCTTTCTGATCTTGTTAAAGTTATGCGAGAGTAAATCTTATCATTAACCTTTTCACAGTCGAGTAAATCTAGTATTACATATTGTCAGGCTGTTTCATTAAGCGGGAACTGAGTTATAGGAGCCTGAGAATGTTTATGTTGTCACCAATAACCCCAATACCTTTAATGTTGTTAGCAATATCCACATATCACAATAGCCACAATATCCCTTTGTAATGTCAGTAATAACCTCAATATCCCTTTTATGATGTCACCAATAACCCAAATATCCCTTTAATGTTGTCACCAGTATCCAATACCCCTTCTATGTTCTCACCAACAACCCCAGTAACCTTCTTATGTTATCACCAATAGTCCAAATATCCATTTGATGTTGTCACCAATAACCCCAATATCCCTTTTATGATGTCTCCAATAACCTAAATGTCCCTTTTATGATGTCTCCAATAACCTAAAGGTCCCTTTTATGATGTCACCAATAACCCAAACATCCCTATTATGATGTCACCAAGAACCCCAATATGCCTTTAATGTTGTCACCAATAACCACAATAACCCTTTTATGTTGTCACCAGTATCCTTTCTGTGTTGTCACCATTAACCCATCTATGTTGTCACTAATAATCTTTCAATGTTGTCAATGTATCCCTTCTGTGTTGTCACTCATAACCCTTTTATGTTGTCACTAATAACCATTTTATGTTGTCATCAACAATCCATTTATGCTGGCACTCATAACCCTTTTATGTTGTCACTAATAACGCTTATATCTTGTCACTAAAAACCCATTACTAATAACCCCTCTATGTTGTCACCAAACCCTTTTATGTTGTCATAAATTCCCCCTTCATACTGAGAACTTTAGCATTTTAATCCAGCAAACGCCAGACATTTTTTCCCTCCCATGAGCGAGCCATAGAGACCAAAAAATATTAACTACGCATGCCATCATCAAAACAAAAGATAGAGGAGCAGCAGAAACAGAGGACAAAATATTCAGGAAGGAAAATATGAAATACTAAGGGACATACATGCTTCAGCAGGAATTGCTGTGAAAAAAATATGGAATAGCAGAAAGAAATGTCAAAATAAAAAGTATGGGATGGTAAGGAACGTATGGGGTGGCAGGGGAAATTATGGGGTGGCAGGGAGGTATGGGGTGTTAGGGAACGTATGGGGTGACAGGGGAAAGTATGGGGTGTCAGGGAGGTATGAGGTGTCAGGGAGGTATGAGGTGTTAAGGAAGTATGGGGTGGTAGGAATAATATAGGATGGTGGGGAAAGTCTGGTGTGGTAGGGAAAGTATGGGGTAGCAGGGAAAGTATTGGGTGGTAGGGAAAGTATTGGGTGGTAGGGAGAATATGGGGTGGCAGGAAAAGTATGGGGTGGCAGGAAAAGTATTTAGTGGTAGGAAAAGTATGGAGTGGCAGGGAAAGTATGGAGTGGCAGGGGATAATACTGGGTAGTAAATAAAGTACGGAGTGGAAGAAAGAGTATGTGGTGGCAGGAAAAGCATGGGGCGGCAGGGAAAGGTATATACATGGGCATAACAACAGGTAAACTCAGGTAAACAGAAACAACCATATCTGAATTAACGTGCCGGAAACAAAACATTTAAGCCTTGTAGGTTTTCTCCAACACATGTGACATCAACAAATATCCCTGCTGAAGGACAGATACATAGGCGGAGTGATGTATAGACAGACAGATGAAAAACTAGGGAGATAAAGAGACAGAGACAGGGAAAGTAATCTAACTTGCCGGGTAATGGATGTTGAATGAATGGATAGTTGGATGAATGGAACATTCGGAGACAGACAGACACCGAGACAAGCGATATTAGAACTGTGAAGTCTAATACAAAACTCTTCCTTTTTTTTTTCTTTTTTTTTTTGACTGATTCGTGGTTACCTGTTTTCCAGCACCTATTTTTAGCTTCTGTGTGTGTGTGTGTGTGTGTGTGTGTGTGTGTGTGTGTGTGTGTGTGTGTGTGTGTGTGTGTGTGTGTGTGTGTGTGTGTGTGTGTGTGTGTGTGTGTGTGTGTGTGTGTGTGTGTGTGTGTGTGTGTGTGTGTGTGTGCAGCTTTGAAAATGGATGACAGTGAGTGAGAGAGAGACATGGGAGAGACGTGCTGAGTGTGGGCGCTTGAGTGTCGGATAATTTGTGTACCCTTGAGTGAGTGAGAGTGATTGCGACAGTGCCAGTGAAAAGAATCGCATTTACGCACATTTTTCGTGATGGTGTCAGTTTATGGATACACACACACACACACACACACACACACACGAGAGAGAGAGAGAGAGAGAGAGAGAGAGAGAGAGAGAGAGAGTTCTATCCTAGGGTATTGAATCCTGTGCCCTTCTGGAGGAAGACGGTAAGAGAAGGAAGCTGGATCGATGACTGGATGGTTAATGATAAGGTGATGAGCCTGGGAACGCATTCATAAAGTTTCTTAAGAATTATTTTTTTCATTATAAGGCCATTTGTTTTTCCTTTCATCTTACTCACATATGGACTTGGGCACGGATTCATAAAATTTCTTGCGCCTTATTTATTTCTGTATAAGGCCATTTGCTTCCTTTTTATTTTATCTTTACACTTTCATCTACTAAACAAACACACACCCAAACTGCACTGAACCAAAACGTGAAAAAAGATGCAAAAGAAAAACAAGATTGCCAACATGAACGAGGGAATTTACAATGGTATCCACACATTTACAGTACGTTGGCTTGGTTTTGTACAAATTCCCATGATGATTAATGGATACCGAAAAACATAGGATCTCGAAATTTGGTGGTTATTTGATTTCATGTTTGATTCACATAAATCCCTTCCAAATAGAATAGAGAGAGAGGGGGGGGGGGAGTGGCCAAAGGAACAGTAATACCACGTCTGAAGCGAACAAAGTAAGAAATAAAGGAATGGAGTAAAGTAAAAAAAAACGAAAAATAAAGAAGAGGGGGAAACGCAGTACCACAAGACCTAATATGTCTCAATAAAGGTGAAGGGCTATGGCGACGTGTCCATCGTAGAATCCTATTAAGATACTCTATTAGTTCCTGTCATCTAGTTCCTAAGGGTGAGGACAGTCAGGGAAGGCCATTACTGAGTTGGGTGAAAGGGTGACAGGATGAGCAGGGTGAACGACTGTTTTCTATTCGATGATCGTTAACTATGCCATTTTTACTCTAACCTGTCCTAAAACTGCTCGCTCTCCATCTTGAATGCTGGGTTTAAGGAACAGATTAACACTAGAATACGATGCTAGTCACGAAAAGTACTATGGACAGGATGTAGGGCAGTAATATCGTCTTTTCCTGCCACAGAGCTACGTAAAATGAGTTGCATAAGGACGAGAATCTAGGCCAAGATGAAGTAGAAGCAGTATAGCCATTGATTGTGACGAGGAACATAGGCCAAACAGAGCACTTAATACGACCCATATCACTCTCTTCAGTAGCCAAGTGTTTGTGCAATTCTGTGTTTGATTTGCCATTAAACAGGAAAGAACCAATCTAAGTAGTGAATATTGCTCTTGATATTCTAATGAACTGACCATTTTGTGAGGACCGTAAGGCGTTGTGGTCCTGTGTATCTGTGTTAAGCTAATACAGGCTTTCGTTCTTTCATTCTTTTATTTTTTTCTTTAGCTCTTCTCTCTCTCTCTCCCTCTCTCCCCAGCTTTCGCATCATAGAGAGCTTTTGACATTTAATTTAAAGCTCATTAAAAAGTAATATTTGGAATGCATGTGTACCCTCCAAAAAAAAGTTAATTATTTTCACGTAAAACTCATCATACCGTAAAGTAATTTGGCTTTATATTAAAACAGTTATTTATGACAGTTGCCATATTTGCCTTGCTATCTATCTATCTGCAGTCCGATGCCAAAATCCAGTAAGAGGTGGCGTCTGTCTTTGAGCTAGATATTATAGGGGGTGGGGCTTTTAAAATGAAAATAGTGCAATAATAAGGACATGTTATTTTACTACTGGTGAGAAGATACGGACGGACGGACAGACAGACAGACAGACAGAAAGACAGACAGACAGACAGAGAGAGAGAGAGAGAGAGAGAGAGAGAGAGAGAGAGAGAGATCCAAACAGAATTACGAAACTCAAGCGTCTGTTGGTGCTATAGTCTAAGACGTATGGGGCAGCGTCAGGTTAGGTAGTGTTGTGTCGCTAATGATGTGTCCCAAGAGAGTTATGGGCCTCTGACACGAAGCCACCACCCACCGTATTTATAGAGCGTATTAATCCTATGACCGTATTTATAGAGCTTGTTACTCTTATGGCCGTATTTACAGAGCTTGTTACTCTTATTACCATATTTATAGAGCTTGTTAATCCTATGACCGTATTTATGGAGCTTGTTACTCTTATGGCCGTATTTATAGAGCATGTTACTCTTATGGCCGTATTTATAGAGCATGTTACTCTTATGGCCGTATTTATAGAGCTTGTTACTATTATGGCCGTATTTATAGAGCTTGTTACTCTTATGGCCGTATTTATAGAGCTTGTTACTCTTAAGACCGTATTTATAGAGCTTGTTACTCTTAAGACCGTATTTATAGAGCTTGTTACTCTTAAGACCGTATTTATAGAGCTTGTTACTCTTATGGCCGTATTTATAGAGCTTGTTACTCTTATGGCGGTATTTATAGAGCTTGTTACTCTTATGACCGTATTTATTGAGCTTGTTACTCTTATGACCGTATTTATAGAGCTTGTTACTCTTATGACCGTATTTATAGAGCTTGTTACTCTTATGACCGTATTTATAGAGCTTGTTACTCTTATGACCGTATTTATAGAGCTTGTTACTCTTATGACCGTATTTATAGAGCTTGTTACTCTTATGGCCGTTTTATAGAGCTTGTTACTCTTATGGCCGTATTTATAGAGCTTGTTACTCTTACGGTCGGATTTATGGAATGTGTTTTCCTTATGGCAGTATTTATTGCAGTATTTGGCCAGCTTTCTCCTCTGTTTAATTCTCTGAGCTTTATTTTATTCGATTACTTTATATCTCCTACACTACGATTGCGGCCAACTTAGAACTCTCATACTCAAGAAAGAAAGGTGTTATCTAAGCCCCCTTCTCGGAAAGTTTAAGGTAAGTTGAAGTTCACAGACGATGAAATAATAATAATAATGATAATAATAATAATAATAATAATAATAATAATAATAATAATAACAATGGACAAACAGCATGAGTAATCGCATTAACAAATGATTATTTTTTTTTTTTACGGATTACCTTTCATAATCATATACTTCATTTATGACAAAATTTGCGGAAATAACATATGTGTTACTAAAGATTCTGTACAGTAATTAATTTACGACATCCAGATTCTCCGGAAGTGACATTCATGTTATTGCTAAAGAGCACTAAAGTTTGTTGACGTCGGCGGTGGCGTTCAGTTGAAGGCAATGGGTCGATTTGGACCTGAATTTCATTCGTCCCAAACAGTTTCGGTAAGTTAGGATGCGTTAAATTAAGTCAGGTTGGGTTGAATTTCATTAGGCTAGGTTAGGTTGTTGTTTTAGGTTAGGGTATGTCATAGTAGGTGAGGTTGGTGGGGACGAGCAGTAAGTGACGGATTGACTTTGACGCTGAATCAAATTGAAAGTCCGACATGACAGATCACCGCTTGCCACGGTTTGTTTGTAAAACCTTTTGAAACTATCACAGTGATCATTATTACAGCCTAGTTTAGAGAATAAATAGTAACTGTATATTATATACATGGGAGCGCTCCTGCAGTTTCACCATAATAATAATGAAATGATAAAGTTAGCCCAAGGCCGAAGACGCTCTCTAACATGTCCTCCTCAACAATTCACTGCGCTTATTACAGGTTATTCTCGTGGGGGTTATTTTATACTTTGTATATCTAAACTGGGCAAAGATTATGCAAAAATGAAGTGGAGATTTTTTTGACAATACTATTCTTCCTGTCTGTTTCACATTAGGGCAAGAGGAACTAGTAATAACGGAGATGTGTTTGTAGGGTAGATGAGGGTGAGGTTGGGTTAGGTTCAATCTGCTGTGGTTAGATAAGGCTTGATTAAGGATTATAATCTCTAGCTTAGTTGTCTCGTTTCTTTTACGTGCTGTCTGATTTGCTTAGGTGATGTGAATTATTTCCTCAAGAAAGGAAGGTCAAAAGCAAGTGAATCCTAAGATCACAAGAGAGATTGTTATTTTCCACAAAACTGATGTTTCCTGGAAATAAAAAAGATAAAATCAAATCTATGGACCTAGGCTATTAGCTAATACTGTATAACATCCAAATGACCAACAGTAAAATATAAAACGAGAACTACGGGTATATATAAATTATAACATTCCTCGGTGCTAAGTACGAATCTGAATTTTATAATCATATAGGCTGTCGTTCAACAAGTATTTTTTTTTTCTTTAATGGAAGTACTGTACTCTTTTGGCACGCTACTTATACAAGTCGAGCATTGAAGAACTGATAATATAATACGGTACGCTTAATCACCTCCAGTACAAAATAGTTTAATGATTTTACTTTTTTATAAATCTCTCGTAATAAACCGATACCTACTATGGCCAGACTCCCTAATCCCGTAAGAAGGGGCCGTTTGACTTTTAGTTGTTTTACGGGTAGGGGCACTAACCCTTCGCCATTCGACTTGTTGACACGTAGGGAACACTTATGGGTTGGTTATATGGTTACCACCCAGAGCTGTAATTGGTTTCCTGACTTACAGGAAACCATTACGCTTGTCACTCAACGTAAAGCCACCTGAAAAGGAAAGAAGCAACAAAAAGTAAGACGAAAGATGGGGAAAATAGGAAGAGAGGAGGGCAGGCACGGAAAAGGAATGATAAAAGTGAATGAAGAAGTAGGCAGCACTGCATCAAGTGAATGGATGATGGTCGCCGCCACCTACCACATGGATATACACAAGGTAAATAATATCATCCTGTGCGGCAGTTATGAGAGAAAAATTATGCCATAATACTAAATGATTTAAATGTCCGCAACACTAACCTCAAGATGAGTGGTGGTTGAGTTGCTTAAATTCCAGCTCAGGTAATAAATCCCAATCTCTAGCAAATTTCACTCACCTCGTATGCTACGTCCCTCGCACACATGTTCTCCTGGTCATCGTAACCAACTACTTACACCATTCTCAATGCAGCTGGGTGATGTTCAGGGTGAAATACGCGAATTCTTCCTCATCCATCTGAGTCATGATGACTAGTCGATTCCAACTGCGTCAAGCTCAGGGTGGAATCACTGAATCACGATGCTAAACAATCACAGCATTATGATTCCAACTGGGCAAAGTTCAAGTCAGAAGTGTATTCCTTCTTCATCTCACTGAACCACAGTGCCAAGATATCACGGCGTTATTATTCCAAATGGGTGAAGTTCAGGCGAAAAACATTACATTCCTCCTCATATCACTGAATCACGATGCTTAGACAATCATAGCTTTCTTAATCCACATGGGTGAAGTTCAAGGCAAAATAATCTTATGTCTCCTCAGCTCATTGAATGCTAATGCTAAGCTGGTACATCCCGTGGCCCGTGACTCCCTTCCCGTCGACCTTTGAGGCTCATAGGTTTCGAAGCAGGATGATGAACTCAGCGAGCGAGGGTTTCAGCAGCCGGTATGAACACCCTCACTGCGATTATGATACGCCCGTTGTTGTAGTAATAGTAGTAGTAGTAGCAGTAGTAATAGTAGTAGTAGTAGTAGTAGTAGTAGTTGTTGTTGTTGTTGTTGTTGTTGTTATTTTTGTTGTAGTAATAGTACTGTATCAGTAGTTGCAACCCCAGACTCATCTAAACGCTAACCCAGTAGATTGCAGGCTAAAAGTTGCCATTCTTCCACAGCCCAACACCCTCTTTTAGGGGGACAGGGAAACAGCTGAGACACTCTTGCTAAATCAGGGAGTTAACCCCCTCGGTTGTATCTGCGTCACCTCACGAAGGCGACCATCTCCAGCACAAAGACAGTTCAAAGAGTAGCCTAATGAGCTGGAATTCTCACACACAGTTCACAACCCCGCCTTCGTTGCCTAAATCTTGACTTATCACGGACCGGCTAAGTTTGATTAAAAAAAAAAAAAAAAAAAAGTCGAGAAAATGTAGATGGAACGCCTGGTGCTGGGGATTATGAGAACTTTCAGGGAAGTTTTTGGAAACTCGTAACGAACAGCTGAGGGGCTCTTACACACAGCTACCAATCCTACTAACATTTGAGCAGGATGATTTGAAAACATTCACCACCACGATGCACTCCTTTTTAACTTTTTTTTTATTTTTCCATCAGGCGACTTTTGTTTTTTTTTCAAAGTAATTTTTTTTTTAAATAACAGAACAGAGGAAGGAAAAATAAATCACAAAAAAAAAATATATATAACAGATTACTAGTGTCCTCCATTCATAAGAAATTAGTCTATTAATAAAAGAGTTAATCGAAGCCATAGTTAAGTGATAGTTTGTAGTCTCTCTAAGGCAAAGTAGAGTTTTCTGGTGATAACAACGATTCTGACACAGTACCTCGTTGAACTGAAGGAGTTACACCTCTCTCATTACGATGAAAATGGGCAAATGGATAGGGGGAGGAGGGGAGAGGAGGGATGGAGATGATGGGGAAGATGAGGGAATGGTGAGAGTGGCGAGGAGAAATGAGGCAGTGTGGGTAGGTGGTATGAGGGAGACTCGAGGGAAAGAGGCGACGGAAAGGGAAATGGAGAGGAAGCAGAGAGAGGGCAGGTAGGGGAAATGGGGAGATGCTTAGGAGGGGCAGAGGTGAGGAGGGGGTGGGGAGTGGGAGGGAACAGGTAAAGAAGATAGGGTAGGCAGGAAAAAGGGATGAGGAGAAGGGGAGGTGGGGAAAGCACTGGAGGAGGAAGAGGCAAAGCAGGGGGTAGGGTAAGAATGAGAGAAGGAAGGAGGGAGGAAAGGAGAGAGAAAACGGGGACGCTAGGGAGGGGGGGGGGAGGACTGCGAGGAAGAAGGAGGGAGGGGGCTGGTAGAGAAAATGGGGAGGCAGGGCTGGTGGTGGATGAGATTCAACCCCTCTTTTATAGTATTCTCTTTTTCTAGGCGTAATTGTGGTAATTTGCACGGCCTCTTCCTTTTTATAATGTAATGAGCCGGTATTTGTTCCACTGCGCGGTGGGCCTGATGAGAATGGTTTATACTGACGGCCTCATTCCGTGGCTCACAAGCTTGCCAGAGGCCACAGTTTTGGCGCCTACAGTCACGTGGGGTTTTCAGGTAATTCTTGCTTCCTCTAGATGTTTTTACTCTACTTAAATATACGGTTTTATTCAGCTTGAGAAGTATATGTACGTGTGAAGATTACTCCGCTCACTTTAACCTGGTGGAGAGTTAGTCTTTTTGTAGGTTATTTCTCGTAACTCAGCGCCAAAATAAGATGGCACTGGGTCCGGTGTCCTTTGTGTGTGTGCCCGATTCTGGGCAAAGGCTTCAGGGCCTATATCTGTGGGGCAGTAGCCTATTCCAGGGCCCAGTAGTCCTCCTACACCTCCACATGCCACCACTTCGGCGCTAACACCCACCGTCCATATTGAATACATGCTAGGGATGTCTCCTATAGGACTGGTGTATTGGTACTAGCGGGGGTATTTTTACATGTCGGCGGGTCATCTGGTAGATCAGGAAAGTCTGCTTTATATGAGATTCTAATCCTTAAACTGTTCCCTGCCCCAGCCGGGATTCGAACCTGGGTCCATCAGGACCGCAGGCCGCCTCTCTACCAATTCAGCCACCGCCTTCCCCATTGACCAGCACCATATTCTAATAATAATCTTTTGGTACAGCTCAGCCTTTAACTTGGAGTGATGGTAATTTATGACTACTTAAAATTAACAACTCTTAATCTTACATCTAACCTCTCTATTTCGAAAAGTCTCCCCTGGAGGCAGCAAGAATAAAATGCAAAACAAGTTAACTATGCAAGGATGCGGCATTGGTTGGGGGAGTCTGTACTGTACACTGACGGATCAAAAATTAAACGGATAAGATGGCTTTATCTTTTATTTATTTATTTATTTTTTCAGAATCAAGACCCAAAGTAGCAGGAAGTCAGGTTGCAAGGGTCGGACATGGGTACCTGCCCGCTCATAACATCACACGGACCGCCGTCTCAGTTCGAACCAGGCCACCACACACCTTACCGTGCTGATCAAGGTCGAGAAAATGTCGGGTTATTGTGCAATTTGTAGGCGAAATTCTTCCTATTCGCACGAAGGAGGCTATTCTATACACAAATTTCATCTACTTCTTTGAATCTTGGTCTGAAAAGTATCTACAGACAACGGTAGGTAAGGGCCCCCTCCATCCACTCACTCGATGTAGAACTATTTTCAAATGACGTTACATTGCACTGATGTCATATAGTTTCCTTTAACCAACGAAATCATTTACTACGTTGGGTGCTTCCAAAGACTGTATACTCCTGGTGGTTTAGAGCGTTTAGGCTCTCGTACAGAATATGGCCTACAAGGGTTTACATCCGAAAGAGTGGTTACTGTTATTGTTCACATAATGTCATTCAGGAAAAGGGAACTGGTCACTCTCGTCTTCCTTACTGGGTTTAAACAGCTTAGCCCCGGCACCCATGCTTCTGATGGTGCACAAAGAGACTGTATGACGAATGGGTGAACGATAATGAGTCTTTACATATTCAGTCCAAGACTGTAATTTCTGTTTATTCTTGTTGTCAACAAAAGATTTTATTCCATTTTGGAGAGTCACATGGTACAGAAGATATTAATGAAAGATACAGCCAACCTATCCAGTCTGAAAATATATCCTAAGGTAAATGAAAACGTCTGAAGCTAGAAGAAGACGAAGAAGAAGAAGAAAAGCCGTCGGATTAGGTGGAAAAATGAGTCTTGGCTGATTCGATATTTCAGTGATGTGTACAATCAAACAAAAAAGTCGTGTCCTGAAATTTGATGAAAATATCTGCTGAAAGGTTAAAGATTTGGTGCATTCTGCTTTGCGTCATACGGACGGTTGGTAGCACTGTCATGAGTTGCCATTTGCTCCAGGTGGCGAGTCTGTGGATGCGAGCATATTTTTCATAACTAAGCGAAGTTAAACCATATAGATGTCCTTTGCGACTGCTAATTTTACTTGATATATACATGAACACTTTCTCATCTGTTCTCTTTTTTATTATCATGTTAGGAACACTGCAGTTCATATAAAAACATATCCGGATTTTGATTCTACTTCTTTATTAATTAACTACTGCCTAGCCTAAATTGGTATCGGTAATTATTAGCTGTAATTTTCATAATCTGTCATTAAACAACGCTGTTACACATGAGGACAGAGTCAGTGTATAATGAAAATGGAAAGTTTTGTTTTGAATGGCGAAATGAATCCTACAAGCTGGAGTCCGAACACAACCCAGAAGACCGAAGTCTCCGCACAGCTATTCGTGTGCTTCACTCTAGGTTCAATTCGTCTCTTAAGGAATATTTAAGCACTGCTTACAGGTGCTGCGCTCCATCGTGGTTATAATTTCCTGGTCTGGTAACACTACAGTAGGGTAACCTGAACGATGACTGCTGTCCGTTGTGCCTTCCTCCATAAAGCTCCTAATCCACCTTTCTACGATTCTACTTACACCGAATGTTTGAACTCTGTTGGGATTCATTCTTCCTAATTAAGGGTATATCTTGTCCTCTCTCTCATCTTCCCATAAGTTGGACGCATGTTGTTTTGCCCTGTTTATATCAAGATAAATATACTAGGTCTGTGACGTTATGCAGTGCGTCACGGCCAGGCAGTCATCGCCTGACTGAATATGGTTCACATTTCGTCTCTCCGTAGAAGCAATACTCGCAAATGGCTTCGGAATTTCCTGGGTTCGTTTATATATGAAACTTGAGGAAAGTCTGGCTAGCCAGCCACTAATATGCAGCTGTGGTAGAGCCCTCATAATATTCACATGTAACACATAATCATCGGACAAAACCAGGACATGATCTCTGTCTTTCACTGTACGCTAGATTTATGGAAGATAAATATGGTACCTGTTGTTTCCTCAGTCCATGCGTTTTGTTAGCGCTCCCCCCACACGACGTCATTACTGCCACTAAGGTTACGGTTTTGGCTAGGTTGGTTTGTTTCTCTGCCTCTGACTTTGTCTCTGCCTCAGTCACTGTCTCTGTCTCAGTCTCTGTTTATCTGTCTCTGTCTTCTTCTCTGTCTGTCTGTCTGTCTGTTTGCCATTCTGTCTGTCTGTCTGTCTCTGTCTCTCTCTGTCTGTGTCTGTCTGTCTGTCTGTCTGTCTGTCTGTCTGTCTCTCTCTCTCTCTCTCTCTGAATCCCTCAATTTCAAAAGACTTTATGTCTGTCTATCTGTAACATCAGGAAAAACTGCTGAAAAATAGTACCAAATGTAGACTAATAACTGTGGACCATCAAAGGAAGAAACTACTGAACTGTGAGGAAAATTAGTTAAACGTTATGATCAAATGAGTGGATGTTGCTACACAGGCGGAGGTATGCGTTCTCTGAGTGTTTTTTTTATTTTATTTCATTAACTGACTTATATATTTGTTGGGGCTAAGATACGAATAAATGGGAGTGTGAGAATGAGGAAATTGGGAGTGTGTCGTCCTGTCTCGGCTACCTCCTTTTCTTTGGGGGAAGCAACCTAGGTATATAGATAGATTTGTTTCTTTCTGCCGCAAAGAGATTATTTTATGCAGCCCAGGAGAGCAGGGTGGCCATAAAATGGTTAGTGTAGGTCAAATCTAATCCATCTGGTTCATATGATTTCCTTAAAGCCAAATAAAGTTATGAGATTGAAGGCTTTAAGAGACAAGCCAATACATCCTTCACTCCTGTTTTTCCTCCTTTCAGAGTAATTTTGGGCGGTGAGATGAACGAGCGCTTGAACCAAAACAATAACCACCATCAGAATGTTTACAACAGTATATTTATGTCCATACGTTAGCAATGAAACTTACAATATTATGAGGACAAGAACCATTAAAATAAACAATACTCGAACGGTAACCATGGAATCTTTAGTGAATTCCATATACTTATTTCCTTCTGCAAATTGGCTGACTATATCGGAAGGAGAGAGAGAGAGAGAGAGAGAGAGAGGCATACAGATCGACTGTGGAAGCTCCTCATATTCCCCTCTACACTATGATACTTTAATACGTTTTTCTTCTTTCTCCTCCCATGGCCGTATTAATTGGGCCCACATTCTCGTCGGGTAAGGAAGCTGCCTAACACCTTTTCCTAAGCGATTTATATTGCTTATATAACTTTCCTATCTCCTTATTGTTGCTTAAATCATTCTAATATCGACATACTTTACATAGGTAAAGTACGATATGATATTAACCTGCCTGATCCAAAAATAAATTGCTGGGGAAGCAACGTAAGGGAGTCGCCTTTCTGAACGAGAATACAAGCCTTGGATTATTTTATTCGCTCTGACTCTTGTATTCAGCTGAGAGAGAGAGAGAGAGAGAGAGAGAGAGAGAGAGAGAGAGAGAGAGAGAATTACAGAAGCCTAAGTGTTTATACCGTCACCAATACCCCAATCATTGTCGAAAAATCTATACTCTGTTCACTTCAACTTGGCCTAAAATTGCCACCCCCCTCCATCTTACCGTAGCAAGAGATTAACACTAGACTATGATGCTAGTAACGAAGAAGTGCCACAGAAAGGATGTAGAGGCACAGAATTGTCTCCTTTTGCCACTCAGCTACATGGACAAAGCTCCAAATGGATGAAAATCTGGGCCAAGTTAAACTGACAGAAATATAGTACTCTGATAAAGCCTGACGATTTTATTCAGCTGAGAGTGACCTTGAGTGTTAATGTTTCTCTGATTTTTTTTTCCCAGTCTACCAGGAAATGAATATAGGTAAAAAATAATTCTCTTCTAATATGCAGGAGAATATATATGGTCAAGTTAATAAGTGTGAATTATTTGAGTGGAAGAGAAGAAAATTTTTGCGCATTATTTTTTACTGTTACGGGTATATGCATCAAGCTCTGTATACTTTCTCTCATATTTCATTTTCGCTGTTACTGAAGTTTATGTGTATTACTGAAGTCTCTTAATGGTGCGTGTGAAAATGCTTGCTTTTGACATGAGAAAAATATATAATCCACTTCTTCGAATGGCACACGGCAACTAACTGTCAAGAACGCATAGACTAAAGATTTTGTGATAATGAAATATTGTATAGAACCTTTGTTACGTTGTCTGGACGAGGGCGCGCGCACACACAAACACACACACACACACACACACACACACACACACACACACACACACACACACACACACACACACACACACACACACACACACACACAATGGCATTCAAATGAGCTAAGAATGAGTGGTGAAACTGATCAACGGTAGCAAAGAATGGTGGTAGGGATTAGGGGAAAAGAGGGGAAATTGGGACATAGAAAGAGGGGAAAAGAACCAAGAGTGTAGGGGAAGAATGGGAAGGGGAGTGGAGAGGAAGAGAGATAAGGGGGCAGGAAAAGAGGGGTTGAGGGTGGAAGGAGACTGGAGTGGAGTGGAAGAGGAGGATGGGGTTAGGAGAGAAAGGAAGAGTGGAAGAAAAGAGTGGAGGATAGAAATAAGATGAGGAAAGGGAGGGAATGAATGAGTGACTGAGGAGACGAGGAAACTAGGAATGGTATGGGTTGAGGGAAGAGGTAAATGAAGGAGGAAAGGAAAGGGAAGGAGGAGACGAGAAGGAGGAGGGAAAAGGAAAAAGTGAATGGGAGGAGAGAGATAGAGGGTAGTAGAAGGTACGAGGAGAGGAGACTGGTAAGGGGAAGAGAGAAAAGGAAGGGAGATATAAGGTGGTTGGGAAGGGAGTGAAGAAAGAAAGAAACGGAGGAAAGAAGAACGTGCGGAGGTGGGAGGGCAGGGGTAGGGAAGAAAAGGGGAGGAGGAGGAGAGGTGGAGGTGGGGGAGCGAAGGGAGTGAACAGTATGGGCGGAAGGAGGAAGAGAGAAAAGGGTGATGGAAAAGAAGGACGAGTATGGGAGAGGAATGAAGAGAAAATAAAAGTTGTGGAGACAAATGCTTAGAAGATAAAATGGGGGAGAGGAGAAGATGGGAGACAAATGCGTAAAAGAGAAGATGGGGGGGAAGAAGATGGTGAGGGAGTGAGTGGGGCAGAGGAGAAAAGGGTGGGAAGTGGGTGGGGGAGGGGAGGAAAGGGTGGAGAGTGTGTGGGAGAGGGAAGAAAATTGAGGGAGAGGGGATAAGGGCGAAGAGAATTTTGCCGGCTGCTCCAGATTCACTTCTTGCCAATTTTCTTTCAAGTTGGGAAGCGCTCTGACTGTATCGGACACACACACACACACACACACACACACACACACACACACACACACACACACACACACACACAGAGAGAGAGAGAGAGAGAGAGAGAGAGAGAGAGAGAGAGAGGACGGAAAAAGACGTCGGAGTGAAATCAAAGTCTCCATCACACAAACTTCTTACAGGCGAGAGTGAGAGGGTGAGGGGTGGGGGAGGGAAAAGGGGAAGTCTCAGAACCCTGGCTCCCTCAGGAATTTCGCTTGAAGATGCTGGAGTTTTAACTTTGGACAGACGATTGACGTAAGGCGCTGTTTGTCCTTCTCTGTCCTTACATTCCTTTGCTGTGTCTTGCTGTAAAGTTGGGCTGGTGGATTCCTGTGTGTCTGTCTCTGTTCTGGTTTGAGTGGTGGTTGTTGTTCTTTGTCTCTGTTTAAGCTGAATTGGTGGCTATGTCTATGTCTATGTCTCTCTGTCTCTGTTTAGACTGGGATGATGGATCTGTCTTTATCTCTGTTGGGGTGGTGGGTCTCTCTGTTCGTTAGGGTTGTGTGTCTCTGTTTTTGTGTGTTGGGGTGGTGACTTCTTTATTGTCTCTGTTTGTTGCGGTGATGGCATTCTTTCCCTGTCTTTGTCTCTTCTCAAGCTGGCGTGATAGCTCTCTTTCTCCGCCTATTTCCCTGTTTCGGACGGGGTGGAGGACCTGCTTTATCTTTTATTTTTGTTTATTGGGGTGGAGGATCTGTCTCTGTCTGTTGAGGGTTACATCTCAGTCTCTGTTTGTTGGGGAGTGGATCTCTGTCTTTGTTTATTGAGGGGTGGATCTCTGTCTTTGTTTATTGAGGGGTGGATCTCTGTCTCCATTTACTGGGGTGTATCATTATCTCCGTTTGTTGGATGTGGATCTCTGTCTCTGTTTGTTTGGACTGGATCTCTGTATTCGTTGAAGATGGCTCTCTGTCTCTGTTTGTTGGGAGTGGATCTCTGTCTGTGTTTGTTGGGATTGGATCTCTGTCTCTGTTTGTTGGGGATGGATTTCTGTCTACGTCTCTGTTGTGGTGATGGTTCTCTTTGTCTGCTTCTGTTTTTCTTTATTGGGGTGATGGATCTCTGTCTTTGTCTCTGTTTGTTAGGAAGGTGGCTGAACTTCTCTGTCTCTGTTTGCTGAGCTGGTGGATCTGTGTTTTTGTCTCTACACTAATTAGGGTGGTGGCTCTCTCTGTGTCTCTGCTAAGGTGATGGCCCTGTTTCTCTTGAATCTCTGTCTCTATCTCTGCTAAAGTTTGGGTGGTGGATCTCTGTGTTTGTCTCTGCTTGTTGGGGTTGCGCATCAATGTCTTTGCCTCTGAGGTGGTTGCTCTGTCTCTGTTTAAGGTTAGGTAGTGGTTCTCTGTTTGTCCAAGTCTGTGTTCAATCTCTCTCTCTCTCTCTCTCTCTCTCTCTCTCTCTCTCTCTCTCTCCTGGTCTGATATCTCATTCTTCAACTTCTGCCATTAACGATCAAGTCTTCCCATTAATAACAAGTCCTTTAAGATTTGATTGGTTTGTGCATATAGGAAGCTTTCCCCCTCCCCCCCTCTCTCTCTCCCTCTCTCTCTCACCCTACTCCCATTTTCTTTCTCCTCCTCGTCCCCAGATTTCCCCACAGACACATCACCTTCTCGCTTTCTTCTGCCCTCCTCCTCACTCTTACTTTGGCCTCTTCACCACCAGGGCGTCTTATTCTATTATTACTACTGAGATACTTATGAATGGCGTGACAATCTTAGGCCTGGGTGTACAAACGTTCCTCATCCCCCTCTCTATCCGGCAATAGGAGGAAGGAGGATGGTGGACTGCAGGAGGAGGGCAACTTCATCCTGCAGTCCACTGGGTTCACATTACTGAAGAACCTCAGGCTACTGCTACTACTACTACTACTACTACTACTATTACTACTACTACTACTACTACTACTACTACTACTACCACTACTTCTACTACTACTATTATTGCTGCTGCTACTACTACCACTACTATTACTGCTGCTGTTAACACTACTACCACCACCACCACTACTACTACTAAAACAACTACTACTATAATGACACTTTAGGACTCTGCTGTCACATTCTGAAATGAATATACTGTGTACGTATGGCGTTAGCTGGAAAATCTTGAAATGTCTTGACCATGATAGAGTAATCTCTCTCTCTCTCTCTCTCTCTCTCTTACATAAGCTGAACAAAATCTCCTTGTGACAGAATTAAATAATAATATAAAAAAAAACTGAAATTATGAACATACAAGCAATCCCCACACATGATGCCTTAGAAAAAGGATGAGGAATTCGGTATAAAACCTGCCAAGCTACACAAACCACACACATCTTACTGTCTTTACTGTGTGGTATTACCTTTGGAGACTTCGTAATCCTTTTTCTATAGAGGCGTATTTTGCATATTAGTGATTCGTATTGTTTGAACCGCTTTAATATCATTGTGTGCATCATTTTCTTAGAAAGGGATGCTATAGTGTACATTAATATGAAGGATAAATCACTAAGGAAGAGGTACCACGTAATTTTCTACAATACTGAAATACGATCCAAAATCCCTTGACATCAATGCCTTGGAGCCTCTGACAGTCGGGTCGGTACAGTGCGCCCCTCTTCAATTCTCCTGACCTGTGTTTAATTCCAGCAGATGTGGACATGTAATAGAGTGCAGGTGTATGTCCTTTCATGTGTTCTCATCGCATCCTGTTGAGATTTCCTTCATGACATATGCACACTCTCGCCCACAGTCACTGCCAGTCCAACACTCCACATGCAACCTCTCACGCTAAGCTCCAAAAATCTCTGCACGTAAGCTATATCCATCCGTGAAGCATTGATTAAGGGAGACTTATTCCTTCTCTCTCTCTCTCTCTCTCTCTCTCTCTCTCTCACACACACACACACACACACACACACACACACACACACACACACACACACACACAAACACACACACACACACTCCTCCAGGGACAGAAATTGGTGTTCTTAGGTCGTAAGGATCAACTGACCTTAAGGACTGTAAAACATGGCTTGAACGAGTATAGATAAACTGCGGCTTCCATGTTAGGCGAGGCAAACCGACCGTTGCAGTCCATTATATGGTGCAGTGGGGTGTTTTATCATTCATTCTTGCAATATCTTGATTCTATTAAATTTGTGAGCAACGTTTTGAACTGGAGAGATTAGATGTCTTATTTTACCCCTTCGATCATTACAAGTCCCTCCTATCTTGATAAAGTCGTTTGGTGGATATCTGAGCAAAATAATAATAATAATAATAATAATAATAATAATAATAACAAGTTTCTCTACAACCCAAAAGTTTTTTTCTTAAGCTGAATACAATGTCTGGCAGTAACAAGAATATATCATAGCTTACTTTTATGAAGGAATTAACGAAGACTAAACAGACATCTTGCGAGCAAAATTTTATACAAGAGAAAAAAAAAAGTCTGCTACAGAAAAAATAAAGCCGTCATCGCAGTTACAAGGTAGATAAGGCGTCATTAGAGAGGCTTAAGACCTGTGCAGCTAAGGAGAACGTTCATAGGTTTTAAGGAGATTATATTGAGAGATGATGAGTAAGACCGATGAAGGAGGTAGGGCAGTGAATCTCTTACGTACGATAAAGCACTTTATTATTATTATTATTATTAATCATTGGACTGCGATAACTTAGTTTTTCTTCATCTTTTTTCATGCTAAGGTAAATTATTTTTTACTCCTCTTAGGGAGAACCAGTTGCTGATAATGTGTTACTTAATGGTAAATCTAACCCTTCTATTACACTCTCTGGTAATTGATTAATGGCTTGAAGACAGCAGAAAATAAGACATCATAAAATGGAAGAGAATGAAATGTCATCGGAGTGATGGAGTTTACATTTTCATTTTCCCATCATTTATTATATCTATATCTATCTATCAATCAATCTATCTATCTATCTATCTATCTATCTGTTTGTTTGTCTATTTATCTATCTATCTATCTATCTATCTATATTATTTACTTACATAAGGAACCATAAACTAGAAGCCCGTAAGACTGATCCTCTATGAAAAAAAAAAACATACATAAGCAGAAAATAACAGTGAGCCAAACAAAGTCCGTTCATTTCAGGATGCCTGGACACATTACGTTTAAAAGACTGAAGGTCATAGGCTGAATAAGCTTGTCTGTTGGTATCTGCAATAAAATACTAGAGTTGTCC